>NC_081419.1:79340903-79675903 GCF_949786415.1 Peromyscus eremicus
TTTCCACTCTCTGCCCCCCAGTCTGGTTCATTCTGGACCCTTCCAGTTGCCTCTTGCTGTTTCCTCCCTCATTTCTACAATAAATCCTCTCAACCATACCTTAGGAGTGGTCATGACCTCATTTTCATTCAGAGTTCAAATCACAGGTATCCATGTAAAAAGTGGACATGGTCACAAACCCTAGAATTGTGTGGGACTGGGAGAAGATTGTCTCAACGGCTTCCTGGCTATCTGTCTAACTCCAGATCCAGTATAAGGTCCTGTCTCAAGAGAATAAGGTGGAGAGTGTTAGAGCAGGACACCCAACATCCTCCTCTGGCCTCAGTTCATGGTTATGCACTTTCTCATTTACACATGTGTATACATTATCCCCATATATCACACACATACATGCAAACACACCAAAAAAATATGTACAGGTAACCACCTTTCTAATACACTTTAATACACTGATCTCAAACATACACTTTTCACTTTTTTTTTAATTTTACTTTTTTATTTTTGATACAGGGTCTCTATTATGTAGCTCTGGCTGTCCTGCAACTCACTATGTAGACTAGGCTGGCCTGGAACTCACAGAGATCCACCTACCTCTGTCCACCCTAGATTTAAAAGCATGTACTACCACTCCCAATCTCACTCACATATATTTAAATAAGATTTATTATTATTACTATTATTATTATTAATGAGTGAGTGAGTGAGTGAGTGTGTGTGTGTGTGTGTGTGTGTGTGTGTGTGTGTCATTGTTGCCCATGTGGGTGCTGGGACCTGAACCTGGGTCCTCTGCAAGAGCAGCTGAACCATCTGTTTGCTTCTACAGTTTTCTTGTTGTGATCTTGCAAGTTCTGCAACTTATACAGCAACAGTCACACATTAGTTTCTTCTTTGTCAGTTCATTTAAAGGATACTATTTGCAAGCACTTGCAACTCTGAAAGCTTGTTTATCAAACAGTCCTTTCTGTCTTGCCATTACTCCAGCATCTCCCTTGACAACAAAAAATTACCTAAAGCACTGTACAATTTTTCATCATAAAAGCAATAAAGCCAAGCCATCTGATTAGCAAAAGCCTCGTCCCAGAGGCCCAGTTTGCCGGAAGAACCACTTACTGTAAAGTCAAAATGTTTGCTATTGTTTTTAAAAATGTTGAAAACATTTGCCAAGACAATTCCCATTTGTTGGCTTTGAATTCAACAGTCAGTCAAATGCTTAATATCTAACCTAAAAGCAGAATACAGGAAAAAAAAATCAGTACTATTTAACTCACTTAGTAAACATTTATCAGAACTGCTTGTCAGGCCACCACTTAAAACAGAAACTTGAGCCTTATCAGAAACTGAAATGTTCAGGCCCCGAGTCATCCTGTGAGAGCTAGCTGCCGGTCACGTTTATCACGAGGAAAGTCCACATCTGGAAATGCCTCACAGAGCTTTCAAAGCTCAAGAAAGGAAAAGTGACATCATGCACTCAGCTGCATCTTACCAAAACCTCGGAGATAAGTTTTATTTGAGTTTGTTTTTCTGGCTGTTACAAATAGGATGGTTGCAACAGAGGTGTCAGATTGCTTCTCTCCATGTCAGCTTCAAGTTCAAATTTAGGAAGCTGTTCTTTTCCCTGCAGAACATGTTGTACAAATTTAACAATAAACTTCTAGGCCATAGCACATTTTAACAGATCTAAATTTTGCCTCTGTTGTTCTTTTTCACATTTCATTCTAGGGACCTGGTGGAAGTCATTGTTATTATCATGATCCACTGGGTGTAAAATAACTTACCCTAGCCGGAATTTGGAAGAGAATTTCCCAGAAACAACATGGCATTGGTTTTGTGTGTGACTATGCGCATGTTTTTGTTTTTGTTTGGTTTGGTTTTTGGTTTTTCGAGACAGGGTTTTTCTGTATAATAGCTCTAGCTGTTCTGGAACTTGCTTTGTAGACCAGGCTGGCCTTGAATTCACAGAGATCTGCCTGCCTATGCCTCCTGAGTGTTGGAATCAAAGGCGTGCACCACCATCACCAGGCTGAGTACATGTTTTTTTTTGTATGTGCCTGTGTACTCAGAGGCCAGAGGTTAGGAGCTGTCTACCTTGAAGTTTTGGGTTGTTGTTGGGGGGGGGGGGTTATGTTTTGTTGTTTTCTGGCAGGGTCACTCACTAGAACCCATGGCTGATTAGACTAGGTTGAGTAGTCAATAAGTCCCCAGGATCTGCCTATCTTTACCTCCCTAAGGCAGGAATTAGCAGCACGCATGGCCATCCTTGTCTTTTTACATGTGTGCTGGGGCTCAAACTCGGGGCTTCATGCTTGTGTTGCAAGGACTTTACCAACTGAGGCTTCCCCCAGCTCCATGTTCTTGGTTTTGAGTATTCCTAGCAATGAACAGTCTTTTTAGTAATATATTGTATTAATTAGTTTCCTGGTGGTCAGGACAGAAATATCTGACACAAAGCAATTTAAAAGAACAAAGAGTTTAATCTGGGTCACAATTAAAGAGTACAGAGCATCATGGTAGGGAAGTTGAGGCAGCATGAGCTTGTGTAGCTATTTGTACTGAATACAGTCAAGAAACAGAGTGATGAATGCTATGCTCAGCTTGCTGTCTCTTTTTCAAGGACTAGAAAATTGCATTACATTGTTAAATGAGTTGTATAGGTGCAGTATCTTGAACAAGATTAGAAACATATGCACAGTATGTTCTGACAAAAATAATCTCAAATTTGTATACAATATACAAAAATCCAATCCAATGTAAAATATTTGAAACTAGTAGTTACTTTCCAAAAGTAGATTCAGTAATCTATCTTTTTATCTTATCATATCTATATCCTCCCCCTTTTCTTTTCAGAGTAGATTCAATAATCTACCTTTTATCTTATCATTTCTATATAATACATTTATAGATCATGTCCCCCTTTCTTCTTTGAGAAAGTGATTGACTATGACCAATAACAATTTTTAACCAACCCCTAAACAAAGACAAAGAATCATAATCCATTTTTTGGGGAATATGGGCGTAGTTTTCTAGGCTACTTCCTACTGATTGGGGGCACTAGTAGTCTTATGGAGATACAAAGAAACTTTAGGAGTAGTCTGTGAGGCTGGATCATCTCAGCTAGCCATCTTGACATTGTACTGAGTTTGTAGTCCAAAGCCGATCTTTGGGTGGTGTTTGTCAGTTTGGTGGTGTGATCATAGTCCTAATAGAATCATCTTGTGGGAGTCTCATCATCTTTTTGAAGACTTCTGAGAATACATTAGGTTAGATTATTTCTCTTTTTGGTAATTTCTTCCAGGAGTTCTCCCTTCTTCTTTGGATGCTTATTTGTCCAAAGGTCTTTCAATTCATCAAGATGGTTGTTTTTATTTTCCTGAAAAGACAAAAACAAAACCCTTCCCCAACCATAACTTTCAGGAGTTTCCAAATCTAATCTTTATCAATTTTGATATAGGGTTTCTCCTTAAATTTTTGTTTTATTTTCTATAGTTGTTCTATCACCCAGAGCAATATGGTTTTTTTACAACAGGCATTAGGTTCTTTAATTGCTCTAGGAATGAGTTTTTTCCATGGTGACAGGAAAGGACTGAATATGATTCTTTCAGGGTTTTAGGTTTGAGTGACCTTAATTTTCATTGAAAAATAGAAGGTGGTGGTGGTGGTGGCGGCAGCGGCGGCGGCGGCGGCGGCGGCGGCGGCGGCGGCGGCGGTGGTGGCGGCGGCGCATGCCTTTAATCCCAGCACTCAGGAGACAAAGGCAGATGGATCTCTGAGTTTGAGGCTAGCCTGGGGTACAGAGTGAGTTCCAGGAAAGGTGTCAAAGCTACACAGACAAACCCTGTCTCAAAAAACAAAAACAAACAAATAAACAAAAAAAAACAAAACAAAAAACAAAAAAAGGAAAATAGAGCAAAGCACAATATCCCCCTCACAATCAGTCTTTTTATCTCCACAGGAAAGTAGCTACAAGGCTAGACTCTGGCTTCAGGTCTCCTTGTTTCCAAGTGTGCCTCAGTTTCCTAACTCAAATCCCTTGCTCATGTGTGACCCCTAAGATCAGGCCTACACTGTGGTGACATATTGTGTACCCTAATAAACTTTGGCTGAAGATCAGAGAATAGAACAAGCCACTAGATTAAACACAGAGGCCAGATAGTGGTGGCACACACCTTTAATCCTAGCACTTGGGAGGCAGACATCCATTTGGATCTCTGTGAGTTCAAAGCCACCCTGGACTACATGAGATTGACTGAGTCTAGGAGAGAAACAGAGGCAGGCAGTGGTGGCACATATCTTTAATCCCAGTACTTGGGAATCACATGCCTTTAATCCAAGCACTTGAGATCTCATACCTTTGCTTGGGAATCACACAAGCCTTTAATCCCAGGAAGTGATGGATGGGCAGAGAAAGGTATATAAGGGGTGAGGAGACAGGAACTAAAGGCTTTTTCAGGTTGAGGAGTCCTAGAAGTAAGATGTGGCAGTGGCTTGTTCCTTTGTCTCTCTGATCTTTCAACATTTACCCTAATATCAGGCTCCAGTCTCTGTTTGATAATGCAATTGATGTTCTGAAAATGGAACAATTAAATGAGAGGATAATTAATGTTAATGGGATTTATGTAATGTCAATTATAAATATTATTTGTTTGATCATTTCTATTTTATCATTTAAAAAGTTGGTTAATATGAATACCAGGATAAAAGTTTTTTTAAATTTTTTTATTTTATAATTTGATTTAATTTTATATATCAGCCACGGATTCCCTTGTCCTCCCTCCTCCCAGCCCCCTTGCCCTCCCACCAGCCCACCTCCCATTCCCATCTCCTCCAGGGCAAGAACTCCCCTGGGGACTCAGCTCAACCTGGTAGATTCAGTCCAGGCAGGTCCAGTCCCCTCCTCCCAGGCTGAGCAAAGTGTCCTTGCATAGGCCCCAGGTTCCAAACAGCTAGCTCATGCACTAAGGACAGGTCCCAGTCCCACTGCCTGGATGCCTCCCAAACAGTTCAAGCTAATCAACTGTCTCACTTATCCAGAAGGCCTGATCCAGTTGGGGGCTCCTCAGCTGTTAGTTCATAGTTCATTAGACTTACCAAGATAAGATAGAGGATAGAATATTTCTCTAATTTTGTCAAATTCAAATAGACTAGATACTGTAACTGTAATTCTTATGTGATAACTATTTTTGTTGTATGTAATTTTACTATGTTACAGTTAAAACCTTCCTTTTTTATTTAGACAAAAAGGGGGAAATGCTGTGGAACAATCCTTTTCTACACTATGAATATGTACTACTCTCACTGGCTAATAAAAAGCTGATTGGCTAACAGCTGGGCAGGAAGAGATTGAGCAAGAGAGCCAGATACAAAGAACTCTGGGAAGAGGAAGGGTGGAGTCAAGAAGATGCCAGGCAGCTGCCAAACAAGCAGGACATATAGAAAATTAGGTTAAAAAAAAGAAAAAAGAAAAAAAAAGAAATATGGGTTAATTTATGTGTAAGAGTTAGCTAGTACCAAGCCTGAGTTATTGGCTGAGCATTTGCAATTAATATAAACCTCTGTGTGGTAATTTGGAAACAGCTCCCAGGATGGGAAAACTCTACCTACAATTATTATTATTGTTTAAGAGATAAATAAATTTTATTTTGAGGTAGCGTCTTGCTATGTGGCCAGGCTATCCTTGAACTTGCTTTTCAGCTCAGGTTGACCTCAGTGAAAGAGTCCTCTGATCTATCCTCTGGAGCTCGGGGATTACAAGTCAGTGAGTGTTACCACACCTGGCTCAAGAAATAACTCTTAACCAGGTGTAGTGGTGCACACCTTTAAACCCAGCACTCAAAAGGCAGAAGCAGGTGGACCTCTGTGAGTTCAACCTGGTCTACAAAGCAAGTTCCAGGACAGCCAAGGCTCTGTTACACAGAGAAACCCTGTCTTGAAAAGAAAGAAAGAAAGAAAGAAAGAAAGAAAGAAAGAAAGAAAGAAAGAAAGAAAGAAAGAAAGAAAGAAAGAAAGAAAGAGCTCTTGTTTCCAAACACTATAACAACACATGCCTAACCTGATTCTAATCAGAATATTAATAAGAACTTAAGGTTAATCACCCTTCCATGCGTGTCTGTGTGTGTGTGTGTGTGTGTGTGTGTGTGTGTTTCTATAGTTATCAGTAAAAGGGTAAAAGGGCATTATCCAGTATTTCCAGAAGTTTGAGTTTGTTTCTGTAACACAGTTTAATCCTGGTCTATTTTTATACAAACCATAGGGAATAAGAACTGGGAAACGTGTCTCTAAGGACACATATTAGAGTAAGATTTTCTTCTTTTTTTTTTTTTTCCTTTTTGAGTCAACAAGTCCTTGAATTTTTTGTGAGCCAAACATTGTACTAGGTACTTTGGGCATGCAAAAGAAGCCCAAAACCAAATTATGTGTGTTTTAAAAAAGAAAGAAAATGCAAATTTAACCATCTTCCAAATATGACTATTTTTTAATCAAGCACCTTGAATGTCATAGGTTTTTCATAAATGTATAAATGCATTGCTATATTTATTTTTAGCCCAGATTAGCCTCGAACTTGTGACCCTCTTACTCAGCCTCCAGAGCACTGGGATTGTGGGCATGTACTATCATGCCCTGCTATATCGCTATATTTACTAATGTTGAGTGGTATGTGGTCTTAAGTGGCAGTTATTATTGTCCAGAGAGAGGGGAAATGGGGCCAGATATCAACTCCTGTGATGACTGTGTGGGATAGGATTCTCACTAGTATGAAGACATACCTAAAATGTAAATAGTTACAGTGTGTGACTTAAAAGCACTCCACATAACAAATGCCACTAAATGTCACTCAAAAGCCTTAAGTGACCCTGCCTACATACTGTTCTCCAGGTCTTAAAACTTCCTTTTAAAAAAAAGGGTAGTTACATAACTCCTATTAGTATTTAAATTATTTCTTCCTGTTTTTTTCCTCTCTCTCTGTCTCTCTCCGTATATATATACATGCTTGTAGAGCCCAGAGGCTGATGTTGGGTATCTAACTTAACTGCATTCACCCACTTTTTTTTTTTTTTTTTTTGAGACTGGATCTCATTATGTAGCTCTGCCCATGACTGTCCTGAAACTGACCTCTAACTCACAGGATCTGCCTGCCTCTGCCTCCCAGCTGCTGGGATTAAAAGTATACAGGACCACTCCAAACTCTCAACTCTCCATCTTTTTTTTTCTTTTCCTTTCTTTCTTTCTTTCTTTCTTTCTTTCTTTCTTTCTTTCTTTCTTTCTTTCTTTCTTTCTCTCTCTCTCTTTCTCTCTCTCTCTCTCTCTCTCTCTTTCTTCTTTCTTTTTTTCTTTTTTAGATGGAATCTCTCACTGAACTTGGAACTCACCATTTGAGCTGTGCTAACTGGTCAGCAAGTCCCCAGGATCCACCTGTCTCCACTTCCCTGCGCCGGGGTTAGTGAAGTATGCCACTATGTCCTATTTTTTTTACATGGATGCTGTGGATTCAACTCAGGTATTCCAGGTCTTCAAGCAAACACTTTATCGACTGAGCCATATCCCCAGCCCTGGTTCTTCTCTGTACTTGTACCTGTTGAGGAAAATCAAAAGCAAGTTAAATTATGCTCTAGCAAGAATGTAAAATTGAGTGTGAAACCTTCTTCAAATAATTACTAAATTCTTGAACATCCATACAGAGTTATAAGAAAATCTCAAACTTTTGGATTAAGGGTTCACAGTTCAGTGTTAGAGCACTTACCTAGCATGCACAAGGCCATGGGTTCAATTCTCAGTAAAGAAAGTAAAGTTCAGGCCTTTGTATTAATAATTTAATAGTCTTTTAACATAATATTTGTAGCAGAAATCTTCCCCATTAATGTGCTCATTTTTGTTTCTTTTCTAAATATTTATTCATGCTGTTATTTCTCTGTTTATATGAATACAATACAACACAGCTCTGTTGACTCAATAACTTAAAATTTCCCAAATACCTAGGAAGGAAAAGTTAGACAGTATAAACAAATAAAAAACAAATTGGAAACTAAATTTAGTTGTGAGAAGGTTGGCTGACTTCTTCAAAGCAGGCAAAGAGACAGAGCCCATTAACAGTAGGAGCTAATACATAAATGACCTTTAAAGTATGTTAAAACTTGACCCGTGTGATAACTTACCAGAAAAGGTGCTTACCACAAGACCTGAAGACCCAGGTTCATTCCCCAGGACCCCAGGATGGAAGGAAAAAACTTATTCCCTCAAGTTGTCCTCTGACCTCCAAATGTAAGGCATGGTACACACATGCAAATTATTGTAATTTTAAAAATTATTGGAAAATATTTTTTGGCTAGATGTGGTGTTCCATGTTTATAATCCCAGCCCATGGGAGGCAGAAGCAAATGATCTCTATGAACCCCAAGTCAGCCAGGTCTACACAAAGAGTACCAGGCTAGCCAAGGATATATGGTGAGACCTTGTATCAATAATAATAATAAAAGTAGTAGTAGTAATAATAATAATTAATTAAATCATTTTTATTAACATTTTTCCTTTATTTTACATACTGACCACAGTTTCCCCTCCCTCCTCTCCTCCCATATACCCTCACCCCCTTCTGTCTCCATTCAGAAAAGGCAGGCCTCCCATGGGCTTGAACATAGCATGGCACACCAAGTTGAGGTAATACAGAGCTCCTCCACTTGTATAAAGGCTGGGCAAGATAATCCAGCATGGGGAACAGGTTCCCAAAAGCCAGCTAAGTGCCAGGGACAGGTCCTAATCTCACTGCTATGAGCCTTACAAACAGACCAAGCTACACAACTGTCATACACATGCAGAGGGCCTAGGTCGGTCCCATGCAGGCTCCCTAACTCTTGGTCCAGAGTTCATGTGCTCCCACGAGCTCAGGTCGGCTGTCTCTGTGGGCTCCTCCATCATGACCTTGACCACCCCTGGCTCATACAATCCCTCCTCCCTCTCTTCAGGAGGATTCGAAGAGCTTGGCCCAGTGCTTGGCTGTGGATCTCTGCATCTGCTTCTGTCAGTGACTGGATGAAGGCTCTGTGATGACAATGAGGGTAGTCACCAATCTGATTACAATAGATGGCCAGTTCAGACACTCTCTGCACTATTGCCTCGGGGTTTTAGCTGGGGATTCCTTGTGAATTCCTGGGAGTTTCCCTGGCACCAGGTTTCTCCCTAGCCCTCCGTCCAGCCCCAAAACTGCCTCCTGCACCTGCCTGCCCAACCTACTCCCTCAAGTTCTCATCCCCTGATCCCCACCCCAGCCCACCCCCACCCCCAGTTTACCCAGGAGATCTCTTCAATTTCCCCTTCCCAGGGAAAACCTTGCATCCCTCTTTGGGCCCTCTTTGTTCTCTAGCCTCTCTGGGGCTGTGGATTGTAGGTTGGTTGTCCTGTACTTTACTCCTAATATCCACTTAGGAGTGAGTACGTGCCGTGTTTGTCTTTCTGGGTCTGGGTTACCTCACTCAGGATGATTTTTTTTTTTTAAGAATACTTTTTTAAAACTAATTCTGAGGCTAGAGTGTAGTTCATTGGTAAAGCCATGGGTTTGAATCCCAACACCACAAATATAAAACAAACAGATAAAACATTCATCTGAATGCCCCAGAATGTCAGAAGTATTGTTTGTGACTAATAGTTCTTTTCAGTGTTGTCATCTAGCTGGGGTGTAGCTCAGTAGTAGAATATATGTTCAGCATGCCTAAGACCCTCGGTTTGTGTGGGAAGCCACCGAAGCCTTGTGTGAATGTGTAAGGATCAGATAAAGTCTTGAGTGATTGTGTGTTGTGTGACATGGGCCATGTCAAGAACCCAATGTCTCCGGCTCATGGAAATTGCAAACCCTGAGCCAGAGAGGCTCAGAGGGATGACAGAGACTTCCTCCAGTCAGAGTTTGAATATTGACAGCGTGTGCAAATACAAGTGTTTATGAACAATTGACTAGTGTGTGCACCTTCGAAACCGTTGACCTACAGAGGCCTACGGAGAGTAGCCAGCCCTTGTGTTGTTGGTAAAATAAACTCACGGAGGTTGTTGCAGTAGTAGGTGCGGCTCCATAAAAGCCTGCACAGATCACCCCACCCCAGCTTTTCTGTTCTTTCTTCATTCTCTTAACATCCCTAGTCAGGTCAAGGCATCAAGCCATGCTGATCAAGGCTAGTCTGATCCCAAGGACCACAAAGACCAAAATTCTTCAGTCGATCCTTTCTATTTAGAGGTACACCTTTCGTGTGACAGTACACAAGTTTGTAGAATAACATTTCAAACCACGTCTTTGTGCCTGCTTTCCTGCTTTGTTACTGTCTCCTCTAAAATACCCACTGTGAGTAGCTTAGTGTGTACCTTTACAGTTCATTGTGTGTGCGCGTGTGTGTGTGTGTGTGTGTGTGTGTGTGTGTGTGTGTGTGTGTGTTTTGCTTTTCCTTTTTTCTTCTGTTTTTAAATAACATGAAACTTCTAGGAAATGTGTAAATACAGTACAAAGAATTCTCCTTTCAAAGATCATTAAGAGTAAGAAGTCGGGGTTAGAGAGATGACTCAGGGGGTGGGAGTCTGTGGCACAAACATAGGGACCTGAGCACAGCCATGCTAGTCTGTCACCCTAGCCCTGTCAGCCTGGAGACAGGAGGGCCACTGGGCTTGCTGGCTGTCAGCCTCTTTGCAGGCTCAGTGGGAGATCTTGTCTCCATAGAATGAAACAGAGTAACAGAGCAGGACACCTGAGGGTTTCTGGCCTTGTCACATTCAAGCACACGTGCATATCACACACACACACACACACACACACACACACACACACACACACACACGGGAATAAGATGCTAACATAATGTCCTATTACCAGCCACTCCAATGCTTAGGTCTATATTTCTACAAACAAGCCATAAAATCTTCAAACGCAGGCCAGCAAGATGGCTTAGCAGGCAAAGATGCTTGCCAGCAAGCCTGGGACCTGAGTTCAATTCCTGAAGCCCACAGATAGAGAGCTGACTCCCACAAGTTGTCCTCTGGTCTTCACATGCTTCCACACACAACGTGCAGACACAGAAACAAACAAAAGAATCAAATGTAATAAAAATACTATAAAAAGGCCGGGCGGTGGTGGTGCATGCCTTTAATCTCAGCACTTGGGAGGCAGAGGCAGGCGGATCTCTGTGAGTTCGAGGCCAGCTTGGGCTACCAAGTGAGTTCCAGCAAAGGCACAAAGCTACACAGAGAAACCATGTCTGGAAAAACCAAAAATATATATATATATATATTATAAAAAAAATCAAACAAGGAGGTTATCATTGATTCACTGCCACTATTCAATCCTTAGGTCCCATCAGTTGTCTTCACAATGAGCTTGACTGCCAGAGGATCCATTTCCACTGGATCCATTTCCTCTGTGAGGTTTCTGACTCTACACATAGTGAACAGAAGTGCTCTTCACAGACTCCAGGACCCACCTTCCCAGAGCCCATTCTATAGTCTGTGACATCCCCCAAACCCATCTAGGCATAAAACCTAGCCTGACTGGGGTGGAGGCACAGTCTGTAATCCCAACACTGGAGAATGGCAGCAGAAAGGTGTCTACTGCAAGGCTGCTTGCCTGGACAACACAGTAGGCTGGTCTCAACGCAAGAAAGAGAACAAGACTTGGGATCAGGGTCTGGGGAAGGGGCTGAAGATGTCATGTTTGGCATCAAAGGCGGCAGGAAGAAGCTCCTGAGATAGCCCAAGAAGCAGGCCAAAGAGATAGATGAGAAATATAAGGCTTTCAAACAGAAACAAAAGGAACAGAAGAAACTTCAGGAGCAAAAAGCCAAGGCCACTGGGAAGGGGCTCCTGTCACAGGTGGAATTAAAAATTTGGCACTTGTGAGGCAGAGGCAGGTGGATTATTATGTGTTCAAGGACAGCCTGATCTACACAACAAGCTCCAGGCCAGCCAAGGCTACATAATAAGACCCTGTTTCAAACAAATAGACAAATAATAAGAACAGAGGAGGAGGAAGAGGAAGAGGAGGAGGAGGAAGAAGAAGAAGAAATTTGGTTAAAAAAAAAAAAAGGAAGATGTTCCTTGTTCCTGAGATGCTGATGACCCTCTTTCATACCTATTTAAATATCTGGATTCACATCTTTTGGCATCTGTAGCTAGAATGAAACATTGTCTTGGAATCCATTGCACATTGTTTGTTTTAAAAAAAAAAAAAGCAAAGCAATACAAACAAACAAAAAAACAGTCTGAACCAGCTGGGCACACTTTTTCCCTTCAGTACTAACCATGGATCATCATGTCTTCACCCTTAAAGAGGATGGAGACAAGATATTCAATTAATCATCACAGCTAATTAACTCTACATCTTAACCATCTTTGAGTAGCTCAGTTGGGCTAGAGCAGTAGGGGTGAGGCCAGATCAAATCTTTGCTTCCTGCCCTTACCCAGGTTTAATAAAATATTCCTGGGGGGTGGTTGGAGAGATGGCTCAATGGTTAAGAGTACTAGCTTCTCTTCCAGAGGACCTAGGTTCAATTCCAAGCACCCACATGGTGCCTCACAACCATCTGTAACTCCAGTCCCAGGGGGATCTGATGCTCTCTTCTGGCCTCTTCAGGCCCTGCATGCACATGGTACAAACACAGGCAAAACACCCACATACATTAAAAAAAAAGAAAGAAAACAATTAATTTTAAAAGTCTCCTGGAATAACAATATAAAGCACAGGTAATGATATAAAGAAGAAAATACAAACCTTCGGAAATGATTTTTTTTTTACCTCTTAATTAATTAACTTTATTTTATTTTTGAGACAAGGTCTAGCTTCGCAGCTCCATCTGCCCTGGAACTCAAGATGCAGAACTGGCTGGCCTCCAACCTGTGGTCTTATAGCCTCCCAACTTAGTGAGATTATGGGCGTAGGCCACCACAACAGGCTGAAAAACAGTATTTTAAAATCAACTCTCAGTACAGGTAACAAAAAGTTCATATGAAAATATTCACCCTACCTAGCAATAAGCAAGTTCAAGGTTGGGCTAGAATTTAAATGCAGCATAAAGTCCAAGTAGGGTAGAAAAATGAACTGTGTAGTTTTGTATAAAACCTCTGTGGGCAGAGTATCATTAAAACTGAATTAAGAGCACTATTTTGTAAAATGGTGCCTTTGATTTTACTCTTTGCTTTCTTTGGTGGGTAGTGGGGTCATTACGATTGAAACAGGGTCTCCTCATGTAGCCCATCCTGACCTGAAGTTGCTATGTAGCCAAGGACCACCCTGACCTCTTGATCCTCTTGCCTCCAGCTCTAGAGTGCTGGGATTAAAGGCATGGCCCACCATGTGATAACTAGGATTGGTTGTCAGCTTTGACTACATTTGCCATGAACTACCGTGCAGAAATGGAGGGCACACACACACCTGTGAGAGATACTTTACTTGATTTGAAGAGGTGAATCCAGTTCTAGTCTGGACCTTTGAGGTAGAAGACATACCTTTGATCCCGATCTTGAGGTGGGAAGGCACACCTTTAATCTGGGCCATACCTTCTGCTGGAAGCCTGTATACAGACATAGAATGAAGCTTTTGCTCTTTGCCTGCTTGCCTTTGCCTTGCTAGCACATCCATTCCTTCACAGGCATTACAGCCTACTTCTTCTGGATTCCAACATATACTGAAGACCAGCCTAGATATCCAGCCTTGTGGACTGAGAAACTACTGGATTCTTGGACTTTTCATTTATGGATTCATTAATGGATTAGTCAGACTGCAGCCTGTAAGCCATTCCAATAAACCCCCTTTACATATGGAAGACTTATTCTGTAAGTTTTGGTACTTTAGAGAACGCCAACTAAAACACATCATTCCAGACTTACTACTTTTCTTTTCCTATGAAAAGATCCAACCTTTGGCACTATAAACTCCTGCAAACCTTTCCACAATTTGGCATTAGATATTAAGAGTTATAAAAATGTTCATAGCCTTTGACCCAGCAATGCTGGCTCTTGGCAACACATTCTAAGAGAAACGTTGTAAATACTCGGGACTGCAGCCTTAGCTGTGACAGTGCTGTGTTAAAAACAGCCTAAATAAACAACGAGAATAGCAAAAGGGACAAGTAAATATGGATTATTTTGCAACCACTAAAATTTATAATTAGGCAAACTGTGTGGTCATTTGGAAAATAGCTCTGAGATAGTGTTACTTGAGGTAACCAGGCGACACATGTGTACATGCCTTTGTGTTCAACTATTTTAATTTGAACTTTCAAAATGAGGAGACAAAAGGGAAACACAAGGGAAAATAGAAACAGTATCTTTAGACAATGACATTGTGGAGGCTGTGTTTCTTTTAAAATTTACTCTACCGTTTTATTATTATTATTATTATTATTATTATTATTATTATTATTAAAATAAGGTGGAGTCATGAAAAATTCAACTGTTTTTGAGAGTTTAAAGAGTTCAGAAAAATAATTCCCTCCTAGGTTAAAGTGAGTCAGGGTGCCCTCAGAGGTGATTGGCTAAAATCATCATGGTCACTTGGGTTCACGTAACACATGACTGAGCACTTACTGTTTCTTTTTTTCTTTTCTTTTCTTTTTTTTTTTTTTTTTGGTTTTTTGAGACAAGGTTTCTCTGTGTAGCTTTGCGCCTTTCCTGGATCTCGCTCTGTAGACCAGGCTGGCCTCGAACTCACAGAGATCCGCCTGCCTCTGCCTCCCCAGTGCTGGGATTAAAGGCGTGCACCACATTAAGAATGCTTTTATGCAGCTTACATCCTTCACCAAGACCCATGTGCTGCCTGGGCCACAAGATGGCTTAGAGGACAAGGAGCTTGCCATCAGGCCGGACGACCTGAGCTCACGTGGTAGAAGAGAACCGACTCCTGAGAGCTGACCTCTGCTGAAATGTAAGCTCTGTGAGGGCACAGGCCTTTAGAACTACGCAGTTGCCGTTTGACAGAGCTGGGGGTATTCTGGGAGGTCTGTTCCAGAGCCATTTGGCTATACAAGTAAACTCCAGCTCAGGCCCCTGGGAGGAAAAGCAAGGCCAGGACAGATGTCATAAGCACGAGCTGCCTACGCTAATTCTTCTTGGTCTCCTGGGGGCCCAGTCATCTTGTCCCCATGCTGGTGGCCTTCTGAAATTCTTGTTGAATTCAGCTGGTCTTTCTGGGGGGAAAAATGGGAGGGAGGCGGGGGAGTGAGATTTGATAAAGAGAATAAGAAGCGTTACATCAAGAATATTTCAATCTTCTCCTCCCTCAAAGACTTCCTTAACTGGTACCACAGCTCTGTGAAGAGGTCTAAAGATGCTGGAAATGAAGCTTCATTTTCAACATTAGGGACAGACTGCTTGGCTGTCTTCTCCCCCTCCCAGAAATCAGGCCACCAGCCACCTTCTTGCAGGCCTCTCTCTGGGACAGGAAATTGATGAGAAAGGATGCTGTGCCGCTGTGGCCTCATAGCCCCGCCCCCTTGCAGCTAAAAGCGAAGCTGGTAGTGTGACCTAATGCTTACCTCTGTGCTCCTCGGCCATCAGTGAGCAGCACTGTTTGAAAAGAATTAGGAGTGACCTGTTGGAGGAGGCATGTCACTAGGGGTGGGCTTGAGGTTGCAAAAGCCCATACTAAGTCCAGGGTCTCTCTTTCTCTCAGCCTACAGATCAGGATGTAGCTCTCAGCTACTTCTCCAGCACCACCATGCCTGCCTGCCATCATTCTCCCCGCCATGATGGACTAACCTCTGAAAGCGTGAGCAAGGCCTCAATTACATGTTTTCTTTGATAAGAGTTACCTTGGTCATGGTATCTTTTCACAGCATTGGAACAGTGACTAAGAGAGGGAGCAAAGGATGTATTTCAGCTTACAATTCCTCTCTGTGTGGGTATGCCGAGCACATGTTGGGCTGCAAACGCCAAAGATGGCACTGAGAGGAAGTGAGCTGGGCGGGGACCTAACTTCTTTACCAAAAATTATGATTGGCTCTTGAGATCAGGAGAGATGATGTAGGTGCATGGCCTCCTCGTGATCATTATGCTGAACTATGCCCGGAGAGAGGCTCGTGGATACATGACCTTTGTCCTGATTGGTAGAAGGAAAGCTGGCTTGTAGTTTGGTGCTTTATAAAGGGTGTGCTGATGCTTAATCGAGCTCCTGCTTTGCCATGGCTCCCCACTGCATCTCATTGTCTCTGGGTACCAGGTGACGGGCCAGTGGCGCACTACCCCTCCTCAGTCAAGGTCTGCTGCGGGCGGTGGGCCTAATTCTTCGGTGGGGTCAGGGGAACCCCACATCTATGGATTGATGCTTTATGAAGAAGATCTATGGGGGTATTTTTATTGGTTAATTCTAGCTTTTTATATTTTTAGCTATAAATCTTGTTATGCATTCACCCAGTCCATCATTGAGGGATGCAGGGCAGAAGTCCTCAGCTGTTTCACGTCCTTGGCCTTTTTGCTAGAACTACAGTATTTTGATTGTTGTAACTTTATATAATAATAAGTTTAAAATCAGGACTGACTTTCAACTTACATCTTTTCCAAGATTGTTTTAGCTAGCTGGAATCCCTAAGATAGCAAATAAAAAGGAAGACCTTTTCTATCTTTTTTAAGTATGTATTTTATGTGTATGGGTGTTTTGTCTCTATGTATGTGTTCCAAGGCCCAGAGAGACCAGAAGAGGGTGTCAGATCCCCTGGGACTTGGGTTACAGGCAGTTCTGAACCACCTGATGTGCTGCTGGGAATAGAACTCCAGTCCTCTGCCATAGCTGAGTCACCACAACAACCAGATTTTTTTTTTAATGATACAGGGTCTTAATATGTAGCTCTGGCTATCCTGAAACTCACTATGTAGACCAGGATGGCCTCAAATTCACAGAGATCTGCCTGTCTCTACCTCCAGAGTATTGGGATTAAAGGTATGGGCCATTATACCTGGCCCCTGATTTTTTTTATTAAAAAATTTTATATGCCAGGTGGTCATACATGTCTTTAATCCCAGCACTCAGGAAGCAGAAGCAGGCAGATCTTTGAGTTTGAGGCCAGCCTGGTCTACAGAGTTCCGGAACAGCCAAGACTACACAGAGAAACCCTGCCTCCAAACTACTCTCCACAAAAAAAATGTTTCTATGTGCATATGAATGTATGCCATTTGTGTGCCTGCCTATGGAAGTCAGTAAAGGGTATCAGATCCCCTGTCGCTGGAGTTACAGGTGTTTGTAAGACACCTGATGTGGGTGGGAACCAAACATGGGTGCTGGGAACCAAACTTGGGTTCTCCAGAAGAGTAACAAGTGCTCTTGACTCTTGAGCCAACTCTTTAGCCCCAAATTTTTCTATTTCTGAAAAAAAAAAAATGCTATTGGGATTTTCCTAGTGGCTGTATTAAATCTGTAGGTCCATTTGGGTGGTATTGACATATGAACAACATAAAGTCTGCCAATCCATGAACACAGCTGCCTTTCCATTTGTTTGTGACCTAAAATTTCTTCTGTTGTTTTTTATCTGCGGCACAGCAGCTGCACCTGATCCTGTCACTGCCTCAGCTGCTGACTGCGCTCCACAGCTGCTACCACCTCCACATAGGATAGCAAATGTTTTAACGAAGTCTCTATTATTCTATTTTACCAATAAAGACTCAGGAGCCAGGTGCTAGGGCGAAAACTTGCTAGCTCAGAGAGGCAGAGAAAGCAGTTGGCAGATCTAACTCTTCTGCCCTTGTCTCAGAAAGAGGTTTTTCTCCTAGCCATCTGGGGGGGGGGGGGAACCTCCTCCAACTGAATGTCGCTCCCTTCTACTTCCTGTGCCTCTTTCTCTCCAGCCTCCCAACTTCCCCTCACTCTCTATGGTTACTCCCAGGCAACTGGTTGCTTGCTCCGCCTCTTGGCCTCTGGTTGATTTTATTTAAATAATGCAATCTAGGAATTCATCAACTATCCTGCAACATTCTTCAGTAATACTTTAGTTGCGATCTTATTTCATACTCTATGGAATCTTTCCCTACATCACTAGATATTCTTCTTAAAGATTATTGTGCATTTTACATATGTTTTTGTGCTGGTATGGGAACCCAGGGCTCACTCAACCTAAGCACACATCTACTCCTGAGTTCCTTTTCCCACCCCTGAAGACACTATCATTACATATAATGCATTATGTGGCTTTGTCATATTAATTAACCAGCCCTACATCTTTTCAGGCACCAATTTTCTCCTTACAAACCGTGTTGCCATTGAAAAGGTCTTTTTACATATATCTCATTGTTCTCCTAGAATACGTTATTGAGTCTAGAGCATGAAAGGATTGTTGATAAATGTCATTTAGCCTGAGCAGTGCAGTGTCAATGTCTAGTCTCACAATCAATCCGAGCATACTCTGTCCCTGTTCTCCAAGGATTGCTGAGTGCTAGGGTAGCCACTGGGCACTTTATATGGTAGCTCAGCCCTACAAGTTCACATTGGACTTTATCTTCTCAGAATTATTTGCCAGATTCAATGGTGATAATTGGCATCCTGTTTAATGAGTGAAATGAATTTGATGGGGCTGGAGAGATGGCTCAGAGGTTAAGAGAACTGGCTGTTCTTCCAGAGGTCCTGAGTTCAATTCCCAGCAACCACATGGTGGCTCACAACCATCTACAATGAGATATGGTGCCCTCTTCTGGCCTGCAGGCTGAACACTCACTGTATACATGATAAATAAATAAAATCTTTAAAAAAAAAAAAAAAGAAATGAATTTGATGAATGAGAATAGGAATTTCCATTTTAGGCCTCAAGAGAATCAGCATTCCATCCATTCATCCATCCATCCATTCATTCATCTATTTATTCATTCATTTGACTAGCCCTATGAGCAGTTACTATGCCGGCACTGTATTTGGCTCCAGTATGATACACACCTGAAATAAAGACACAGTAGGCACACTAGACTGAGTGACAGAGTTAAGCATCACTTGAGAATGTAGGTGTAGTAATGGAGGAACGAGGGGAGGTCAGGACATTGTTACCGCACTCACATAGAAAAGTGTCTTTATCTTATTTATTTTTTGTATTTATTTTGGAGACAGGATCTCAGTAGTCCTGGTTGGCCTTGAATTCAGTAACTAGCTGAGGATGACCTTGGCCTTCTGATTCTCCTGCCTTTATCTCCGATCTCTGGGGCGTACTACAAGTGTGCACCATCACATCTAGCTTATAGAGGGCTGGGGATCAAACCCAGTGCTTCGTGCATCCTAGGCAACCATGCTGCTCACTGACATAGAGCCCCAGACCCTGGAGCAGTGGTTCTCCACCTGTGGATCTTGATCCCTTTATGAATCAAACAACCCTTTCATAGGGGTCGCCGAAGACCATCAGAAATATCAGATGTTTACATTATGATCCATAATAGTAGAAAAATTACAGTTACAAGGTAGCAACAAAAATAATTTTACGGTTGGGGGTTGCCACAGCATGAGAAATTGTATTTAAGGGTCTTATGAACACTGCTCTGGAGAAATGTCTAAAGTGATGCTGTTGGAGCTTGCAATTCAAATCAAAGGGGGAAATGCACATCTCCATTGGTCACTCAGGAGCTAGGAACCTAAGTCAAAGCTTCATTGTGACGCCCCTGCATCCATTATGAAATTAAGCTGTTTTAACAGTCTACTGTTTATAAAAAGCAAGGCTTCCAGAAGACATGCCATGCTTCCCCTGTCACTTCTCCGTCCACTGCCTGCTTTGAGGAAGGCTTGCTAAGTGGCCAGCCAACTCTAGGCTCAGAAACCTGAAGCTAACGTAGACCACCAAGGCTGAGATGTCCCCCGTAGGGAGTTGGGGTATAACAATGTACTTGTAAATCCCCGGGAACAGAGGCTTGCTTGGAAGGAAAAGAGAAGCACAATAGGCTGGATTGGCTGGGCTGGGGATGGGGGTGGGGGGAGGGGGTAAAAATTGCCCTGAGTGAAGGGTGGCAATGTAGACTTCCAGGCCAGCCCCTGTGCTCATGTCAGGCCCCCACAGAGGCAGAGTTCTAGGATTAAAAACTAGTACAAACACTGATAAAGGAACACTCCTATCTTTTTTATTTACCCTGCAGGAAACCAAGCAGAGGTGTGCTTTCCTGAAGAGCAGCTGTGTCCATAGAAACGGGGCAGGAGGGCTAGAAGGGTGGCACTGTAGGTCTGATGAGTCGTGCGGGAGCCTGAGAACAGGCGTTCCATTTCCGGGGGACTGAAGGGAGAGCAAATGTCAAGACTCCAGCCATTTCATGGTTTGGCCCTCAACCAGAGACACATCATTTTTCTTTATTTTATTTTTTCTTCAACACAGGGTTTCTCTGTGTAGCCCTGGCTGTCCTGGAACTCACTCTGTAGACCAGGCTGGCCTCGAACCCAGAGGTGTGCACCATCACCAGGCCACATATCATTTTTCCATGCCATCTTTGTAGGATGTATAGTGAGCTGGTTAGGGTAAAGACGAGATCTATAACTTACTCACTGAGTGGCTCAATACAAGTCACTTAATCTTTCTGCGCCTATCTCCCTATTTGTAAAAATAGTAATAAATGGTGTTAACAATTGGCTGCAGACACTCACAGGAACCATTGTTGGAATTTTTGTGTGTGTGTGTGATGCTATACACAATAACTTAATTTAACTATTCATAACAATGTCTTTTTTGAGCTGTGGTTCTCTAAGCAGAGGCATTTTGTTTTTCATGGGAGCGCTGTCATTACATTAGGAACGAATGTAGGATGTGATGGACAGAGGTCTAGGAGGCTGTCCACTTCAAAGAGTTGTCTTAGATCCCTCACAATGCTTGATGTCTCTTGTAGAAATCACTGAAAATCCTGACCATTGCTGTTTACCTGTCATAGAAATTCAAAGTCTCCTCTCAGTTTGTGCTTTGTTAAAAGCTTTGAAAATTTACCGTGTGCACCCCCTGGGGGGCCACGCACGCCACAGCTCCCAGGAGGAGGTGAGAGGAAAACTTCTGCAGGCAGTTCTTTCCTTTCATCTTTACGTGTGTTCTGGGGATGGAACAGCGTCACCAGGCTCGTGTGGCAAGCGCCTTTACCAGATGAGCTTTCTCTCCACTCCCTTCCTCTTAAAATGTACTCATTTGTATACTTTATGTTTGTGGGTGCTTTGCCTGCATGTATGTATGCACACCACATGTATGACTGTTGTCCTAAAGAATCAGAAGAGGGGGTTGGATCCCCTGGAACTGACATTACAGACTGTTGTGAACTATCATATGGGTACTGGGAATTAAACCCAGGTCCTCTGCAAGAATAAATACTCTAAACTGATGAGCCATTTCTCCATCAGAATTTCTTACAGCCTAGGCTGGTCTTGAACTTGCTGTGTAACTGAAGATGACCTTGAACCTCCTGCCTCCACTTCCCAAGTGCTAGGATCACAAGCATGTACCATACCATACCCAGTTTATGTGGTGCTGGGAAGTCAACCCAGGGTTTGTTAATGGTAGGCAAGCATTCTGTCAACTGAGCTACATCCCCAACCCCACCTCCCAGATTTTGTGTGTTTGTTTATATTTTTATTTTTGAGACAGGTTCTCTCTTCCTGCCCTGGCTGGCCTGGAATTCACTACAAAGACCAGGATGGCCTCAAACTTATAGAGGTTCACCTGCCTCTGCCTCCTAAGTGCTGGGAGTAAAAGTATGTGCCATCATGCCTGACTAGTGATGAGTTTTTAGGCACCAGAGCTAAAGTATAACCTATGGAGGAAAAAGTGTTTATATGCCGGGCGGTGGTGGCACATGCTTTTAATCCTAGCACTGGGGAGGCAGAACCAGGCGGATCTCTGTGAGTTCGAGGCCAGCCTGGTCTACAAAGCGAGTTCCAGGAAAGGTGTAAAGCTACACAGAGAAACCCTGTCTTGAAAAAAAAAAAAAGTGTTTATATACATATATATTATAATTATATTGTATGTGTATTATATATAATGTATTATATATAGAGAGAGAAGGAGACAGGCAGACACACACACACACACACACAGAGAGAGAGAGAGAGAGAGAGAGAGAGAGAGAGAGAGAGAGAGAGAGAGAGAGAGAGATTTCATTATTCAGTCCAGGCTGGCCTCTAACTGTGATCCTTCTGCCTCAGCCTCGTGAGTACCACTACTATGCTAGGCTTTGTGAAAATGAATTTTAGATTTTGCTATATGGTGCTCTATACATGGTTGGATGGATGGATGGATGGATGGACGGACAGACAGACAGATAGATAGATAGATAGATAGATAGATAGATAGATAGATATACTGGGGGGCTTTTGTTTGTTTTATAGACAGGGTCTTTTTCTTTACATAATAGAATTCATTATATAGCCCAGTATGGCCTCCAACTGGTAGTAATCCTGTAATTCTTCTGCCTTAACTTTCCAAATGCTGGAATTACAGGCACGAGATGCGATGCTCCTCTTGGACACTGGTTTTTGTTGTGTTGTGGTGCTGGGTATAGAACTTACAGTCTTGTGAATGCTAGGAAGCACTCTACCACTAAGCTACATTGGAGAGTGCTAAGGAATGAAAGAGAAAGGGGATGGAGAGCTGGCTCAGTAGTTAAGGACTGTTGTACCCCTTTCTCAAAACTTCCAGAGACCACCAAGGAGCTGGTTTCCAATGTAAGCACTTAAGGGTCCTTTTATTGTCAGGTTCAAACCTGGGCCACGGCATGGCAGATGTGGGGAAATGTGGCAGTGGCAGTGGGCCCACGGGTAGAGAGTTTGTATAAGGAAAAACTGCAAGCTGAGAATTACATGCTTTTGCAACTTGGGATTGGGTAGAAGGGATATGGGGCAAGGTGATTTTTTGAAACTATTGGTCTAGACTTTCAGCGAGAAAACACATTTGAAACTATTAGGTTGGACTTTTTGGCGGGGAACCACAACTTGCTGAATAGGATTGTCTAGGCTGCTCAGCAGGATTATCTAGATATCAAGGACCATAAACCGCAGACAGAATGTCCACAGGAGCATACTGCCCTGTATCTGTTCGAGTTGTCATGGCACATTCCTAGGGTCCTTCCGGGAACTGAGTACAGCAGGTGGTAGTAAGATGGTGGCCCTTCCCTAAGATGGAGTCTGTGATTGCCTTCACAGGACATGCTGCTCTTGCAGTGCCCTCAAATTCAGTTCCCTACACCCACATGATGGCTCACAACCACCTATAACTCCAGGACAGCCAGAGCTACATAGGGAGACTGTCTCAAAAAGCAACAACATCAAAAGGGTAAGTCTTAACTGAGTTTTTTGGATGTGCATATGTGTCTGTGTCTGCATGTGGAGGCCAGAGATGGATATTGGTTGTCTTCCTCAATCATGCTCCACTTTATTTACTGAGGCACAGTCTCCCACTGAACCTGAAATTACAATTTGGCTAGTCTAGCCAGCCAGCTTGCCCAAAGGATCCACTGTCTCTGCCACCTAAGTGACAGGATTACTGGCCGGCTGTCATGCCTACTCAACTTCCATGTGGGTACTGGGGATCTGAACTCCAGTCCTCACACTTGAGTGCTGTGGTGGTTTGAATGTAATGGCCCCCCATGAGCTCATAGGGAGTGGCACTATTAGGAGGTGTGGCTTTGTTGAGTAGTATGGCCTTGTTGGAGGAAGTGTGTCACTGTGGGGTTGGGCTTTGAGCTTTCCCATGTTCAGGGTATCACCAGTGTCTCAGTTGACTTCCTGTTGCCTGTAAGATGTAGGACTCAACAGCTACTTCTCCAGCACCATGTCTGCCTGCACACAACCATGTTCCCCAACATGATGATAATGGACTGAAACTCTGAACTGTAAGCCACCACCTCAATTAAATGTTTTTCTTTATAAGAGTTGCAGTGGTCATGGTGTCTCTTCACAGCAATAGAAACCCTAAGACAAGTGGCAATTGCTTTAGCCAATGAACCATCTCTCCAGCCCTTGGGCTACATATTTTAATACTTCAGGATGCAGAGAATTCTTTTTTTTTTTTTTAAGTGAGTTAAGGTCTCTTGTAGCCCAGTCTTGCTTCAAATTTGCTATGTTCAAGAGGATGACCTTGAACTTCTGATCATCCTGATCCCACCTCCCAAGTGCTGGGATTACAGTTGCCCACTGTGCCTTGTTCATGTGGTACTAGGGATTGAACCCAGAACTTTGTGTATGCTAGGGAAGCACATGGCCAACTGAGCTGCCTCCCCAGCCTGAACCTTCAATTTTTTTTTAAAGTTGATTGATATCATGATTTTATAATCATTGGTTGGAAGAATGCATCTTCACATAAATACACAGTACAAAATGGCAGAAGAGGATTTATGGCCATTTCAGAAATTGTTGCAAGTTCTGTCCTCATCCCAAGTCAAATTCATTTAATAATTTTATATGAAATTCATCAGCAATTCATAAAATCAAATATTTTAACACAATAAAACCTACATAGATACTCAATTGTTATATACATGCTGAGGAATCATAATGAGAAAATATCTAAAATATTAAACCACTGGTTCTATAAAAAGTAGAAGAATTTGTGTGTACGATAAGAACACTGCAATTCATAACACACAACAGTCTCAAATCTGAGAAGGGATGTTTTAGGCAGCCATCCTGTCAAGTGTGATGGTATGCTGCACATTCAGGACCAAGGCTGGAGAGAAGACACTCCCTGTGACATAGGTAGAGAACCCTGCATTGGATGTTGAATTAACTTTTGATGGCTGTGCATATGCATTCAGAAACCTTTTACTATGACCAATGTTTTTGCAACCCCATGTTCAGATTTTCAACCCCTCAGGGCCACAAAGTTTAAGTAGAGTTACCCCAACTTAGGGACATGGGATTGGCTCCCCCACATCTTTTGGATGTGAACCTGCTGACCCTAGAAAGACACTGGTTGAGCTCTGTTCATTCTAGAGGGCCTAGACTAAGACTGTCAGCTGTCAACACCCAGCAGCTGAGGAAATCAACTCTTCTGTTTACAAGAGGGGATCTGAGCAGTAGGTAATTTAGAGATTTGACTCTCTTTCCTAACTGTCCCAAAGTAGAATAGTGGCTGCCAGGGTCTGTGGGGGGTGTGGGGGTTAACAAACAGGGCAGTTGTTGTTTGATGGGTATAGAATTTCAAGTGTCACTTTTATAAAATGAAAAGAGCCCCCAAGACAGTTGGTGGTGACAGTTTCACAACACCATGTGTGTACTTAATACCACTGAACCATTGTTAAACATGGTTGCTGTGGGACTGAGAGAGCATGTGCATTTAGTGTATGTAAGGCTTGGAGTTTGAACTCCAGTAACACACACAAATACAAACCACAATGATTAAGATTGTGTGCCAGTGTGTGTGGGTGTGTGTATATGTGTGAGTGTGTGTGTGGTGCTGGGGATTGAACCTAGGGTCTCACACTTGCTTCGCCACTGAGATCTATCCCCAGCTCTCTAGTAAGTTTTATGTGATGTGTATTTTACCAAAATTAAAAGAAAATGGGAAGTGATCAAAGGTGGTAGGTACAGGTAGTTCAGCGGTTGACAACAGGATTCCATCCACTACAGGCTCCAAAGTTCTCCTTAAACTGGAGCATCAGTACAGATCATATGGGCTCCTAGTTAGACCGCAGACTCTGTGAGCATGTCTGGAAAGGGGCTTAGGATTCTCACAGGCCCGTAGGTGACGCTGGTGAGACTGAGCCAGTGCTCACACTAGGACTAGCAAGGTGCTGTGAGGATGTGGTTTTGCCTTATTGCTCCAGGTTATGCTGCTGCCTGGTCTGATTTTCTGCTCCAGTGACAGAGGAAAAGGAAGAAATCAGCATGCAGCTTCCTTCTTCTTAATCAAGTGACTTCGTTTTGTTTTCATTTGGAAACAGACTCTCATTCTGTAGACCAAGCTAGCCTGATTCACTGTTTAGCCCAGGCTGGCCTCAAACTTGCAGCAGTCCTCCTGTCTCAATCTCCCAAGTGCTGGGACTGTAGGTGTGAACCACCATGCCTGGCTCTAAGCAAATAACTTTGCAGTTGTGCAGCTCACCTCCACTCCCACTCCATTGGCCAGAATTTAGCCATATGGCCACACCAAAGTACAAGTCCATCAGCCTTCAGAGGGGAAATAGATTGGAGAGGAAGATTGAGTCCTCATTGGATTTTATTCTAGGTCTCAGGTTTTATCTTGCTTTGGTTTGACTTGTTTGTTTGTTTGTTTGTTTGTTTTTTGAGACAGGCTTTCACTATGTGGCTCTGGCTGCCTTGGAATTTGCTTGGTAGACCAGGTTGGCCCAGAACTTGCATCAATCTTCCTGCTTCTGTCTCCCAAGTAAGGGATTATAGGCTTGCATCCCCCAGCCAAGCTTGTTTTGTTACAAGATTTATTTATTTTTATTTTATGTGTATGAGTTTTTGCCTACATGTTTATGTACACCACATGTGTGCAATGCCCTTGAGGCCATCTGATCCCCTAGAAGGAACTGGAGATAAACACATTGTGAGCTATGTGGGTGCTGGGAACTAAACCCCAGTCCTCTGGAAGGACAGCTCGTGCTCTTACCTGCTGAGCCAACTCTCCAGCTCCCCCCACACACACCACCACCCACACACAGACACACATACAATGGTTTTGTTTTAATAAGATAAATTTGGCTTTCTTTTTTTTTTAAGACTTATTTATTATGTACACAGAAGAGGGCACCAGATCTCATTACAGATGGTTGTGAGCCACCATATGGTTGTTGGGAATTGAACTCAGGACCTCTGGAAGAGCAGTCAGTGCTCTTAACCTCTGAGCCATCTCTCCAGCCCTGGTTTTGTTTTTGGGTTTTTTTTGTTGTTGTTGTTGTTTTTGTTTTTTGTTTTTGGTTTTTCGAGACAGGGTTTCTCTGTGTGGCTTTGCGCCTTTCCTGGGCCTCACTTGGTAGCCCAGGCTGGCCTCGAACTCACAGAGATCCACCTGGCTCTGCCTCCCGAGTGCTGGGATTAAAGGCGAGCGCCACCACTGCCCGGCTTGGTTTTGTTTTTTAAGACAGTGTCTCAGCTGGGCTTGCGTAGTGGCGCACGCCTTTAATCCTAGCACTCAGGAGGCAGAGGCAGGCAAATCTCTGTGAGTTTGAAGACAGCCCTTCTACAGAACAAGTTCCAGGACAGCCAGGACTACACAAAGAAACCTTGTCTGGGAAATAAACAAAACAAAAAAAAAAGTGTCTCTCCGTGTCCACAAGGCTGCCCTCAGGTGTGCCCCACGTAAAGCCACCACCACCCCCAGTGTTAAGAATCTAATCAAGTCCAGAGCTTCATTCACATCAAGCAACCACTTTGCAGCTGAGCTTCATATACAGCACTATCACTAATATTCTGGGGTTTTGTAATCCCTAAGTCTCTCAGCTATCTACACCTAGAATCTTCACTTTATGATGGCTTTTTTATCATGTGAATGAAAAAAAAATATTTTCAACCAAAGAAAATTCTCATTTGTTTACTTGTTGGTTAGGTGCTAGGGACTGAACCCGGGCCTCTCAAATGCCAAGGGTATATTTCATCACTGAGCTGCACTCTAGCCCCACGAAGATGTCTTTGCATTTCACTTCTTACATTCTGTAACAGGGGTTAAGATGCAAAATTGAAGAATCCAGGAGACAACAAAAACGTTGTGAAAGCGAACAATAGATTTAGGAGTTTGGAAGGGAGGACCTGAGGACTGAAAAACCACTCTGAGCAGGCAGTCGCTCAGAGGCTGCCTGGGAGAGCAGTCTGTAGGGAGCAGTAGCTGGTATCCCAGGGTGAACCTAAGGGGACAACAGAAATGCTTAGTGGGGCTTTTATTAAATCTTACTGTGTGATGTATGACGGAACCCATCAGCCTGCTTTCTCTGCAAAGCTTTCCTCCAGAGTCTAATGCCTCTTAGAATGGATTTTCTTTCTGAGAATGAATAAAGAGAAGCACTGGGTTTACCCTGAGGGCAGGACAAGGCCGGAACAAAGGCTGGCACTGGGTTACATAACACTATAAATGCTCCCCTTTATCTCTTTCACTGCGGAGGGAAAAGGAAGAAAACAAAACACACACCTGACGTTAAAAAAAAAAAAAGCAGATTTTATGCTTCTTGGAGCACGTGTCCAGCCATGACAACTGACCACAAGGCTATGATCACCAGCTGTGACCTGAGCAGCTACGCATGACAGGGTTTTTTTCCCTTTTCTTTCTTCCTTCCTTCCTTCCTTCCTTCCTTCCTTCCTTCCTTCCTTTCTTTCTTTCTTTCTTCTTCTTCCTCTTCCTCTCCTTTTTTTTTTTTTGAGACAGAGTTTCTCTGTGTAACAGCTCTGCCTGTCCTGGATCTCACTCCGTAGACCAGGCTGCCCACAAATACACAGAGATCTGCCTGCCTCTGCCTCCCACCACCACTGCCTGGCATCTTCTTCTTCTTCTTCTTTTTTTTTTGAACTCTCCTTCCACTTTTGGACTTTCATGATTAAAGTCATGTTAAACATGATTTCAGTAATCAAACATATGTGACTGGTTTAGTAGTAACCACAAAATCTGAAAGAATCATTGAAAAATTGAGATAATATACTTTAATCAGCAAACAAATAAGAAACCGAAAAACTAAGATACAGAATAAATTAAAGGAAAGACCTTTCTCAAGTAGAAAATATACCCAAGTCCCAGCACACACGTTGAGTAGCTCACACCCACTTTAGTTCCAGAGTATTTAACGCCCTCTTCTGAGCTCTAAACAAGATTGTTTTAGTGCATAATTCTACCAGACTTTCAAAGAAGAGTTTATGCCAATACTCCAAAATTATTCCACAAAATAGAAATAGAAGGGACATTGCCCAGTTCGTTCTACAAGGCCACAGTTACCCTGATGCTCAAACCACATAAACACCCAACACAGACCAATTTCCCTTATGAATATGGTGCAGAAATTCTCAGTAAAATACTTGCAAATTGAATCCAAGAACACATAAAAAAGATCATCAACCATGATGAAGTAGGCTTCATCCCAGAGATGCAGGAATGGTTCAACATATGTAAATCAATAAATGTAATCCACCATATAAAGAAACTGAAAGGTAAAAATCACATGATCATCTCATCAGATGTAGAAAAGGCCTTTGACAAAATCCAACACCCCTTCATGGTAAAAATTCTGGAGAGATTAGGGGTTCAAGAGGCATACCTCAACATAATAAAGATAGTTTACAGCAAGCCCATAGCCAACATCAACTTAAATGGAGAGAATCTCAAGCAATTCCACTAAAATCAGGAACAAAACAAGGTTGCCCACTCTCTCCTTATCTATTCAACGTAGTACTTGAAGTCATAGATAGAGCAGTAAGACAACTGAAGGAGATCAAGAGGATATGAATTGGAAAAGGGAAGTCACGGTATCATCATTTGTAGATAATATGACAGTATACATAAGTGATCTTAAAATTTTCACTGGGAAACTCCTACAACTGATAAACACTTTCAGCAAAGTAACTGGATACAAAATTAACTCACAAAAATCAGTAGCCCTCCTATACAAAAATGACAACCTGAAAAAAAATCAAGGAAAAACACCTTTCACAATAGCCCCAAAGAATATAAAATATGTTGGAGTAACTCTAATTAAGCAAGTATAAAACTTGTATGATAAAAACTTTAAGACGGTGCCGGGTGGTGGTGGCGCACGCCTTTAATCCAGCACTCGGGAGGCAGAGGCAGGCGGATCTTTGTGAGTTCGAGGCCAGCCTAGTCTACAGAGCGAGATCCAGGAAAGGAGCAAAGCTACACAGAGAAACCCTGTCTCAAAAAAACAAAAACAAAACAAAACAAAAAAAGGGCTGGAGAGATGGCTCAGAGGTTAAGAGCACTGACTGCTCTTCCAGAGGTCCTGAGTTCAATTCCCAGCAACCACATGGTGGCTCACAACCATCTGTGATAGGATCTGGTGCCCTCTTCTGGCCTGCAGTCATACATGCTGTATACATAATAAATTAAATCTTTTTTTTTTTTTTTTTTTTTTTTTTTTTGGTTTTTCGAGGCAGGGTTTCCTCTGTGTAGCTTTGCGCCTTTCCTGGGACTCACTTGGTAGCCCAGGCTGGCCTCGAACTCACAGAGATCCGCTTGGCTCTGCCTCCCGAGTGCTGGGATTAAAGGCGTGCGCCACCACCGCCTATAAATTAAATCTAAAAAAAACAAAAAAACAAAAAAAAACTTTAAGACACTGCAGAAAGAAATTGAAGAAGATGTGAGAAAATATAAAGATCTTCCATGCCCATGGATCAGTAGGATTAATATAGTAAAAACAGCCATCCTACCCAAAGCAATCTATAGATTAAATGAAATCCCCCAAATTCTAACACAATTCTTCACAGGTCTTGAAAGGACAATTTTCAGCTTCACATGGAAACAAACAAACAAACAAACAACAACAACAACAAATCCAAGATAGTTAAAATAATCCTGAATAATAAAAGAACTGCTGGAGGTATCACCATCCCTGATTTCAAGTTGTACTACAGAGCTATAGTAATAAAAATAGCATGGTATTAGCATAAAAACAGACACATTAATCAATGGAATCAAATTGAAGACCCAGACATAAATCCACATAGCTACAGACACTTGATTTTTTTATAAAGAAGCCAGAAAAATACACACTGAAAAAAAAGACATCTTCAACAAATTGTGCTGGTCAAACTGGGCAGCTGCTTGTAGAAGAATGCAAATAGATCCATACTTATCACCCTGCACAAAACTCAACTCCAAGCTGGGTATGGTGGCACATGCCTTTAATCCCAGTACTCAGGAGGCAGAGGCAGGCAGATCTCTATGAGTTTGAGGGCTGTTACACAGAGAAATACTGTCTCAAAAAACAACAACAACAACAGCAACAACCTCAACTCCAAATGAATCAAAGACCTCAACATAAAACCAGATACACTGAACCTGATAGAGAGAAAGTGGGGAATAGCCTTGAATGAATTGGCACAGGAAAAGACTTTCTGAACAAAACAATAGCTTAGGCGCTAAGATCAACAGTTAATAAAGGAGACCTCATGAAACTGAAAAGCTTCTCTATGGCAAAGGACACGCTCACTCTTACAAAGTGGCAGCCTATGAAATAGGAAAAGTTGTGGGGTTTTTTTTGTTGTTTTGTTGTTGTTGTTGTTTTAACCAACTACATATCTGATAGAGGGCTAATATCCAATATATATATAAGAAATCAAAAATCTAGATATGAAGAAAACAAATAACCAAATTTTAAAATGAGATGCAGATCTAAACAGAATTCTCAAGAGGAACCACAAATGGCTGAGAAACACTTAAAGAAATGTTCGGCATCCTTAGTTATCAGGGAAATGCAAGTCAAAAGTACTCAAGTGCAAGTCAAAAGATGAGATCTCATCTTACACCTGTCAGAAGGGTTAAGATCAATAAAACAAGTGACAGCTCATGCTGGCAAGGATGTGTAGTAAGAGTGCAAACCTGTATAGCCACTATGGGAATCAGTATGGTGGTTCCTCAGGAAGATGGGAATTGATCTACCTCAAGATCCAGCTTGGGCAAGACACCACTTTGGGGCATATACCCAAAGGATGTGTCATTCTACCACAGAGACATCTGCTCAACTATGTTCATTGATTCTCTATTCTTAGTAGCCAGAAATTGAAAACAATCTAGGTATCCCTCAACAAAGGAATGGGTAAAGAAAATGTGGTACATTTACACAATGGAGTATCACTCAGCCATTTAAAAAATGAAATCATGAAATCTGCAGGTAAATGTATGGAATTAGAAAAAAAAAACCTGAGTGAGGAAACCCAGACCCAGAAAGATAAATATGGTATATATCCACTTATATATAAATATTAGCTGTTAAGTCAATGATAACCAAGCTACAATCCATAGAACCACAGAAGTTAGGTATAGAATAAGGGACTGGAGTATGTGTGTTGGGGATAGATAGATCTCCCTTGGAAAGGGGAATAGAATAGATAGTTACAGATTGATGGAGTGGGAGGAGCTGGGATGGGACAACCAAGTGGGGACAGGGAGGGAAAAGGGTGACAAGGGAGGGAATATTGGAAGAGACAGATAAATTAAAGGCCATCTGAGGGGTAGTATGGAAACCTAATACAGTAGAAGCTTCCTAAAATATATACATATATGAAGGCTATCTGAATGAAATTGACAAATAATGAGGGAGACAGAGCCCCAACTGGACATCTCTTGTTGCCAAATGAAGCTTCCAGTATAGCAAATGGGTTATATCTAATTGAATTATTGGCCAAAGGGGTCCCATGGGAGTTCCCAAACAACCCAGACTATTGCCAAGACTATAGGTTGCTCTCCACAAACTGGTGGCAAGGTCCTGTTGCTAAAGATAACACGTCACAACTCATAGAACATAGAGGAATTGAACTGGTACCTACATAGAGCCTTCACCCCTATATGCCAGCATCTTTGGTACAGGAAGGTACTCTGCTTGTCACCACAGGAGAAACATGAACACCAAGCCAGCCACAAACCCCTTTTGATCTATAATTGTGTCCTGCCTGCAAGATATGCTAGGACAATGGTGGCAGAGAGCTTGTGGGAGTGACCAACCAATATCTGATTTGACTTAAGACCCACTCCCTGAGGTGGAACCCACACCCGACGCTGCTTGGGTGACCAAGAACCTGAGACCAGATAGACCAGGGAACCAAATACTACTTTTCTACTAAAAGAATGTAGCAATAAAATGACTTCTAATGACATTCTACTATAGTCATAAATCAGTGCCATAGATCAACCATCATCAGAGAAGCTTCCTCCTGAAGCAGATGGGAACAACTAGAGAGATCCATAGGCAGACATTTTGCAGAGAGAGACCTTGAAACACTCAGCCCTAAACTGACATCTCCATCAAATCCATCAGTGCTGTGGAATAATCTTTTTGTACACTGTGAAGACTGTCTGTTTTACCTCATCTGCCTAAAGCACCTTCTGATTGGTTTGATGAGGAGCTGAATGGCCAATAGCTAGGCAGGAGAGGAGAGGTGGGGCTTCCGGGCAGGGAGAGAGGAACTGGGGGAAGAATCTGAGAGGTGGGTGATACGTCAGTGAGAGGCAGAAGAATTCAGATGTACACTTACTGAAGAAAGGTAACAAGCCAAGAGGCAGAATGCAGATTAATATAAACAGGTTAATTTAAGTTATAAGAGCTAGTTGGAAACAAGCCTAAGCTAAGGCCAAGCTTTCATAATTAATAATAAGTCTCCCTGTCGTTATTCAGGAGCTGGTGGTCCAAAGAAAGACCTGTTACACATCCCCTCAGGGCTCAGGGGACCCTGCAGAAGAGGAAGCACAGAGTATAAAAGCCAGAGGGTATGGAGGCCACCAAGAAAACAAGGCCCTCTAAATGAATCTAATCCATTCACAGAGACTGAGGCAGCATGTACAGGGCCTGCACCGGTCTGCACCAGATGGGGTCCTGTAGCTGAAAGGAGAAGTGGACACATGCCCCCATCAGCAACCCAGAAGCAATCTCCAATTGCTAACCACTTGAAAATGAAAATTTAATTTCCTCCAAGGGAGTCTCACTGGGGAAACCAACTGCTCTTTAAACTGGATTCCCAGCAGCAGATGACCAAAAGAAAAGGAGCTAAATGGAGTCTTTGGAGGTTCCTTGTCTCATAATGTCAGGGCAGGGCTTTTCTTTCTCTTTTTAAATTTTTTCTTACTATTGTTTACTTTTATTTTATTTTACTTATATTTTTTTCTTCTCCCTTTTTATCCTACAGGTCCTTTGTGTATTATGGCTTCCAGATTACTGTTTTTATGAGATTCCTGAGTGTGCGAATGAGTAAGTCTCTGTTTCTTTCTTTCTTTTTTCTTTTCTTTTCTTTTTTCTTTTTCTTTTTTTTTTTTTTTTTGGTTTTTCAAGACAGAGTTTCTCTGTGTAGTTGTGGTGCCTTTCCTGGAACTCACTCTGTATCCCAGACTAGCCTCAAACTCACAGAGATCCTTCTGCCTCTGCCTCCTGAGTGCTGGGATTAAAGGTGTCTGCCACTGCCGCCTGGCTAAGTCTCTGTTTCTTATGCTCTTTTCCTTCTGGTTGCGTGTTTTGCCCAATTTTGATGTGTTAGTTTTTTTTAATCATATCATATCATATCATATCATATCATATTATATTATATTATATTTATTATGTCTTAGAAGCCGGTTTGTTTTCTAATGAGATATGGAAAGGGATTGGGTCTGGATGAGAGGAGAGGTGGAGAGGGGTTGGGAGGGGCAGAGGAAAGAAAAACTGTATTGATTTATTTTATGTACATGAGTGTTTTATCTTCACATAAATCTGCACACCAGAAGAGGGCATTGGATCTCACAGGACTACAGTTATAGACGGTTGTGAGCTGCCGAGCGGGTGCTGGGAATTGAACGCAGGTCCTCCAGTGCTCTGAACGGCTGAGCCATCTCTCCAGCCCCAAGTAATCAGGATACACCATGTGAGAAAAAAAATCTATTTCAATAAGGGGGACAATAAATAAATAAATAAATAAACAAATAAATAAATAAACAAACAAAAACAAATAAATAAATAAAAATAAACCCTTTCTTTTGGAAGTTGCCTTGGTCTGACTTTTATAGCAGTAATTAAAAAGTCAATAATACAGAGGTCTTAGTGAACTTTGTGGTTATGAAGGCTTAACAGTAAAGTGTCGTGAAGAGGGGGTTTGTCTGTGGAGACAACTCTGTCATCCTTGCGTGTTTTCCTTGTGTTTTTCGGGTGTTTTCCCTAAGCTTCAACTAGAAGACAGATTCAAAACATCACAACCAAGGCGACTTACAAAAGAAAGCGTTTATTCTTACTTGTTTATTTTTCCTTTTATTGAAATAGATTATTTTTCTCACATTATGTACCCTGATTACAGTTTTCCCTCCCTCTACTCGTCCCAGTTCCCTTCTCAGGTTAAGCATATGTTGACTCTTCAACTCCAGTTCCAGATCTAACGCTCCCTCTGGCCTCTGAGAATGCACATGGCACACAGGCATACATGCAGGCAAAACATACATACACATAAAAAATTAAATAGAATTGGAAGGGACAAAGGGTAAGAACCTGCTGCTCTTAGAAGTCCCAGCAGGGGTTGCTTGACTGACTGTCAATCAAATAAGACCTTTTTTCTTCTCTCTGTTTTTTCCCAGGAGCAGAGTTGCTTAGGTATCAGGTGGTGGGCAGCGTAAGAGAAAGGCCTGACCTTTGGTCATGGTCGAGACAGAGCTGAAATAGAGGTAAGTGCCAAATCATATGTGGGTTTAGGGCTTCCATTATTTGCTGGACTGGACAATGTAATTACAGAAATGAAACTGTTATTGGAAACATGTGGTCTGGGGACTTTCTGCTACCCAAATGATGACCAAAAAGTTACAAGGCACCTACAGAAAATTTCCTCTGGGGTTTAATGAGTCACCGAGAGGAAAAGTTGCTCATACTGTTGTAGCTAGAGTTTTCCTGCCTGGCCCACAGTCAGGACAAATCTCTCTCACCTGCCAGTCCCACATCCACTCAGACCCAACCAAGTAAACACAGAGACTTATATTGGTTACAAACTGTATGGCCGTGGCAGGCTTCTTGCTAACTGTTCTTATAGCTTAAATTAATCCATTTCCACAAATCTATACCCTGCCATGCAGCTTGTGGCTTACCAGCACCTTCACATGCTGTTTCTCATCGTGGCGGCTGGCAGTGTCTATTTGACTCAGCCTTCCACTTCCCAGCTTTATTCTCCTCCTTGTCCTGCCTATACTTCCTGCCTAGCCAATGGCCAATCAGTGTTTTATTTATTGACCAATCAGCAACACACTTGACATACAGACCATCCCACAGCATACTGTATTTCTTTTCCTTTTTGTTGTTGTTTATTTTTGAGTCAGGGTCTCTTTGTAGTTCTCAGACTGGCCTTGAATGCCTAGGCTCAAGGGACTTTCTTTCCTCAGCTCCTACTCCTGGACCAGCATTTCTTGTAACATATTTTGAGAATGACTCATTTAATAGAATTGTTTGAAAGGAAAAATATATATATGTGCATACCATACACACTGTTCTTCTCTCTCTCTCTCTCTATCTATCTATCTATCTATCTATCTATATATATATATATATATATATATCTTTGTCTTTCTGCCTTTCTGTTTTTCTGTCTTTCTTTATTTCCTAAAACATAGTATCTTGAAAAACAACTAAAGGTAGTGTTCCAGTTAGCTCTTCTTCATAGATAGATAGATAGATAGATAGATAGATAGATAGACAGACAGATGGATATAGATATATCTGAAATACATGTGAGGCTTAAGAGTTAGTTAGCAGTCAGGAAGGAGCACTTGCTGCTCTCAAAGAGGACCCAGGTACAGTTCCCAGTCTCCACATGGTGGCTCATAACTGTCTGTAACTCTAGTTCTGGGGGATCTAATGCCCTCTTCTGGCCTCTGTAGGCACCAGGCACACATGTGGTGCACATACATGCATATAGGCAGAAGACTCATACATGTAAAGTAAATCTACAATTTTTTAAACCATTTACCTTTAGGATATGAATTAAGTCTTAATTAGTTTAAATTGGATGTATTAAAAAGTATAAAATAACCAGATATATTGGCACATACCTATAATTCCAGCTCTCAGGGAACTATTTCAGGAAAGCCATGAGTTTGAGGCCAGCCTAGGCTACATAATAAGATTCTATCTTGAAAAACAACTAAAGGTAGTGTTCCAGTTTGCAGTCTTTTGCTATGATAAACACCACAACCAAAGCAACTTGGGGAAGAAGGGTTTATTTTGACTTAAAGCTTATAGTGCCTCATGAAGGGAAGTCAGGGCAGGAACTCAAGGCAGGAATCTGGAGGCAGGAGCTGAAGCAGAGGCCAAGGCAGAATGTTGCTTACTAGCATGCTTCTAATAGCTCACGCAGCTTGCTTTCTAATACAACCCACCACCACCTGCCAAGGAGTGGTCTGGAGGCCACATTAATCATTAACCAAGAAGATGACCCCAGAGGCCAATTAGATGGAGACATTTCCTCAATTGAGGTTCCCTCTTCCCAGATGACTTTAGCCTGGGTCAAGTTGACAAAAAAAACTAACCAGCATTGTTAAAACAAAACAAAACAAAAAAACTATTTTAATGCTTTCACTGTACTTAAACCCATCCTGTTTTCTCTTTTTCAAAACCGGGGCCTTTCACTTATGACCAGTGCATAGAACTACTTCTTACTTTTTATTTTGAGACAGGGTCTTGCCAAGTTACCCAGACTGTCCTTGAACTCACTCTGTAGTTTGGGCAGACCTTGAATTTGGGATCTTCCTGGTTTAATCTCCTAAGCAGCTGATGTTACAGGCCTGCACCACACATAATTTCAGCTCAGCTAACACAAAATTTCAAATTACATTTTTATATGAAAGATATTTCCATCTTGTATAAATAAGACCTTCCTTGCTAAACTTAAAAATAATAAGTATTATATTTAGTTATCTACTAGAGGAATATCTTTATTGACTGAAATTTAAAACTGAAAACTTCCCATATTAAGCAAAACAGTTATAATTCAATTAATTTAATTCTGGAACTCTTTTTAGACCACACAAAAATATTTTTCACTGCTCCAAACGATAATGTTTGGAAGGTGATTGTTGGTTTGGTTTATTATTTTTATTACTTTGTTGTTTGTTTTTGAAACAGAGTATCATTCAGTCCAGGTTGGCCTCCTGAACTGGATATTTAGTCAAGGCTGGTCTTGAACTCCTGATTTTCCTGCCTCCACCTCCCAAATAATGGAATTATAGGTATACACCACCAAATCAAGTCTCAATTAATAACGTTTTGTTTGTTTGTTTGTTTAAATTTATTTATTTATTTAGCGTGTGTGTGTGTGTGTGTGTGTGTGTGTGTGTGTGTGTGTGTATGTGCTCGAATGTTGAGGTCAGAGGACAACTTGAAGGAGTCACCTCTATCATGTGGGTTCCAGGGATTGAATTTGGGTCCTCAAGCTTGGCAGCAAGTGTCCTTACTCACCAACCCATCTCATCAGTGTGGAATAATCCTTCTGTATACTGTGTGAATATATGTCACTATGATTGGTTTAATAAACAAGCAGACTGGCCAATAGCTGAACAAGATAAAGTTAAGTGGGAAAGCCACACCGAGAATGATGGGATAAAGAAGGGTAGAGTCAGAGAAGAAGCCAGCCAGCCGCTAAGCAAGCAGGATGTGCAGAAAATGAGGTAACAAGCCATGAGCCATGTGGCAAAGCATAAATAGAAATATGGGTTAATTTAAATGTAAGAGTTAGCTAATAATAAGCCTGAGCTATTGGCCAAGCATTTGTAATTAATATAAGCCTCTGAGTGATTATTTGGGAGCAGGCAGTCAGGATAGAAAACTCCACCTACATATCAGCTCTAAATAATTATGTTTCAATACTCTCTAGGAGGATATATATATATATATATATATATATATATATATGTGTCAGTTACTTGTTTTAAAATTAGCTTTTCATTTGTTTAACATTTCTGTGTCTTTCTGTGTGAGACACTGTTGTAAATGCATTGCTAATGCTAACTCACTTAATCCTATTAGAGTCCTAGGAAGTCAGAGGGTTGCTCTCATTTCTCCATTGCATCCAAAGAAATTGCCAGAGACAGCGTTCTAAGGAATCACTGAGTCTGTTCTAAGAAAAAAAATAAGATAAATTAAGAGCCTTGTTAATTAAATACAGATGTGGAAAAGTAAAAGAAACCCAAGACACAAAATCCATCAGCTGGAACTGGAGGAGTTAATATGCGAGATGGTTCAAAGCAGTCTACAGGAAATGGGGTCTCCCGCTCTCACTTGGGTCAGAGTCTAGGTGTTGGCCATAGACAGCTGTCAGTAGTCTCTGTAAGAAGTGTGTTGGCAAGAGGTAGAACTCATTTGCAAGGCCCCACACCTGACTTGAAAATCCATAGGAAATTCACGGCTTAAATAAGCTACTTTTGACTCAGGTAATACTTTCAAAAGCAGACATAAAATGTATAGACAATTGACTAATTTTTATTTTTATTTTATTTTGAGAAAGGATCTCACTGTGGCCTGGCCCTCGCTCACTTTGTTGACCAAGCTGACCTTGAATTTACAGCAATTCCCTTGCTTCTGGGATTAGCAGTGCGGGGATTGGCAGACATGTAGCATCACGCCTGTCTGACTGATCTTGACAAACATCAATCCATGAGAGGTCCGAGTCAGCAAGAGAAAGCTTAAATACCTGCAGTTCAGGCTGGGGACTCTATGTGAATGTAGCAGGTTAACATAGCTAAGTGAAGACTGCATATTTTTGTTTGGTTGTTTTGTTTTGATACAAGTCTTGGTTAGCCCAGGCAAATCTGGAATCTCAGCATAGTTGAAGATAACCTTGAACACTGGACTTCCTACCTCCACCTTCAAAGTATTGGGATCACAGGTATGCACTACCATCTTTGCCGAATATCTAACATTTTAATAGCCCAGGTTGGCCAGGAACTACCTGAAGCCAAGGATAATCCTGAAGTCCATCTCTGGAGCACTGTGATTACAGGCCTGTGTACCATCAGCCAGGTTTGTTGGTACTAGTGATCCAGCTAAGGGCCTCCTGCAAGCTAGGCCAGCACTTTACCAACTGAGTAATAATGTTCCTTTTTGTTTTTGAGAGAATCTCACAAGCAGCTCAAGAGAGCCTCAAACCCACTGTCCTCCTGTCTCAGCCTCCCAAGTACCAGGATTATAGGCTACATACTTTATTTTTTTCACGTTTTTTTATTATTATTAATATGTGTTTGTGAGCACCCATGCCACAGAACAATTGCAGCCCTCGGAAGGACTTTGTAGAGTCTATTCTACCTTTGTGGGGGTTCTGGGGACCGAACTCAGAACTTTTCAATGATCAGGCTTGCACGGCAAGAGGTTTTTCCCACTTAGTCATCTCACTACCTTCCATAATTCCTTTGGACAGCATTCAACAGCCTGTTGGTTGTTTCATTGTTTAACATTTCAAACCACAATCGTGTGTGTGTGTGTGTGTGTGTGTGTGTGTGTGTGTGTGTATGTGTGACACTCCTGTAAGGAAAAGAAGTACTAGCTGGAGAGGACACATACTTGAAGAAAAAGTAGATAAACATAATGAGGTTTTGTTAGGTCCATGTCATTCTTAAGACTCTGTATGTAGCCCAGACTGGCCTTGAACTCTTGATCCTTCTGCTTCGGACTCCCAAGTGCTGGTATTACAGGCTTGTGCCAAAACTTCTGGCCACAGTGGTTTGATTCCTTGTAGATTCCAAGGAGATGTCAGGCACACGAGAGTGAACTGACCCCAGACAAAGCATGCCTCTGTGACAGTGGTGGAGACGTCTGGACTGTAGATTGTTCCTGGTGCTCTGCTTCCTCAGTATGTAAATCGGCTTCTTGTTTATTTTCAGGGACAGAAAGGAAGGGTGGGGGTCAGTTAGACATCAGACTACCATAACCAGACTTGGGTAGGATGAGGTGGAGGAGGAGGAGGAACCCCAGGAAAGAGAGCAGGCAGCGGCAGCTGTGAGGAACAGAAAAGTGTGTGTTGATCTCTTAGGAGCCAGCTCAGTATTAGAAAGCGACCTTGAGGGAGGCAGCTCGGAAGTGGAAATGGAGCTGGGCTTCCCAGCCTTCATCACTGAGTGCTGGGATAATGCCCCTCGACAAACATTTTGTTAAATTAGTTTTTTGAGATTATAATACAATTACATCATTTCCCTTTCCTCCCTCCAAACTTTCCCACATATCCCTCCTCGCTCTTTTCAAGTGCATGGCTTCTTTTTCATTAATTACTGTTGCATACATATATGTCTATGTATATATTGCTAAATACCTAAGTACAAAGTGCTCAGTTGGTATAATGTTACTTTGTTTTCAGAACTGACCATTTGGTATTGAGTAACCTGTTAGTGTGCTCTTCCTTGGGGAAAACTATTCCTCCTGTTCTCCTTAATTGCCTGGAGTATTTTTTTTTTTTTTGGTTGCCCTCCAGAGTTGGAGGTCCCTATTGCTGAAGACACCACATGCTTCAGGGCCCAGAGGGGCCCTTGAGCTGGAACTGACCCAAGTGCCTCCTCCCTGAGGACTAGCTTTCATGGCATCAGAAGGGGCTTTGTAAGCTTCCAAAAGAGGGAAGCAATTACTAGTCTTACCCAGCTATGACACCTATGAACCACAGCAATGCCCAGCGTGGCATGGTAATCCTAAAGGTACAGCCGTGGCATGCATATTTTGGTGGTAACTAACGGGTCTCTAATTGGACTTAAGACCTGCTGAGCAAGAGGGAAGTCATGCCTGATTCCAGAAATCTAGCCAGCTACTCAGGCATAGCGAAGTCATGGACCTTGAAGGAAAACATATAACCGCCATTTTATAAAAGCAACATCATCTTAACTACCCGCAGGTAAGAGTAGTCCTCAGCCTTCATCAAGGAAACTTCTCTTTGCAACAAGTAGGGACTATTACAGAAAAACCACAATCAATCCAAATGCAGAGCTAAACATTTCTAAATGTGATTTAATTTCATGTTTTGTATAAGGTGTTTTGATTACATTTATGTCTGTGTACTACATGCGTGTCTGGTGCCATCAGAGGCCAGAAGAAGGCATCAGATCCCCTGAAGCTGGAGTTACGGATAACTGTGAGCTTCCCTGTGGGTGCTGGGAATTGAACCCGGGTCCTCTTGAAGAACAGCTACAGTGCTCTTAACCCACTGGACTACAGCCCCAAGAGTTTAACATTTTTAACAACTTAATTTTTTTTATATCTATAGGTATTTTGCCTCATATATTTCCGTGTCTGTTGCCCACAGAGGCCAGAAGAGGATGTCAGATCCCCTGGAACTGGCGTTAAAGACAGTTGTCACCACCATGTGCCATATGACAAACCCAGGTCCTCCGGAAGAGCCGCCAGTGCTCTTCAATGCTGAGCTATCTCCCTAGCAATCAAACTGGAGAAATGATGACATTGGGCCAGGCTGGAATGGAGTTAAATAAAAATCATCATCATTGCCAGACATGATGGCACAAGCCTTTAATCCCAGAATTTGGGAGGCAGAAGCAGGAGAATCTCTCTAAATTCTTGGCCATCCTGGTCTGAATATCAAGTTCACAGACAATCAGGACTACATAGTGAGACCTTGTCTCAAAAAATTAAGTAAGTAAATAATGAAAAGTCTTGAGAAAAACAAAGAAGACAGTAAATTTTGTCAGCTTTTCAAATAAGAGGTCTTGTCACTTGCAATAGAAAAAGGTTAGAATCGTACCCCTTAATATTTCCTATATATTTTATAGCATTATGTTTATTTCTCTCCAAATGCTACATATAAGTTCTAGGGGAATAAGAATATAGGGAGACTATATTTTACTTTATATCCAACAATTTGGAAAAATGTTTTAGCCTTTTTATTTTTGTCTGTTTGGTTTTTTGTTTTTTGTTTTGTTTTGTTTTGTTTTGTTTTGTTTTTTGAGACAGGGTTTCTCTGTGTAGCCCCGGCTGTCCTGGAACTCACTCTGTAGACCAGGCTGGCCTCAAACTCAGAGATTCGCCTGCCTCTGCCTCCCAAGTGCTGGGGTTGAAGGTGTGCTCTACTACCACTTGGCTTATTCTTCTCTTTTTATAGCTATACAGGGAAAGGCTCAAGTGGTGAATGACATCAGAAGCAGTTTGCAGATGGAGTTTAGCCTGCCATGCATCTAACACATTCAGGGAGAGGGGAGGTAGAATGCTAGAATCAACATTTGCAGGAGAAAGCAAGCCATCCTGTGCCTAGTTTTCATCGGCGAAAACAGCACAGTGAGCCTCTAGGTACTGGTTAATTACCTAACCATAAGAAGATTTGCCTAATAAATCCCCTGCCTCAGACTTATCCAGCCACTTCATCCAAATACGCTGTTAGGTCACTTGAAGACACAGTCATAGATCTTGTTTACTAAAATGAAGTGAAATATTTTGTAATGTGCCGCCAAACTACTTGATATAAATAGAGCTTACCTCTTTAAACATGCTTTTCTTTGGAAGGACCGGTACAGCATTACTTCTAACTCTAATCAAAAAATCAAAAAGGCCCCTGAGGAAACAAGGCAGGAAAGTGGTCATTTTCTTATGAAATACATCCAAGCAGCCCCCTCCTTTTTTAGATACTTAGCAAATTGCGATTTATGTATTAGAAATAGATTTTTGCTCAAAAATAGGTGCATCACATTAAAATATAGACATCCCTTAAAGGTCCCTCTCTCTGATAAATTTAAAAGATTCCAGAATGTGGCAGGTGGGCGGCGCGTGTAGCCTTCCAGCAGAAGCAAAGCAAACTTAGGAACAGATTTTAAAAAATAGATTAAGTGTTTTCTAAGCTACTGCTTGCCTACACTAGCCAGCTGAAGGCTTTAAATAATTTAATCCCTACAACAACTGTCAGCTCCAACTGGAAGCCTTAAACACGGACTGCGTTCACGCCAGCGCTGACAGGTGTGGTCTATAAACATGACCCCCTAACTCGGCTGCTGATCTGTGTCTGTACGTTTGTGGGGCGCTACACTCTCAAACTCAACAGGCATTATTTCAGGCCATCCAAGAACCTTCAAGCATCGTCCCACCTTCTGCTCTCAGATTCCGGGGGGCATTCTTCTGGTTTCTGCCTGCAGGAACCCTTAGGGAAATGAGAGCATGTGAGGGTGTCACGAAAGAGCCTTTTATCACAGCTTTAGTTTGGGAATTTGTGTATTTATTTAATAATTTGTTAGATTATGTTTTATTTATTTACTTGTTTATTATTATCATTGTTATCATCACCATTATTATGGGGGTGGATGAGAGTGCCGCAGTGCATGTGTGGAAGTCAGAGGACAACTTCTAAGGATCAAACTCTGGTGATCAGGCCTGTGAGGGAGGCAAGAACAAAGACCCATTAGGCCATCTTTTTTTTTTTTTTTTTTTAAAGGTTTTTAGAGAAAGGGTTTCTCTGTGTAGCCCTGGCTATCCTGGAACTCACTCTGAAGACCAAGCTGGTCTTGAATTCACAGAGATCTGCCTGCTTCTGCCTCCCGAGTACTGGGGTTAAAGTCACGCGATACCCCCACTCCCACCACCCTACCACCCCTGGCTACTCTTGATGGCCCTATGTGAATTACTTTCCACCTATCATTGTTGCTATTTTTACCCAGCTGACTTCTACATTACTAGTGCTTACTGACAGCCTTGAAAGCTACTTAGGAAAAAAATCTTCTTTGTTTTTTGCATTTATAAGACTCATGAGAATATACTTGTCCCAGATTTCTTCAAGTATATTTACAGGGAAAATTGACAAATACTTAGCTTTTATACTATCAAGCAAGATAACATTCTCAATCAAGTTAAATCAGAAAATCAAACAAGAAAAGGCTATTGCCAGGCACAATCCCAGCTCCCAGAAGGCAGAGAAAGGTAGATCTTTGTAAGTTTGAGGTCAGCCTGATCTACATAGTGAGTTCCAGAACAGCCAAAGCTACACAGTGAGACCCTGTCTCAAGAAAGGAGGAGAGGGGAGGGGAGGGGAGGGGAGTGGAGGAGAGGGGAGGAGAAGGGAGGGGAGGAGAGGAGAAGAAAGGGGAGGGAAAGGGAGGGGAGAAGAGAGGGGAGGGAAAGGGAAGAGGGGAAGGGAGGGGAGGGGAGGAGAGGAGAGGAGAGAGGAGGGAAGGGGAGGGAAGGGGAGGAGAGGAGAGGGGAGGGAAGGGGAGGGGAGGGGAGGAGAGGAGAGGGGAGGGGAGGGAAGGAGACTCAGAAGTTAAAAGCACATACTGCTCTTGAATAAGGCCTAAGTTCCATTCCCAGTACTCACACCAGGTAAGGTGGCCACACCAGGTCAGGCGGCTTCACAAATGCCTGTCATTTCAGTTCCAGGGATACATTGCCCTCTTCTGGCCTCCATGGGTACTGCACTCATATGCACAAACCCACACTCAGACACACAACATACACATACATGTAATTAAAAACAATAAAAGAGTAATGGCTCACACATGGAACCCCAGCGTTTGTGGTTCTGAGGAACCCTGGGCTACATAGTGAGCTCCAGGCCACTCTGGGCTTTCAGGGAGTCCCTGTTTGAAAATAGAAAAGAACCTGGCCTGGTGACACAGGTCTATAATCCCAGCTACTTGGAAGGCTGCAGCGGAAGATTGAAAATTGAAACTTGCCTGGACTGCAAAAGAGAGGTCAAAGCCAGCCTGAGCAACAAGACCCTGCCTCAAAACTAAAAGGTAAAGGGTCTGGGAAGCCTAAGGAGCAGAGTTCGGATTCTTAGCAACCGTGGCGAAGATGGGCGAGTGTGGCAGACTGCTCACAATCTCAGCATTCGGGAGGCAGAGATGGGGATCCTTGGAGCAAGCTCAGCCAAACTGAGGGGCTCCAGATTCAGCACAAGATTCTGCCTTAATAAATATTGCAGAAAAAAATAAAATAAAAATAAACAAACAAATAAAAATAAATAAATATTGCGGAAAACAGCTGAAGCCAACCTCATACTTATACATGGATAATGCATTCACACGTGGTCACACACGCACATGCACCTCACATGAATGCACGCCATGCACATATGCCCCTAGAGAGGTTGAGGCAGAAGGCTCAGGAGTTCAAGGTCATTCTGACAACAAGTTCAGGACCAGCCAGGGCTAAGACTTTGTCTCCAATAAACAAATAAATAAATAAATAAACAAACACTCCTCAAAAAAGAACAACAAAAAAACCCCACAACCTTTTTATTATTTATCTATTTGTTTACTTTTTATTTATTTATTTATTTTGTTTTGAGACAGGGTCTCTCTGCATAGCCCTGGCTGTCCTGGAGCTCACCATGTAGACCAGGCTGGCCTTGAACTCACAGAGATCTACCTGCCTCTGCCTCCCAAGTGCCGGAATTATAGGCCTGTTCTACCATACCTAGCTTAATAAAAAATAGTTTCTTTCTTGGTTTTCTGTTTTTGGGGGTTTTTGTTGTTGTTGTTGTTGTTGTTTTTCGGGTTTTTTTTTTTTGGTTTTTTTTTTGTTTTTTTTTGTTTTTTTTGTTTTTTTCTTTTTTTTTTTTTTTTTTTTTTTTGAGACAGGGTTTCTCTGTGTAGCTTTGTGCCTTTCCTGGAACTCACTCTGTAGCCCAGGTTGGCTTTGAACTCACAGAGATCCGCCTGCCTCTGCCTCCCAAGTGCTGGGATTAAAGGTGTGTGCCACCACCACCCAGCTAAAAAAATAGTTTCTTGAACAAAAGAATAAACTTTCCCAGCTTGTCCAGGACTCTGGGCACAATCCCCCCAGTAATCCCTCCACCCCATACAAAAAATAGCAAGTACTGCTAAGGATATGGAAGATTTAAGCCCTTTTGTACTGCTATTGGGAGTGAAAGATTGTACATCCTTTATGAGAAACAGCATGGGAATTCCTTACAAAAATAAAAAGAGAGTTTATCATATGATCTGCTGTGCCCACTTCTAGGTATCTACTCCAAACCACTGAAAACAGGGACTGGGGAGGTATCCACACATCCACTGAAAACAGGGACTGGAGAAGTATCCGCACATCCACTGAAAACAGGGACTGGAGAAGTATGCACATCCACTGAAAACAGGGACTGGAGAAGTATGCATACATCCACTGGAAACAGGGACTGGAGAAGTATGCTCACATCCACTGAAAACAGGGACTGGAGAAGTATGCACATCCACTGAAAACAGGGACTGGAGAAGTATGCACACATCCACTGAAAACAGGGACTGGAGAAGTATGCACACATCCACTGAAAACAGGGACTGGAGAAGTATGCACACATCCACTGGAAACAGGGACTGGAGAAGTATGCACATCCACTGAAAACAGGGACTGGAGAAGTGTGCACACATCCACTGAAAACAGGGACTGGAGAAGTATGCACACATCCACTGAAAACAGGGACTGGAGAAGTATGCACACATCCACTGAAAACAGGGACTGGAGAAGTATGCACATCCACTGAAAACAGGGACTGGAGAAGTATGCACACATCCACTGAAAACAGGGACTGGAGAAGTATGCACACATCCACTGAAAACAGGGACTGGAGAAGTATGCACATCCACTGAAAACAGGGACTGGAGAAGTATGCACACATCCACTGAAAACAGGGACTGGAGAAGTATCCGCACATCCAGGTTCACCCTAAATGATTCACAGTGGCCACGGGATGAGAGTAAATCCAATGTTAATCAATAAATGAACAGAAAAAGAGAACGTGCTAGAGGTCAAGTGTGGTGACTCAAGCTGGCCATCCCAGCATGCAGGAGATTGATGAGAAAGGATTCCAAATCCAAGGGACAATCTGGGCTACATAGTGAGACTGTTTATTTATTATTATTTTTCTTTTGAGACAGGGTTTCTCTGCATAGTTTTGGTGCCTGTCCTGGATCTCGCTCTATAGACCAGGCTGGCCTTGAACTCACAGAGATCTGCCTGGCTCTGCCTCTTGAGTGCTGGAATTAAAGGCATGTGCCAGAGACTGTTGTTTTTTTTTTTTTAAGTGATACACACAAAATGCAGAATCTTATCCTATGAAAGTCCATACATATGAAACATAATAAGGTAGTTGTAAAACGGGTGGCATGTGCTTAGTCCAGGCACTCAGGAAGCAGGAGCAAGAGGATCTCTGTGAATTCGAGATCAGCCTGTCCTATAGAGGGAGTTCCAGACCAACCAGGGAGAAACCCTGTCTCAAAAAACAAAACAAAACAAAACAAAAAAAGTTACAAAAGGGCAAATACTTTTTGATTCTATTCATATGATGTATCTAGAATAACCAAATTCACAGAAACAAAGCCAGGCATAATGGTACATGCACCTGTAATCTATCACTAAGGAGGTAGAAACAGGAGGATCATGGATTCAAGTTCATCTTCTCTCTCTTTTTTTAAAGATTTATTTATTTGTTATGTATACAGCATGTATGACTGTAGGTCAGAAGAGGGCACCAGATATCATTACAGATGGTTGTGAGCCACCCTGTGGTTGCTGGGAATTGAACTCAGGACCTCTGGAAGAGCAGCCAGTGCTCTTAACCTCTGAGCCAGCTCTCCAGTCCAAGTTCATCTTCTTATTGGTAGTGAGTGTAAGGTCAAGTGGACAACATACAATCTTTTCTTTTTCCTGGTTGGTTGTTTTGGTTTTTTTTTTTTTTTTTTTTCTGTTTTGGTTTTTCGAGACAGGGTTTCTCTGTACAGTCCTGGCTGTCCTGGAACTCGCTCTGTAGACCAGGCTGTCCTCAAACTCATAGAGATCCACCTGCCTCTGCCTCCCAAGTGCTAGGATTAAAGGCCTGTGTCACCATGCCTGGTATTTCATTTTTTTAAGTTTAATGTTATGTGTGTGGACGTGTTGCCTGAACGTGTGTCTGTGTACCGTGTTTGTGCCAAAAGAGGCTGTCAGATTCCCCAGAACTGAAGTGACAGACAGTTGTAGGCAGCCAGTGCCATCTCTCCTGCCCCTGTTTCTTTACTTTATATTCTTTGAGCAGGGTCTCTCAGTGGTCGGGGCCTCCCCAAGAACTCATGTCTCTACCTCCGCCATGCTAGGTTGCAGACTTGTGCCAGCACTCCCAGCTTTTACATGAATGCTGGGGTCCAAACTCAGGTCCTCGCACTCATGCAGAAATCCTGTTACCCACAGAACATCTCCCCAGCGTCCAGAACAGCTTTATTTGAGGTGCTCCCTTTAGTTTCTTGTTCTGAGACAGTGTCTCACTATGGAGCCCAGCGCTTTCTGTTGATGTGATACTATGCCCTGGGGGAAGGCAGCTTAAGGGTGAGAGGGGTTATTTTGACTTACAATTCGAGGTTAATGTGCATCCTGGAAGTCACAGCAGCAGGAACTGGAGGCAGCTGGTCACTTTGCAGCTACAGTCAAGAACTAGACATTGACAAACGCGTGTGCGCAGTTCACTTTGTCCTTTTTATACAGTTCCAGGATCCCAGCCCAGGAAATGGTGCCACCCACAATGGGTAGGTCTTCCCATCCCAATCTAGTCAAAATGATTCCCCACAAACATGCAGAGAGACCACCTTCCAGGTGATTCCAGATGTCATCGATCTGACAACTGTAAGTAATTATCATCCCCAAGATGGCCTAGAACTGGCTAAGTATCTCAGACTGGCCTCAAATTTACAATCTTCTTGCCCCCAAGTCACCCAAGTGCTGGGATCACCAGCATGTGCCATCACACCAGGGAGATGTTCAGTTTAGTTTTGTGAGTCCTTGTGAATTCATGCAGTGAGAGAGTAACTTTAGGATAGTCCCACACAGAGAGCATTTCATCTGTTTGCATCAAGATCAGCTCTATCTTGTCCTTTACCTTCTGTCCTCCTGTCTCTGACATCCAGGTGTCTTTCTCCTTTGTAATGTGTGTGTGTGTGTGTGTGTGTGTGTGTGTGTGTGTGTGTGTGTGTGTGTGGTGTGTATGGGTACGTGCACTCATATGCAGATGACAGATGTATATGGATTTCTAGAGCTGGAGTTACTGGTAGTTGGAGCCACCAGATGTGGGTGCTGGGAATCGAACTCAGCTCCTCTGCAAGAGCAGTATGTGTTCGTTCTTAACTGCTGAGCTATCTCTCCAGCCCCTCTTTTGTATTTTAAAAGCATTCTGGGAGTTGATATTTTTGTTTGTTTGTTTGGTTTGGTTTTTTGAGACAGAGTTTCTCTGTGTAGCTTTGGAGCCTTTCCTGGAGCTCGATCTGTAGACCAGGCTGGCCTTGAACTCACAGAGATCGGCCTGGCTCTGCTTCCCGAGTGCTGGGATTAAAGGCCTGTGCCACCACTGCCCTGCCCTGAGAGTTGATACTTTGTGACTGTGTGAATATCTTGTTTTCCAACAGTCTTGCACCAAGTAGCCTTAGGATTTATTGATGATATTCTATACCTCAGTTACTACTTTGGAGGCTATAAAAATGATTTTCTTTTTTGTATGCAATAGCATGGATTTGTAGATTCTTTTTTAAGTTAATGAATTGTGATCCATTCCAATTACTGCTTCTTTTGGTGCTCTGATTGGGCAACATTAGACCAATGGGAGCCTCTTCAAGCTAGATCCCATGTCCCCATCAAACTAGATCCCATGTCCTCATCAAACTAGATCCCATGTCCCGATCAAAGTTTTAATTGTTGCTTCCTCCAGCCTCGGCCCCCCAGGTGCACAGATTATAGGAGGTCCCAGCACACCCAGTGTGGTCAGAGTTTCAGTATTTTCATGCTTTCTGACTGAGATAGTTAATATTGATCTTTAACTGGACAGGATGTACAATCACCTAGGAGACAAGCCTCTGGGGATGCCTGTGAGGGATTATCTTGATAGGTTAATTGAGGTGGTAACACTCACCCTGAAAGTGGGAGGCACCATTCCCTGGACTCAGGTCCGAGATTTCATAAAAAGAAGAAAGCTAACAGCTGAGCCCAAGTGTTTCTCACTCTCTGTTTCTTGAATGTGGCTGCAATGTGAACGCCGCCTCAATCTCCCACATTGACACTCTGAACTCTTGAACTGTGAACTAAACTAAACCCTGTTTGTTTGGGTTTTTTTTTTTTTTTGGTTTTTCGAGACAGGGTTTCTCTGTGTAGCTTTGCGCCTTTCCTGGAACTCACTTGGTAGCCCAGGCTGGCCTCGAACTCACAGAGATCCGCCTGGCTCTGCCTCCCGAGTGCTGGGATTAAAGGCGTGCGCCACCACCGCCCGGCTGTTTGGGGGTTTTTGTTTGTTTGTTTGTTTTTGTTTTTGTTTGTTTTTTGAGGTATTTTATCACAACAACAGGATCAAATTTAGGTCATCGGGCTTGGTGGCAAGTACGTTGGGAGTCTAACAGGGCATGGAGCCGAAACGAGTGAGCAGGGCCCCAAGGCTTGTGAGTCCATGGAGACAGCTCTCTGGGGAGATGGTTAAGTGTTACAACTCCACTTTATACCAGGAAGAAAGGGGAATAGAAAGGCTGGGGACAGTGGCAGGGGTATCACCTAATTTGCATTAAGAGGCACACTCCTGTCTTAAGGCTTCTAGTATGTGTGGTAAGGGAGTCTTCCAGCAGCTATCTATGTCAGGGTTCAAGCTAAAGATTAGTCAGGCATCTGGTTTAGAGACAGCTTTCAGATAAGGTCATTCCTCCAGGACCAGGGACATCCTCCAGATGAGGCTAGGTAGAGAGCAGGAAGCTTTGCTGGGGAGGGAGGGAGTTCCACATTGTCCAGCTTAGAGAAAGCTGCCAGGCTATGGAAGACTGTGACCTCTAACCAGCCAGCAATATATTTCAACACCAACAGGTATTGCAATGTATTCCAACACCAACAGGTATTGCAATGTATTCCAACACCAGCAGGTATCATTACAAACATATGAGAGGATTTATTACAGATTTAGCTCCTCTAACTGTGGTGCCTGGGAAGTTCCACTGTAGAGCAGAGGCCCTGCAGTGCTGACCATCTGACTAAATTCAAGTCTGAGAACTACAGACCAAGAAAACCAATGCTATAACTCATAACTGGACATCAACGCCTGAGAGCCCCTGACATTGTCACTGGTTTAGACCCTGGAGTCTGAAGGCCCAAGGGCCTGGATTTTGGTATCCTGGGCAGGAGATAAACATGCCCCAGCTCTTAGAGGGAACAAAAGACCGAGTCACCTGTTTGCTCTCTCCCTCTCCTGTCCTGCTGGACAGTGCCAGCCATGTTGAAGATATGCCTTCTGGTCCTCTCAGGCTCGTGTGCTAACCTTCTCTGGAAACACTCTCAAAACCATACTTTTCCAGATTTCTAGGTACTCTTGAATCTGGTCACTGAAAGAGAGTTCTTTTTACTAAAAACCAGTATTCTAGTTTACCTCTGGGCAGTTCGACATCAATCCTCATTAGCCAACTTTCATGTATTGTATTCCCAAACTAGGGACTACAGGAATATATCATGCTAAGGCATAGATCATGTTCTTTCTGCTGCACAGATGGCACTAAATTATTTTATGATAAATCATGTGACCAAAGTAGCCAAAGGAATAAAAGTTTGGTGTTTGAAATGAAGTAGGAAGTAGCCCCCTGAGTCTTTTCACCTGAGTCAAATTAGGTCAGTCTTAATTGTTTTTTGATTGCTATTAGATTTGAAGTGCTTTAAAGAAATAATTTTTATTTGAAGCTCAAGTGGCTGGATTTTCACATAAAACTGAGTGTGTGTGTGTGTGTGTGTGTGTGTGTGTGTGTGTGTGTGTGTCTGTGATGTACTGGGTTTTGATCACAGAGCCTAGTCCACTGAGCTACAGCCCCAGCCACAGGTCCTTTATCTTAAGAATGTTCTACCTGTATATTGATCTAGACACCATAAAATAAATTTGGGGAATTACCAACATTAGCACAGCTTAATTAATAGTCCATCTAGACTCACTTAAGGATTGATTTGCCTGTGTAATATGGACAGTGTCTTTGTATATACTACTAACCAGTATCTAGATGAAAATGTTAACTTGCTAGGTGTGGTGGCATACATCTTTAATCTCAGTACTTGGGAGGCAGAAGCAGGCAGACCTCTGTGAATTCAAACCCACTCTGCTCTATATAACTAGTTCCAGACCGGTCCTGCCAGGGGAACATAATGAGACCTGTCTTAAAAGAAAAAGAAAATAGCTCTTCTAGTTAATTGTCAATTAAATAAATGGTTTCATTGTTGTTGTTTCTAATTATAGTGATAGATTTGTATTTTGTTGTTGTGTTGTTGTTAACTTAGGTTCTCATACAGCAAAAACTGGTCTTAAATTCTCTAGGTAGCTTAGAATGACCTTGAACTTTTGATGTTTTTGCCTCTACCTCCCCATTGGATTGGAGGGAGGATTGGAGACATGTCATTATACCTGGTCAACTTAAGTGGTGCTGGGGATCAAGCCCAAAACTTTATGCAAGCTCTCTACCAAGGGAGCCTCTTCCTCAGTCCTGCATGGATTTGTAAAAAAATTCTTTTTAAGGTTCCCTTTTGCTCAAAAAAAGACAGTTGTTAAAACAGTTGGCCAGAGTTAGGGTGCCTGCTATAATTAAGGATGCTAGCAGAGATAAATGGGTCACAACTGGGACAAAATGTATGACCTCACTGACAAAGAGTTCCAAGGAACTGGCCCAGAGATAAGAAGTATATACTTCTTGGAACTTGCTTTCTTCCCTTTCCACAAGTGTTTTCTCCTTAGTCACTGAAGCATGAAGACACTTGATTCTCTAGACTTCCAGTAGAATGCTTTGTGCCAGGAGAGCACATTCCAACCTCTGTGTGCTATGGCTAGTAAATAATGAAATGACCATCAGAGTCGAAGTGTTTGGGGCCTCATATAATGAATGTAGAAGTGTCTTTGGATGGAAGTCACATAAGTGGTACAAGAGTAGGGAGTGTGTGGCGAGCACCATCACACCAAGATTATGAGGCACACGTCCTTATATGAGAGCTCTTTGTGGGCCCAATGCATGTGCTGAAAACAGGCGTGCATTTTAAATAATATAATGTATGGGGATTGTAGATAATCTTTTCCTCTCTGAAAATGAATACAACCTTTCTACAGTTCTCATGACACAGGACAACAATGAAGCTTGTCAAAGAAAAGTCCTAAGGTGCTCCTTATTTTTAAAAACCACCAAGTAGTTCCCAGAGTTAGTAAAGTCTGTTTTTAAAATGACTTCTAAGCTGTGTTTGGTGGTGCCCCACTTTAATCTCAGCATTTGGGAAGAAGAAGCAGGAGGACTGGGAGCTTAAGGTCAGCACTGGCTACACTTCTGAAGATTCCAAGCCATCCTGGAATAAATGAGACCCCTGTCTCAAAACATCGACAAAGCCAGCAAGATTGACAGCTGGTAGAGGGTCTTGACACCAAGCCAGGTGACTTCATCTACATAGTTGAAGGAGAGAACTGACTTTCCATAGCTGTTCTCTGACCTGAGGTGTGTGTGCGCGTGTGTGCCCATGCACACACACACACACACACACACACACACACACACACACACACACCTGAACACACATACAAATTAAACTAAACAACAAAGTTACTTCTATTTTAAATGAATCATAAAAAGTAAGGAAACAGAGAAGAGAAAAAGGAACATAATTGCTGTTTGTAGGATTCACAGCTGGCTAAGAATGTTGATGCCTTTCTTTTCTCCCAGCAACCTGTATAGCACCTCCTTGAACCAGCAAAGCTAGCCAGCAGGGTAGAAGCCTCCAGCTGTGTTCCAGCCTCATTTCTCTACATTCTGCAACAGAGGTTTGTAGTGTCTTCAGGACCAGAGACGTCACAGGGTTTCTTTGTGTAGCCCTGGCTGTCCTGGAACTAGCTCTGTAGACCAGGCTGGCCTTTGACTCACAAAGATCCACCTCCATCAGCCTCTAAAGTACTGGGATTAAAGGCATGTGCCGCCACCACCCGGCTAAGACTTCACATCTTTTAAAACTACAAATAATCCTCCACAGAATCCGATTTGTATTTGTTTAACGTGTACTACAGTGGGAGAAGTGATGCATATGATTGAATATGAAAAGAAATTATGGGAAATAAAATATTTTCCTCCCTTCCTTCCTTCCCTGGTCCTTGCACACACATGCATGCAAGCAAAACAGTCATATACATAAAAAATAAAAATAAATAACTTTTGTTGTGTATGGTAGCACATAACTTTAATCATAGTACTCAGGAGGCAGAGGCAGGTAAATTGCTGTGAATTCTAGGCCAGTGTGGTCTACATAAGGAGTTCCAGGCCAGTCAGGGCTATATAGTGAGATTCATAGTCTAAATGAATAAATAGATCTTTTATAATAACAAATATAATTGAATACCTAGATGCTTTTAAACTGATTATCCAGAGTTGGTTTAATTTTAAAATATTTTAAATTCAAGTAAGAGAGTCAGATTAAATTTCAGGGATGAAAATGTGTTCAGTCAGCATTCTGATTCAAGATAAGTCAGCAGCCACCCTAGTCAGTTCCATCATGTATATTGAGAAATTGTTTCTTGAGAATGCTACACATATTTTAAAAATAAAACCCCAGATATATCTGTGTCTCTCTCACACAGGCTTTTGAAATATTCACCCATCCCTCTGCATAGCTGAAGTCAAGTGCCTGTCAATCTTTTCTCTAAAATAAATCAAAATAAAAGAAGACAGAAATGGAAAGAATACAGCTGCCTGGGTACAAAGGTTGGCTGTACTTGGTCTATTTAGAGCAAGTATGTGTAGCAAATGTGATTTATACCCAGCCTGTGGTGATCAAGTTTAACTAGGGGTTTTTGTTTCTTTGTTCCCTTGTTTTGGTTTCTTTTCTTTTTGGTTTTGTTGTTTTGAGACAGAGTCTTTCTGTGTGGACTAGCTGTCCTAAAATTCTCGATGTAGACCAGGCTGGCCCCAAACTCATGGAGATCTACCTGCCTCTGCCACCCCAGTGCTGGGAGGTATATGCTACTACCTCCAGCTAACCAGGGAGTTTAACTTATATATAACATCCAAGTCTGTACCATACATCAGCTACCAGCTAAGCCCAGCTGATTAAAATTTCTTTTTTTTCTTTTCTCCTTTCTTTCTTTTCTTTCTTTCTTCTTTTTTTTCCTTTTCTTCAAGACAAGGTTTCTGTGTGTAGCTTTATCTGTTCTGCAACTCACTTTGTAGACCAGGCTGGCCTTGAACTCACAGAGATCCATCTGCCTCCCCCACCTACCTCCCCCCAACTCCCTCCCCATTGCTGGGACCAAAGGTGTGCGCCACCACAGCCTGGCCTGATCAAAATTTCTAATTGATTTTTTTTCTTTTTCTTCCTTTCATTTGTTTTCTTGTTTTTTAAAGACTAAGTCTTATATAGCATACACTGACCTCACTGGTAGCCAAGGATGACCTTGGATTTCTGACCCTCCTGCACCTCCTTGTGCTGGGATTACAGTTGGTACCATAATGCTAGCCTCTAATTGAATTTGGAAGATAGATAGATAGATGATAGATAGATAGATAGATAGATAGATAGATAGATAGATAGATTTATTTATTAGTGGGTTTACCACCCTTGTTTAATCTTTAGATGTAAATTGTTTTTGCTGCCATCTGGGGGATTCACAGAACCATTGCAAGTACCTTTTTCTTTCTGTTCTCTGCCCTTCTTCCCCAAAAGGTCTCACTTTGTGTGCCAGGCTACTGGGGGATGTCTTTCTGTACGCTGTGAATATATATTGTTCCCATTGGTTAATAAATAAGCTGCTTTGGCCTATTGCAAGGCAGCTTAGAGGCAGGCGGGAAATCCAAGCAGAGATACAGGAGACAGGTGGGAAAAGGAGACGCCAGCCCGTCGCCCAAGAAGCAACAAGATGCCAGCAGACTGGTAACACCATGGTCACGTGGCAACATATAGATTAATAGAAATGGGTTAATTTAAGATGAAAGAGCTAGCTAGCAAGAAGCCTGAGCCATAGATCATACAGTTTGTAATTAATATAAGCCTCTGTGTGTTTACTTGGGACCGGCTGTGGGTCTGGGTGGGGCATGGAAAACTTCGACTACACCAGGCTGGCCTCAAAAATCTCAGATCTCCTCTGGCCTCAGCCCCCTGAGTGCTAGAATTTTTTTTAACAGTCACACACTTAAATTAAATCAGGACTTGTGGGTGCTGTTGACAGAGTTTTCCTGTTCTACAGCCACTCTCAAATAACCACTCAGAGGCTTAATATTAATTGTAAATGCTTGACCAATAGCTCAGGCTTATTGCTAACTAGCTTATATTTGAAGTTAACCCATATTTCTTGTTTACACTCTGCCACATGGCAGTAACTTTATTAACATGGTATGTTCATCTCCTGCTCCCTATGCATCTGACTGGTGACTCCTCTGACTCCCCTTCTTCATCCCATCAGTCTCAGTGTGGCTTTCCCACCTACTTTTATCCTGTTCGGCTATTGGCCAGTCAGCTTGTTTATTAAACCAATCACAGTGACGACATATATTCACACAGTACACAGAAGGACTATTCCATAGCATTTCTCCCTTTTTGTCTAATTAAAAGGGAAGGTTTTAACTTTAACATAGTAAAATTATATGCAACAAAAACAGTTATCAAGTAACAATTACAGTTACAATATCCAGTCTATTTGTATTTGGCAAAATTAGAGAAAATACTCTATTATCTATCTTACCTTGGTGAGTCTAATGTTTTACATCTAATTTACCTTTCTATCATAACTAAGAAAAATTATAATTGTAACTCTCTAGTCTTCAACTCCATCAAAGACCTTAGAAAGGTCACAGGGACATCAGACTGCCTGGACAGTCACCCAAAATTTCTCTGTAACATTGGGGCATTCATCTTCAGCCTGCAGGCCTAGAATACCTAACAGACTTTTCTGTGAAGCAGGAATTTTTAAGGACTGTCCTACTTTGTCTTGACAAAGTTTGGCAGTTGCCTTTCTTGTGTCCTGCTGGTCCAGTTTGGACAGTAACTGTCAGCAATTGAGGCAAGGGCAGTTTCTTTGCCCAAATGACTACCTTTTGCCATAAAGAAAGCAAACTCCATATGGAGTTTTTTCAATGCATGATCTTTGTTGAAGTAGATCAGTGCTGTCAGGAGCAGATGTGTCTCACTGTCATGAAATGCCTTAGGTTATTAGACATATTAAATGCCATATCATATTCTGTAGGACTTTGACGTGTTTGAAGACCATATATCTATCTAAATATATCTGTGTATGACCTTGAAAACATACCTAACATGACTACAAGCTTGACTATTATAGATTACTAACTATTAATCTGTATTTCTTCATTATACATTACATTTTTAAATGAGCTGCATAAGCACAATACCCCAAACAAGAGTAGAAACATACATGCAATATAACAGAAATAACTTTAAATTTGTACAAATAAACCAAAATTCATACCAATGTAAAATATTTAAGATTAATAGTTGTTTTTTGGATTAAAGTATTCAATAATCTACCCTTTCATCTCATCATTTCTATATCATATCCTCCCTTTTTTTCCTTTAGAAAGAGATCTTTGAATTTAGCTCCTTTGTTTAGCTTTTTTCTTGACTACGACCAATAACAATTTGTAACCAACCCCCCTTAAATAACAACAAACATCCATAACCAATATTTTGGGAATGTGGGTGTTGTTTTCTCTAGACTGCTTCCTGTTATCTGGGGTTGCTGGCATCTTTGAGGGACCCTGAGAAAATTTAGAATAATATTTAAGTCCTGACTGGAGTATTCTGTGAAGTTGGATCATCACCAGCAGCCTTGAAACTGTTCTGGATGCAGAATTCAGAGGAAACTGTGACAGAGGTATTTTGAAATGTTGGATCACTGGGCCATCCATTTTCATTGGTGTCTAATCCCCTTGCTCTGAAAATATATAAACTTTTAAAGGTAACATACATGTCTGTATTTATACAAGTATAGACTGTACATTGTACGCAAGTCAGCCAGATGATTTTTTTTGTTTTATGTTTGAGCAGGTAAAATATATATCACATGTTCTTTTAGGTTTATTTTTTTTTTTACGTCTGTAATCAGGATTCCACAGGGTCTTCCTCCATCAGACCTAATCATCTTTAACTTTGAACAAATCCGTAGCCTTTTATTTCCTATGGAAATAAAGGCAGAACCTCTTTTCCAAAGTAACATACCTTTTGACTTCCATTTTGAAGTCAAGACATTTTCAAAATATATAGATTGGTTTAATCCAGCAGCATTTATAATCAAATGTCTCTTAGCAGCTGTTGCTCCTTCCTCAGCTGTCAAAAAATTCAAAGACAACACAATAACACAGTATCCAGACTCTCTGTGTATTTTCCATCTTTACATGGCTTTTTTTCTTTTATATTACTTTACTCCCCTTTTAAGGACTTTAATTCATTATTTTAAAACAATATTTTTTTAAAGATTTATTTATAATGTATACAGCATTCTGCCTGCATGTGTCCCTGCAGGCCAGCAGAGGGCACCAGATCCTATTACAGGTGGTTGTGAGCCACCATGTGGTTGCTGGGAACTGAACTCATGACCTTTGGAAGAGCAGTCAGTGCTCTTAACCACTGAGCATCTCTCCAGCCCCAATATTTTTTAAATCTATGACTGCATATGTTCTTTCTTTTCTTTCTCCCAAGCCTATGTATCTGTTTTTGTTTGTTTGTTTGTTTGTTTTTCTGTGTAGTTTTTGGTGCCTGTCCTGGATTTCTCTCTGTAGCCCAGGCTGGCCTGGAACTCACAGAGATCCGACTGGCTCTGCCTCCCAAGTGCTGAGATTAAAGGCATGCGCCACCGCTGCTCGGCTGCCTATGTATCTTTTAAACACACTGTAAACCATTTAGAAGTTTTTGTTTTTGTTTTGTTTTGTTTTTGTCTGCATATGTCTATCTTTTTCTGACCACATGAGCCTTTAAACTGCTAAGGAGCATTGCTAGGACCAAAGCAGCAGCTTTGGTTGCTGACTCCGCCTGGTTTGATCTGTGGGCGCTTAGCTTCATGGCAGAGGTACCAGTGGGAGCCACGTTTACTGCCCCAGCTCTGGGGAGTTTGGGGGTCCATGCTGCCACCAAGTTGAGCTCCACCCACTGCTCATGAACCCCATTTAAGTGTTTGTTCTCAGAACTTCTTAAAAGAGTTGTCCATATTTTGCTGAGTCAAGAAGCCACCTCTTAAAGGAGCCACACCTTTGCTTGCTGCTAGCCAACAGAGCCTACCAAGAAAGAACAGTTACCAGGAAGCCATGCTTGACTTCATTTTTGTGTGTTTAGAATCCTTTTGAAAGCTTTTTCAGGCTTTATATGGATGTTGGGTGCCATTTGTTGTCCAAGTATTCCTGCCCCATAGCTGCTTTCAAATAATCACTAAGAGGCTTAACATTAATTGTAAATGCTTGACCAATAGCTCAAGCTTATTGCTAACTAGCTTACATTTTAAGTTAACCTCTTGTTTATATTAGAGGGACCAGCCTTAATATTACACATCCCAGGGGCTCAGGAGAGAGAACACAAATGGTGAGGACTATTTTCGGGAAATAGAATCTCAGCACACCGAGCGCCTTAGTCCATCCACTTTAATTCTCTAGAATAACATCCTATTTACACAGCTTCAGTTCTGTTCTTGTGCCTAGCTCCTTTCTTGCCCGATTTCTCTCTATATTCATCTACTGCTCCCTCTAAGTTCTATCTTAATTCTCTTGTCTTAATTCTGCCTCATCTAGGTCCTTATCATCTCATTCTTACCCGACTAGTACTTTCCCATCTGACTCTTCCTCGTCTTCCATCTTGTCCACACGTTCTCTCTGGGCAAAATCCTCCTTGTCCCTCTCCGTTCTCTGTCTCTCTGTCCTCCCCAAGTCTCTCAGGAGTCCAGTTATAAACCCAAGCAATAGCAGTCCCCTGGTCGAGCAAGGTCACCAGGCTTGAATTCTTGTGTGGTCATAAAGGCAGGTAAGAGTTTCCTCAGGCAGTGACTGTCATGCTTCCAGGGTCAAACGGAGGGTTGATAAGAATCACATAGAGGGGCAGTAATTGTTAATTATCACTTGCAACCCAATAGGGAAGTGACTAATGAATTAACTAAAGGCTAAATTTAGGTAATATCTAAAAAGAGGGATGTTATGTGCTCAACTATAATCTTAAATGTAATTGGTAGAAAATGTTAAAAATCTAAAAGTTGCTAGGTCAATGGGAAAAAATAAAACTGCCTTCTTTTTTCCTGTGGCTCCTAACTGTTCAAGCTATCTGCCGTTTTTCTGCAGGGTGGGGGAAAGTGTGCTCAGTCTCTAGGCAACCTGTGTACAGCTAGGTAGATGCCTCTAGTAATAGTTGAAGGGAGATCTGGTACTAGAGGTAAGATCTGGGAAAGGAGGAAGTTAAGCCTAATTGGCACATCCGCCAGGCCTTCTCAAACAGGTAGTCTGGACACTTAAGTCTGTTCTTAGAGAATACAGAGGTATCTCTGATAAGGTACTTTCCTCTGTCTGGGGATGGACCTGGCCGGATGCTGCCAATGACGATAATTGCAGGGAGGCTTGACTGGGGTTCTGGCTGTGCAGAGCTGTCAACGCAGGTTATCTAAATATTCCTTTAGTAGAGGGGAAATGGTGCCCAATAAATGATGGAAAAGCTACAATAGCACACAAGAAACTCATAGCAGGAAACGGCTGATAATCAAAAGCCAAGGCTCCTTGAGCCTCAGCCTGACCTCTGGAAGGCCCTTGGCTTCTTCCAGGTATTAGCTTTGTCATAATCAGCTGAAATCCTACTTTGTATATTTTTGCGGCTTGCAGCATTAACCCATATTCCTTGTTTACACTCTGCCACATGGTGGTACTTTTACTAGTATGGCACATTCATCTCCTGCTCCCTTTGTGTCTGGCTGGTAACTCCTCTGACTCCCCTTCTTCATCCCATCAGTCTCAGTGTGGCTTTCCCACCTAACTTTATCCTGTTCAGCTATTGGCCAGTCAGCTTGTTTATTAAACCAATCATAGTGACGACATATATTCACACAGTGTACAGAAGGATTATTCCACAGCAGGGTGCTGAGTCAATATTAGTGGCACAGTTATTAAGATAGTTGTGGGGCTTCAAGTGTAGCTCATTGACACAGGAAACATTTACATGAGAGAAGTCTAGATTCAATCCCCAGAACTTCAAGAAGTAAAGATGGATCCAGAAGGCGTGTCTTACTATAGGAATATTTAAGATCCTTTCTGCTGGTGGTAGCACACACCTTTAATCCCAGCACTTGGGAGGCAGAGGCAGGTGGATCTCTGAGTTTGAGGCCAGTCTGGTCTACAGATTGAGTTCCAGGAAAGCTAGAGTTACACAGAGAAACCCTGTCTCAGGATGTGGTGTGGGGGTGGAGATCCTTGTCTTGGATAATTTTATGTTAACTTAACACAACCTAAAGTCAACTTAGAGTAGGGAACCTCTATTAAGAAAATGCTTCCCAAACCAGGCAGTCCTGGCACATGCCTTTAATCCTAGCACTGGGGAGGCAGAACCAGGCGAATCTCTATGAGTTAGAAGCCAGCCAAGTCTACAAAGTGAGTTCCAGGACAGACACCAAAGCTACATAGAGAAACCCTGTCTCAAAAAACAAACAAACAAACAAACAAACAGCCGGGCGGTGATGTCGCACACCTTTAATCCCAGCACTCGGGAGGCGGTGATGTCGCACGCCTTTAATCCCAGCACTCAGGAGGCAGAGCCACAGAGATCCGCTTGATCTCTGTGAGTTTGAGGCCAGCCTGGTCTACAGAGTGAGTTCCAGGATAGGCTCCAAAGCTACACAGAGAAACCCTGTCTTGAAAAAACAAACAAACAAACAAACAAAAAACAGAAAAGGGTATAAGGACAAATTATTAGAATGTAGTCAGCTGCTGTTGTTATTCCTATCTATAGACAAGGAAACTGACAGAGAGGATGCAAATTGCCCAGGTTTACTCCTTTAATGAGATGAGAAGTCTGGATTCAAAGCAACATCCGTTCTGCGCTATTACCACAAATTTGCAGATAAGAAACCGTGGTGACATGTTAAGCTAAAATCTCGGGTCGGGAATGGTGACAGCAAAAGTTAATACGGACTTGATTTGTTCCTCTCATCGTCAAGAAAAGAGCATTAGCCAAGCCCACAGAACGCTTTGACAGACTCCTTATCCCCTAAACATGAGAGGCATTTCGTGACTCTCAGCGCTGTTCCCTAAAATGGTCTGTTTGCCTGAACTGAGCTGATTGGCAGTCAGGTTTCAACAGGGAGGAGCCCAGCTCTGCAACTCAGTACTTAAATTCCAAGAAGCGCGGGAGATCCCAGACCAATAGGCGGGATGTTTCCGGCCTCCGTCGGAAATCTGGGCAGCGGCGTCATCAGTTCCAGGGCCGTGACGCTCGCTCACGCGTTGCGCCCGCCCCCTGAGATCGCTCTGCGCTTGTGCACCTCTAATAATCCGGGAGTTGAGCCCTAGCCCCGCCCATTGCCCCGGAAGTGAATACGGGAGGGCCTCCCACCCCTCAGCCGGCTGGGGCGCAGCCATTTTAATTCATATCTGAGTGGGCGGTGGCGATTCCTGTGGCGGCTCTGGCTCTGCCGGGCAGGGGGTAGTGTTGCTGGCTTTTGCGGGGGGGTTGTTTTTAGCTTAATTTTTCCTTTCTAGCTTCCCATTGCCGGCCAGCGCGTACGTTGTGATCCCCCGAGGCCATGTCAGGAGACGCAGCGGCGGAGCAGGTGAGGAGCGAGAGCGGTGGGGCCTCGTGGCGAACTCTTTCTCTCTCCGGCCCTGTGGGTGCGAACGCTCCAGAGGCGTTCGTGTGAGGAAGGGCTCGGGAGGTCTGCTGACCCCCGGGGACGGGAGCGCACCCCCTGAGGTCGCCCCGTATTGTGGCCTCTCCGGGGCGTTCATATGAACGAGCCTTTGACTCAAAACAATAGCTGAGCGGTGGCTTCGCCCTGTTCACCGCAGTTCTTGGGTCGGGACGGTTTATCTGAAACCATTTTGGTGTTCCGGTAGTTCCGGATTATTTTAACGCGTCCCTGCCTTGGCACTCTTTCCCTCTTCTGCTCCCCAGTCCTCTGTCCCCAGAAATAGGAACGGAACCAATCTGGAAAAATAGGCCTCCCGAGAGAGAGAAGGTAAAAAGCAACAGCCCGGAAGCAGAGCATGGCTATGCCGAACTTTGGGGGGAATTTTGTGGATTTTTCTCCCGTCTTTATTTTTGCTTTTGCGGCTACGCAAACTTGTTGCACGATTTGATAAATTGGAAACAGGAAATGTGCTTTGGTTACTGTAGGCACCAGCTGCTTGAATGGTAGATAAGAGTGATATTTAAGTATTTTAAAAATCAAATTTTTAGATATGAGATTCCCTTCTTCCTTTTGCTGTCTTTTTTATTTTTTAGATAGGGTTTTACTGTGTAGCCCTAACTAGGCGCGACCTAGTAGTGACAGTCTTGCTTCCTTGGCCTCTCCAGTGCTAGGATTAGCTGAGAATACTGACGTGCATCTCCACGTCGGGTTCTTTTACTCTTTTATAGCCTGAATTTTGTATGATAGTGTTTACTGTAAAAAAATAGTGTTTATTGTAAAAAAAAAAACAACAACAAAATTGATTTTATGAGAGAGGTGTTTTTCGATCTTGATCCTAGCATATTTATATTTTTAAAAGAAAGGTAGTCCTAGGCCGGGAGGTGGTGGCGGTGGTGGCGCACACCTTTAATCCCAGCGTTCAGGAGGCAGAGCCAGGCCGATCTCGTGTGAGTTCAAGGCCAGCCTGGTCTACAGAGTGAGTTCCAGGAAAGGCACTAAAACTAAAAAAAAAAAAAAGAAAGAAAGAAAGAAAAAGAAAAGTAGTCCTGCAAAGTCCTAAATTTCTTGTTGCTGTAGCAACAAAATATGCTTGTGTTTTCTTTTTTCCAGTTTCCAGCTTATAATGTGAAACATGGAGGTGATGGGGGACATAAATAGGACTGTTTGTTAATGAAATGTGGGTAAACTATAAATTTAATTACTTTGGGAAAGTGAGCAAAGCTCACGTGTGCTTGAGGACCGATTTGATCCCTGAAATCTTGGCATTGCTTTTGCATTCTACCTACAGTTGGGATGCCCACGAATACAATGCCTTTGAACTATTTTACCAAAATTGTTTTTTTACTCCACTCTTTCTGGGCTAATATTTTTGTTTTCTGAAAGTGAAGCAAATGTTGGATGTGTCTGACATTCATTGCTTTATATAAAATGGTAAAGACAAAAATATTGCCACGATTTTGTTTATAGAACTGTGTGGGGTTTTTTTTGTGTGTGTGTGTCATCCTGTTCCACCCCAGATGGAGCTTGAACCCAGGGCCTTGTGCGCGCAGGGAAGCACTCAACCGCTGAGTTAGAGGCTCAACAAGAAGTGTGATGTTATAATGAAAACTTAGAAACCTTTAGCCTCCAGCCCCTTTTATTTTGACAGTGTCACTATGTAGTCCTGGCTGGCATGGAACTTGCTGTGTAGTCCTGGCTGGCTTCGAATTAATGGAGATAGCCTGCCTCTGCCTTGTTAAATGCTAGGAGTAAAGATGGTGCACCACCACAGCTAGCTTTTTTTTTTTTTTTTTTTTCCCCAAGTTCAGGAAAATACTCTAACTCAAGCTGGTCTTGAACTCATTGCAATCCTTCTGCCTCACAATCCTGAGTGCTGAGATTGTATATCTGAGGCCACCACACCAGGCTTGCCTCCTTTGAATTTTGTTGTGCAGTTTACAACAAAAAAAGTTGAAGAAAAAAATTCATTACCACCTATTATAATTTTCATTGAACCCAACAATGGTTACAGGTTTTGTCATATATATGTATGTATATATGTATATGTATGTGTGTGTGTGCTGTTACATATTTATTACATATATGTATTCACACGTGTATAGTTTGTGTATGGTGGTTCTGGGGCTCAAATGAAGGATCTTGCTCATGTGAGGCAAGCCCCCTACTACAGATGTATACCTCTACCTTGACATGCTTTCTTTCTCCATACTTATTTCTCTGATAGTTGACCTGTTACACTTCAGTCCAAACTATTTCAACATTCTCTTATATAATGGCATTAATGTTGTTACATAACTACCTACCATTATCCCACTCAAAATCTAGTTATACTGTATTTCTGTTTTATTTTTTTCAAGATGGGGTCTTGTACAAGTTTGAGGACAGGCTGGCTTCAAACTCAGTTTGTAGCTGATGATGACCTTAAACTTTCACCTCTAGGTGATACTAGGATCCTAGGTTCTCTCTAGTGCCCCTGGCTCAATAATGATGTACTTCTAACATAATCCATATTCAGATTTGTCATTGCCCCAAGAACCTGATTTATAGGGCTAGGAATGTTGCTCATTTGGTAAGAGTGTTTATGTATTGTGCACAAGGTTTCTGGAATCCAACCTGGGGTATATCCTGAGCTCTACCTAAGCCAGGCTTTGTGGTGAAGACATGTAATCTCAGTACTCAGGAGTTGGAAGTCAGAGGATCAGAAGTTCAGAGTCATTGTTGGCGACATAGTGAGTTTAAAGGCAGTCTGGGCTATTAAGAGACCTTGTCTCAAAACAATAACAACAACAAAAAAAAAAAAAATAAGAAAACCACCAAACAAAAATTTAATCTAAGTAAAACACTGAATCCAGTATTTATATATTTATCTCATAACCATCCTTCCTATTAGCTTTCACCTTCCTCTTCACTTATGTTATCTGTTTGAAAAGACAGTTATTTTACCATTTTCTGAGATTTTGTTCGGAGAGTTTTTGATGGTGTCCTTTAGTAGATCTTTTACTCTTGGAGTATTTCTTGTAGGATTTATAGTTGGGTCTATTCTCAGTCTTGATAATTTTGAAGTTAAGTATCTTGGATAGACTATAATACAGTAGTGGGAGTGGTAGGGGTGGCGCACATCTTTAATCTCAAGAGGCAGAGGCAGGCGGATCTCTGAGTTCAAGGCCAGCCTGGTTTACAAAGTGAGTTCTAGGACAGCCAGGACTATTACACGGAGAAACCTAACTATGTCTTGAAAAAAACAACCCCATCCTTCAAGATACATATAAAATATAGGTAGGGTGTGTGTGTGTGCATTCAAGCGTGCCATAGTGGGCTTGGTGGAGGTCAGAGGACCTCCTTTAAAAATCAATTCTCTCCTACTCTGTAGGTCCTGGAGATTCAACTAAGGCTTGGTGGCAAGCACTTTATCTTGCTGGCCCAAAAGGCACTTTGTTGTTGTTTGAGACAGGTAACTTCTCTGTGTAACTGCCCTGGCTGTTCTGGAACTCAATCTGTAGACCAGGCTGGCCTAGAACTCACAGATTTCTCCCGTCTCTGCCTCCTGAGTGCTGTGACTAAAGGCGTACGACATCACTGTCTGACTTTGGCTTTTAACTTTTTAAATGTATGAGTGTTTTACTTGCATGTTTGTATACTGTGCCATGTACCTACCACCCAAGAATACTCCTCTCTCACCCCTCAATGGCTTTTACATGTAGTGATACTTTTCAAGCAAGCGGAAAAAGAAATAATGTATGGTGTATTTATCACAGAGCTGCTCTTTTCCTCTGCCTTCATTGCATTGAAGTAAATCTCAGTTGCTTTAGCTAAAGTAGTAATTAAATGATACGATGGGATTTAAAGTGTAAATTGGCTGTACAATTCTTGGTGTTTAAGACAATGGCCAGTGGAAATCTGGAGAAATGGAGTACTTAAAATGACCTCTTCTACCTGGAGAGGTGGCTCGGTGCCTAAGAGTGCTCGCCGCTCTTGTAAAAGGACTGGGACTGGAGTTCAGTTCCTAGTGCCCATTTTGGGAGGCTCACAAGCACTTGTAAATCCAGCTCCGGGGGATCTGATGCCCTCTTTTGGTCTCATCTCATGCACATAAATGAAAATAAAACCTTTTTAAAAAATGACCCTTAAGTATGGGTAAGAAAACCTAAACAGAACTGAAGACTGTTAAGAGAGTAGCATGGTGGCACACACCAGTGATCCCAGCATTCAAAAACTGAAGTAAGAGGATCTTGGTTAGAGTCTGTTCTGAACTATGTAACAAGTCTTTCTCAGAGGGGGTACAAAAGAATAAGAAAAGCATTTTTTTTTGTAGTTATTTTGATTTTTCGGGGTGGTCTTTTTCACCCAGAGGAGTCATGAGTCAGTGTTTTTCTATTAGTGAAAAATAGCTTGAAGAGAATAGAGAAAATAGGAAAAATATATGTACTTTGATATACTTCTTAATGAGGAAAAATAATTGAAACTCTTATAGAAGTATGAAACATAGTTTATATTGTTAGTACTTAAAATCTGTTTAAAAGTAACAGTATTACCAAATAATTTAAAATTCAAGGTATACATGAGGGGAGAAAATTGAGAAGAAAGCAGGATAACCAAATATGTTGGAGAGTGTATTTTTGGACCCAATTATTTTTATATGTTTAATAAAATTTCTCTGTTATAGCCTTTTCTATGTTCTTCTCTCCTGTTTTAAATGGTATTTAGTATAAGATAATTTTGAGTAGGTAAATAGTTTTGATTTTAATATTTCTTAGGAAAAATGGACTTCCTCTACTTTATTTGGCAATAATTGTTCCTAAGGGTACTAGATCTGTCCTTTGTTTTTTTCATTTTGAAAGGGACTGTTAGTAGAGATTGTATTTGTTGAATATTAGGTTGTTTCTGGACATAAAGATATGTATATCCCACGTAGAAGGACACAATCAGAATCCACGTGTTTGTATCTATTCATATCGCCAAAAACAGTTCATGGTTTTAAACTTTTCTATCATATCCCATATCTGCATTTCTCCTTAAACAAAATCCAGTTGTAAATCTGGGTCATTTTGTTAGGACTGTTGGCAATTGTATGAGGAGAGACCTAAAAAGGGGTTTGAATCAGTGAGGTTTTATTTAGTGGTAGGGTATCTATAGTCTAGGCTGACTTGGACCTCTTGAGCATTGAGTACTGGAATTTTAAGTATATACTACCTTACCCAGCTATTTAAATTATTTATGGTTTGATAGATAATTTAATTCTGTAAATATTGAATAAAATTAGAATGACAAAAACTATGTTCTTTACTCTATTTTCCTAATATGCCACTTAATCTAGTGAATTAATATCTTGGCTGTTTTTGATTGAAAGAGCCTTGTTGGTCAAATTTCAAAGGTTAAGTTTTTGCTTTTTGTGTTTTCCTTCTTTTGTTGTTTGTTAACTGGGTCTTTGGTAGCTCAGGCTAGCCTTGAACTCCCATCTTCCAAGTGCTGGAATTATAGGCATGTACTCAGCTCAAAGATTTCTCTTTTTCCATGGGTGACCTGCTGCAGTCTACCTGATGCTAGATTATAGGTGTGCCTCCACCAAGCTAGACTTTTTCTTTTGTTTTTTGGTAGTATTGAGGATTGAACTTCAGGCAGCATGCTTGATAGACAAATGCTTTACCACTGAACTATATCTCTAGCCCAGGAGGTTTTTGTTGTTGTTGTTGTTTGTTTTTTGTTTTTTTAATTGATTTTTTTTTTTTTTTGCATTGCTGGGTATTGAACCTTGATTATGCTAGCTCATGTTCTACAGAACTACATCCCCAGCCCTTTGTACATTTGTACAATACCTTACTCTTAGATTTTTTTTTTTAAAGTTTTTAAATTGAGTATGATTTTTGTTTTTGGAAAAATTGGAGGGGTCATTGTTATGTAATACCAGATACAGACTGCTTTTCTTGAACACAATTTATTTACATGGGCAAAGGAACATAGGACCGAGCTGGCATCTAATCCTAAATGTGACACCTATCCTGTAATATACTTTATTCATTGAGCATGTAAGTTGGCTCAATTAGCTTGTACTTACTCCAAGAAAGTCATAAAATGCTGCCATGGCTTATTTATTTTCCTATTTTTCTTTTGAGGTTGGGTCTCATTACATATTCCTGATGGCCTGGAACTCACTGTATAGACCAGAATGGCTTTGAGATCCCCTTGCCTCTGCCTCCTAAGTGCTGGGATTGAAGGTATGCACTACCATGTTAGGCCTGTTTTTATTTTTGGAAGAAGGTTGCAGAGATAAAAGACTTCAGACATGTACTATATGCAGTTTTCTTGGTGTTTTAGCAAAAGATTAAGTTAGGATCATTTGTGTTTGGTACCATCTTATATTTTATGGATACATGATATTTGGAAAATGTATTTTAGAACACATAGAGTAGATAATTGTCATGTAGGTAATAGTCATGTTGTTTCATGATATTCTTGAAGTAATTTTTCTTGTGTTAAACATTGTACAGTGAACATGCTTACACAGACTATATGTTACGGCCTGGGGTTTTGTGGTAGGGGTATATGTGTACATATATTTATAGCCTATGAGTCCACTGGAATGTTAATAGCAGAATCCTATTAGCCTGTTGCTCTAAAAGGCACATTGAACAAAACAGTACAAAATAAAAATAGTGCAAGAGGAAATGATACATGAGGAGCATTGCTGTGAGATTATGGTAGGGTACTTGCCTGGCATGCACCAGACATAAAGCTTCCGAGGTGAGGATCCAAAATTGAGTGGGGAAAGGAAGAAAGTAGAGAGAGAAAGGAAGCTGCTTCCTGGCCTAATGGGGCATGCTGGTTGGTTTATTTGGTTATTTTCCATGGTGTTAGGGATGGAACCCAGGGCCTCAGGCATTTTAGTCAAATGCATTTTGATTTGTTTGTGCTACATGGTCTTACTCTATAATTGGGTTACCCTGGAACTCACTATGTAGCTTAGGCTGGCCACAAACTCAAGGCAGTTCTGCCTCACTCAGTCTCCTAAGTGCTATGTTGTAGGCATAAGTCACCAGACCTGAATAATATTGTTACATAGTAAACTGTTTTGACAGTGTCTTGCTATGTAGCTGAAGCTGCCCAGAAACTCCTTATCTTGTCTCAGCTTCCTGAGTAAGACAGGGTTTAACTCTGTAGCCCCAGGAGTCTTGGAACTCATAAATATTCACCTGTCTCTGCCTCTCTAGTGTTGGCGTTAAAGGTATGCAACATACCTTACTATTTTATTTGTTTGAGACAGGGTCTCACTTTGTAGCTCTGGCTGGCCTGGAACTCACCACATAGACCTTAAACTCACAGTGATCCTCTTGCTTCTGCCTCCTGAGCATGTACACCATTCCTGGCTACACCTTACTTTTGGGGGAGGGTTTTTTTTCAAGGGGAGGGTTTCTCTTGTAGTTTTGGTGCCTGTCCTGGATCTCGCTCTGTAGACCAGGCTGGCCTCGAACTCAGAGAGATCCACCTGGCTCTGCCTCCCGAGTGCTGGGATTAAAGGCGTGTGCTACCACCGCCCAGCTACACTTTACTTTTTAAGTTGTCTGTCCATCCTTCTCCCACTCTCCCCCTCCCAACCAGGCTCGCCTCTAGAACTTAGAGATGCACTGCCACTGCCCAGTGCATTTTAAGTTTTTTATATCTGAAAAATAATGAGGGTATTATTTATTCTATGCTATATATTTTGATTAAAAATATATATTGTAAGGGGGGCTGGAGACTACTTCTCTTCTAGAGGACCCAGATTCAATTCCCAGCAGCCACATGGCAGCTCATAACTGCCTGTAACTCCAGTTTCAGGGGATCCGACACCGTCCCACAGACGTTCATGCAAACAAGCATGAATGCACATGAAATAAAATAAATACATTTTAAAAATACTCTAAGTATTTAAGGCAGCAACCCAGTTATTATTATAAAGTATTATGTACTATGTAATTATATGTGCTAGACCTTTGTTTAGAATACATCATTTCCAACACCAGTAATGCATTGAAATTGTGATGGTCAAGATGTCACTAAACAGCCCTGGTAGTGGTGGCACACACCTTTAATCACAGTACTTGGGAGGCAGAGGCAGGAGGATCTCTTGAGTTCCAGGATAGCCTGGTCTACAGAGTGAGTTCCAAGAGGCTACACAGAGAAACCCTGTCTCTAAAAACAAACAAACAAACAAAAAGGTCACTAAACTTTTTTGTGGTGGAATTTTTCAACACCATTATAAGTCCTGTTTGGGGGTTGGGGATTTAGCTCAGAAGGCCCTGGGTTCGATTCTCAGCTCCAAAAAAAAAAAAAAAAAAAGGTAAGTCCTGTTTGGTGTGTGGCATTGACTAAAATATTGGACCATTTACTGTTTCTCATAGTGGAGTTCAGGACCCATTTTTGTCACAATTATTTAGGTTCTTTGTGAAAGTACAGGTGAAATATGTGATTTCAGATTGCTATTTCTAATCCTGTGAGTAAACTGAGAATCTTCGTTTAAAACACATAGTAAAAAAGAAAATAACATGTACTTGAGGTGATTTTAAGAAAATGAAAGATTGCAAACCTCAGAATTCTGGAAGAGGATAAATGTCCTTATATTCATTCACTTAGCTCAAGCTTTCCTTGATAGTCTCATAGTACAGAACCTGCTGGCCTTGAATTTAGTCTTCCAGCTTCAATTTCCCAAGTGCTGGGGTTGCAAGCATGAACCATTAAGCCCAGCTGTAAGTTACTTTTAAATATATACTTGATAAAAGTGAATAGTAAATCTGCAGACTATATGAGAATAATGTATTACTGATTTTTGTCCTTAACACTTCCTAACTATAGTTAGTACATTCAATAATGGAAAAATACTTCAAAATGGGAATTGAGGCTCATCTTTGCTTGTTCAGTTGGTCTCAGGCAAGAAGAGCTTATTATCCAAGCATAGATTTAATTCCTTCTAACTTTTCATCTTTTTTAAAATGATATCCTTTTCCCCTTAATTCATATGTATATTTGTTTGTTTATTTTGAGACAGGGTCTATATGTAGCCCTGTCTGTCGTATCCTGGAACTCGCTATGTAGACCAGGCTGGCCTAAAACTAGGAGATCTACCTGCCTCTGCTTCCCAAGTACTGGGATTAAAGGCATGTGTCACCATGCCTGGTTCGTTCACATTAAAGCTTTGTTTTAAAATTATTTTTAATTACGTATATGTGCATTGTGCTTGTGCATATGAGTGCAAGTGCCCTCAGAGGTCAGAGGATCAGATCCCTCTAGAGCTGGAGTTACAGGCGGTTGCAAGCTGCCTGATGTGGGTTCTGGGAATTGAACCTACTGACCAATCTGTACAGCTCCTTCCCCTCCCCCATATTTTTGTTTTGTTTCACTTAGATGAAGCCATTCTCTTTAATTGTATGTATGTGTATAGCCCAGGTGTCCTAGAACTCATTATGTAACCTGGGCTGGTCTTTGAATTTGTTACAATCTGCCTGTCTAAGCTGATTTGTTTTTCAGTTTTACTTTGAGTCCCCTATGTAACACTACTCCAGTTTACCTTGAATAGTTATTTGGAGAAGGCTCTATCCTCCAGTCTCTTTTACCTTCCTAGTAAGAACAGAAAGAATTGCATATTTTCCTTGTGTTTTTATTTTTGTTTTTATGATGCTGAAATTAAACTCAGGGCCTCATTCATGGCTAGGCAAATACTTTAGCATTGAGCTATACACCCATCCTTCATTATTCTTTTTAAAATAGTATTTACGGGGTTGGGGATTTAGCTCAAGGCCATGGGTTCAGTCCTCAGCTCTGGAAAAAAAATAAATAAAAATAGTATTTATTGGGGTTGGCGAGATAGCTCAGCAGTTAAGAGCACTTCCTGGTTTTGCAGAGGACCTGGGTTCAGTTTGCTTAGCTCCCACATGGCAATTAACAGATACATATAACTTGAGTTCTAGAGGATCCAATGCCCTCATCTTGCCTTTCTTGGCAAAGCATGCATGCAGTACCCAGACATAGATGCAGGGAAAATATCTATATATACACACAAAACAAATCTAAGACTTTTTTTTTTTAAATTACTTATATTTTACTTGAGATCTGAGACTCAAGCATGAGGCTTAAGCTTGCTAGACAGATGTTCTATTTACTGCTGAGCCATAATACCCATGTCTCTTCTTTCAAAAGAAATTTTTATTTTGTTATATGTATGTACGTGTTTTGTCTATGTGTAGATTGGTGCCATGACTGTGCCTGTTACCCATGGAGGCCCAAAGAGGGCATAGGATCTCCTGGAACTGGAGTTAGAGATGGTTGGGAACCACCATGTGAGTGCTAGGAACTGAACCCAGGTCTTCTGGAAGAGCAGCCAGGGCTCTTAACTGAGCCATCTCTCCAGCCCCTCCGCTAGATACTTAAAAGATCACCCAAATGTACAACCATTGGTTAGGGAGTAGCTCTATAATAGTTCTTGCCTATCATGCACAATACCTAAGTTTGATTACCCTGTACACAAAACAACCACAGCCATCTTTTTCTTTGTTTTATAAAGTACATTTCATATGTGTGTGTGTGTGTGTGTGTGTGTGTGTGTGTGTTTAAGGTGGTTTTTTTTGTGCTGAATTTGAACAGGGAAACTTACAAGTAGTAGCAAGTGCTCTGCCACTTAACAATGTGTTCTCTCAAAATACCTATTTTTAAATGAGTTCGGTACTTCTAATTTTTTAAACTCATTATTAATTTCTAATGTGAGCATTGATAAAGCCTACATCTTTTAGCGGAGGGTCGGGGGGAGTCAAGACAGGGTTTCTCTGTATAGCACAGGACTCACTCAGTAGACCAGGCTGGCCTCCAATTTAGAGATCTATCTGCCTCTGAAGTGCTGGGATTAAAAGCTGCCTGTCCTTTTGCTGAACTGTGCAGTTGCAGCTTTCATCTCTCTTGCAGATGGGCACTAGAAACTTGCCCTGAGTTTTCCTTCTGTGTCCTCTTTGCTTTAGCAGCACAGCCAGGAAATAATAACACAATTCCTTATGGAGACTCTGTCTTTTAAAACGTTTTTTATTAGCATATATTAATTATGCATATTGGATTCCATTATGACATTTCCATATGTGTATATAATGTATTTTTATCATATTTGCCCCCTTTATCCTCTTATGTCCCCCACCTCCCCCTGATCCTCTTCTGGAACATGTAATACCCCTTCTATACTTTTTATCTTCCCCTCTCCCCCTCTAGGGGGCCCAGTGAGTTTCATTAGGGTTACTTTCAGGAGCATGGGTGTCTTACCAGTGGTCATACCACTGAAGAAAATGTCTCCTTCTGACCCAGCAACTATTAACTGCCTGTAGATGCCCAGAAGGGGCCTAGTGAGCCCATGTTTATGGACCCAGTCATTTACAAGTCTAATACAGGTAATCACAGCTGCTGTGTGTTCAAGGGTGCAGTGGCCATGTCCTACCAGGAAAGCAGCTTTCTGCACCATACCCCCTTCCACTGGTCTTTTAATCCTTTCCATTCCCTTTGCTGAGGTGTTCTGTGAGCCTTGGGGGGAAGGTGATGTAGATGTCCCAATTTAAAACTGAGCATTCAATAGTCACTTACTCTCCTCACTTTGACCAGTCATGAGTCTGCTATAAGTAACTGCTACGTACTGCAAACAGAAGCTTTTCTGACCAAACCTGGCAGTAGCACTAATATATGGGCATAAACATAGTTATATAGAAGGCAGTTTGACAGGTACATCATGGCCATTTAACAAAATAATTGTAGCTTCCTCACTGAGGCCTGTGACCTTCGTCACAGTCTTTTTAACCAGATTTACACTACCATGTCTCTTTTTTTTTCATATTCTAGGAAACTTGAGCTTTTCTTTCTTCTGTAGTGTGACAGAAGAATGCTCTTAGCTGGATGGTGCAAAACAAGAAAAACAATCCACAATTTTTTCTTGCTGTATTTTGCTGATTGCACTTTAGCATGTTTCTCTGTTCTAGAGTGTAATTTCTGCAAACTACTAATTGGATCTGAGGCTTGGCCAGATTCACCTCAGGTGTTTTTGTTTTCTTTCAAGTGTGTTTCATAGATGATATTGTAAATCTCATATGGAATTAAGCTACGAGGCACACACTGTCTGGTTGTCTTTTTCTGATTTTAAGATTAGTTGGTGTTGGGTGGTGGTTGCACATACCTTTAATCCCAGCAATTGGGAGGCAGAGGCAGGTGGATCTTTGAGTTCAAGGCCAGCTTGGTCTATAGATCAAGTTTCAGGACAACCAGGGCCACACAGAGAAACCCTGTCTCCAAAAAAAAAAAAAAAAAAGGTAGCTTGGCTACTACCTACTGGTTCATAACTGGTGATTAAAGGATTTTTGTTGTGGAATTTGAATGTGGCCATAGCTAGTAAGCAAAGGCATGTGTTGTAATCATTTTGGATAGCTTCCATTGTAGTTGGTTTTGGGGGTTGGTTTGACTGCACTAAATTGTTTATTGGGTATGAATTTCACAAGAGTCACTGTTACTGTGCTCAAGAGTACTGTACCTCCTCCCAGCTGCAGTGTGAGAACCACCAATAGAGTGGTGGAACTTGGCTACAGCTCTTGCTCCTGCAGATCGTCAGCCCACAGATAATCTCTCTGTGTTGGTTTGGTGATTACTGAGTGTCAGGGTTTCTACTAATAGCTTTATGGATGGGACCAATGAGGATAACCTCAAATAATTTACATGTGGAATCTTCATCAACCTAGTAAGAATTCAGGACACTCAAGGCCTGGCAGTGGCATCAAGCTCTCCCCTCAGCAACAGACTGAAGTCTTTTACCTTCCGTTGTTAATACAGTTGAGAATTACCTATGTGGACTACTTTACAAACATTTTACTTCATCATTGGACAGAGGAAAATAGAATTACAATGGTTGATCTTGTTGTTCCTATAGTTGTTTATGTATAGAATTATAAGCTTTAATGAAATTGTGTTTTTCTTCCTTTTTTAAAACTAATCTCTGATCTTTTAACATTTTGTTTATGGCTCCCCCCTCACTCCACCCCGTGTGTGTGTGTGTGTGTGTGTGTGTGTGTGTGTGTGTGTTGCTAGGATTAAGCTTGGTCGGAAAAATTGATTTTGAAACAGTCTTACCTGGAACTCAGACTAATCTCAGAGTCCATGGCAATCCTCTTACCTTAGTCTTCTTAGTGTTTACATTGCATATATGTAGACTAAATATTAGTGTTTTTAGTTTCTTATTTTATATATTTTATAGTATATAATGATTTAATTTGAGGGGTTAATTTTCTGTCAAGATCTTGAGTTCTAGCTGAGTTCTCATAAACTATTAGACACTTTAAATAATTCTCACAGTACAAAATTAAACATCCTTACACTTTTGTATTACTTGACAAAACACCGTGAACAGGGTAATTTGAAAAAGAAAGTTTAAGCCAGACGGTGGTGCATGCCTTTAATCCCAACACTCAGTGAAGCACAGGCAGGAGTTGCAAGTCCTCCTGACCACTGAACCACCTCTTAAGCAGTTTTTCACCCATGATTTGAGGTCATTTTAGGAGCTCTAATTTTTTCCCAGGCTTCTTTGTTTTTGCTCCCTGTTCACCCCCACGCCCCAGATAGGGTCTTCTGGATGCCTGGAACTCAGAGATCTGCTTCCCAAGTGTTTGGGATTAGAGGTGTGTCCTACTACACCAGGATGTAATTACTGTTTTATACATACCTCCAGACAAAACTTAACTGGTTATTTCAAATTTATTAATTTATTTTATGTTGGGGAGGGATTCCAGGGAGATCAGAACAGACTATCAGATCCCCAGGCATTTTGGAGCCATGTGGTCTAGGTACTAGGACTGGAACTTGGATCCTCTGAAAGAACAACTATTGATCTTAGCTGCTGAGCCATCTCTCCAACCTCCTTGGGGTTTTGCTTGCTTGCTTGCTTGCTTGCTTGTTTGTTTGTTTGTTTGTTTGTTTTTGAGACAAGTTTTTACTTTAGCAAGGCTATCCTTGAACTCATTATCATCTTTGTGCCTCCTAAATACTATTTGACATTTGCAGGTATGAGCCATCATGCCCCTCCAAAAGTTTGTTTGGTTTATATGTGCTTCCTGCCAGTCTTCAGTCTTATTTTAGTCATTGTTAGGGAAATTATAATACCTTAACTGTTTCAATGACTCCAAATTTCATAATTTAACTGGTTCTGTCCAACATGGCTATTTAAATTATTACCAGTCTTACACAGCAGGCCAGTAGCTGTTTTCTTGTATAGTAGAATAAGTTGTTAGAAATGATATTCAGTGTCAGATATTCATATTAAATTTTGGTCAGTGTTTTCTACCTGCTTCCCCTTACCTCAACACTGAGAATATCAGTATTAGTTATAGAATATTTCATTTCTATCCCATGGGATACATTTCATTTCTTTTGAGTGTCTAAAAAGTTATTTGACCTTTTTTATTTACTGGGCTTTATGCTAGTAAGCTTAGTGGCTACTACTGTCCTTTCATCTGTTACACACACACACACACACACACACACACACACACACACACACACTTTGGAGATAGGACCCAACTGTATATCCTTGGCTGGTTTGGAATTCACTCTGTAGACCAGGCTAGCCTCAAAAGCCTACAAAGATCCTCCTGCCTCTTCATCCCGAGTACTTGGATTAAAAGGCATGTGCCACATGCCTGCCTGTTACTTTTAAATATGTTAATTGAAAATTTTAAATGGTAGTTAACTTTATTTAAAAGCTTTTGAAAAACTTAAGATACATCTCAGAATATTGTCTAGTTCTTATCTTTATTTTGGTAAATGAAAAATAGTGAGAATTTGGCTTTACCTTGATAAAATTGATAACATTTATATTTGCTGGAAATTCGCCATTCTGATATAAAATGCTACTTTTATTATTTGATATTTTTCCATGCATTGCTGTATTGATCTTTTACATGACCAAATTTTAGATGTTTAGTATGTGAGTGGGGCTGGTAGTCATTTTTTTGTGAACTTTTCTTTCTTATTTCCCTACACTAGTCATAAAGCTCTTGTATAGATTAGTAAGGGATAATTTTAATTTAAATTGCAGCAGTCTTAGAATGTGTTGGAGCAAGTGTGATGGCTCATACCTGTAATCCTAGTGCTTTGGATGCTGAGGCAGGAGGTTCACTAGCATTCAAGGTCAGCCTGACTACATAATGAAACCCTGATTCAAAAAAACAAAGAAAAAAATTCTTTTTAAATAAATTCCTATCTTTCAGTGGTTAAAGCTAATTTATTTACTTTTTTGGTTTTTCCAAGACAGGGTTTCTCTGTGTAGCTTTGTGCCTCTCCTGGAATTCACTTGGTAGCCCAGGCTGGCCTCCAACTCACAGAGATCCACCTGGCTCTGCCTCCCGAGTGCTGGGATTAAAGGCGTGCGCCACCACCGCCCGGCAGTGCACGCCTTTTTTTAATCTCAGCACTCGGGAGGCAGAGGCAAGCAGATCTCTGTGAGTTTGAGGCCAGACTGGGCTACAAAGTGAGTTCTAAGACAGCCAAGGCTACACAGAGAAACCCTGTCTTGAACCCCCCCAAAAAAAGAAAAATAAAGTGATACTCAAAAAAAATCTACAAATACTGACATACTAAGTAAGTTTTATCCCCCTCCCCAACACCTCTGGACTTCCTGTCTCAACCTCCTAACAGCTGAGATCATAGGTATGTGCCATCAGACCCCACTTACCATCACCACCCCCCTTTTTCAGAAAGGATCTCAGTATGTAGCTCTGGATGTAGTGAAACTCACTATATAGACCAGTCTGGCCTTGAACTCAGAGATCCACCTGTCTCTGCCAGAATTAAAGTCCCGGTTTTAAAAGCATGTGCCACCACACCTGATACCACCCCCATTTTATAAATGAATTATTAAGAAACAATTCAGTCAAGCACCAATCTAGGAAAGTTCTGAAAGTCTTCTCTCTAGAATAAAATTGCCTGGGAGAAGTAGATTTTTTTTCTTAGAAATATATTAGCTTTGCCCGGCGGTGGTGGCGCATGCTTTTAATCCCAGCACTCAGGAGGCAGAGGCAGGCAGATCTCTGAGTTTGAGGCCAGCCTGGGCTACAGAGTGAGTTCTTGTATGCCAAGAACTGAACTCAGGTCCTCTAGAAGAACAGCAAGTGCTCTTAACTGCTAAGGGATCACTCTAGCACCGTTCTTTTAAGAAGGTGTGTGTGTGTGTGTGTGTGTGTGTATTACCTGAGACTTGATGCATGCTAGGCAGATACTAACAATAGAGTTACATCTTACTTTTTTCATGTAGTTTTCATTATGTTGTGTATAAAAACTATAAATTGTGTCTTTGAAGTATCTTACATACAAATAAAGTCCATTTTTATTGAAGAAAAGTGATCACTCACTTTTTATGCAGTCGTGGCTGTTCTTGAACTTGCTATGTAGACCAGGCTGGTCCCTCAGAAATGCTCCCATGTCTGCCTCTTCAGTGCTGGGATTAAAGACGTGTACCACCATGCCCAGCTATAACTTGTGATAAAGTATGCACTTCCCATAGTCTAGATAATGCCTTCCTCTTAAAATGATGTTCTAATACTTTGTGTTGACATTGGATCTAGAGATAGACATGTTGTTCTTGACTTAATTGGGCATGAGATTTTTTAAAACAATAATAACTTCAGTTTGTTATTTTTTTCCCCCTTCAGGCAGCTGAGTATGTCCCAGAGAAGGTGAAGAAAGCGGAAAAGAAATTAGAAGAAAATCCATATGACCTTGATGCTTGGAGCATTCTCATTCGAGAGGCACAGGTTTAGTGATATAGGATTACATTTCCTTCTCTATGGGTCCAATCACACTACTTGATTCTGCAGTAATATTTTTATAGTCCTAACATTGTAAATGCTGTTTATTGGTTTTCAATTTTAGAATCAACCTATAGACAAAGCACGGAAGACTTACGAGCGCCTTGTTGCCCAGTTCCCCAGTTCTGGCAGATTCTGGAAACTGTACATTGAAGCAGAGGTTAATATTTTACTTATTTTTTCTTATATAGCATCTGGTGGGAATTACAACTTACACTATAGTTTTAGAAAAGAAAAGAAGTTAGGAGTGTAGTATAATCAGGACAAGGAGGATTTAAATGTCTCTGCCTTTATTTGTAAAATAGGTATGAAGGAGTAATTAAAATGACTTTTTGAAATTTGGGTCGTTCACAAGCTGATGATTGTTGCATTTTGGAGTTGCAACAACATTAAAACAGTTTCAATGGTGTTGGAGTGCTTTAGCCTTTTATTTACTTGTCATGTGTCAATTTATTGCCTCCTGTGTCATTTATTTAGAACTCAATTTTCTTTTATTCCTATAACAAACTAATCCGAAAATACAGAAATGTTGGCTTAGTTTAATAGAATATTTTAAATGGTGAAATGAAACATTTTGGGGAATAATTATTTCACATTAATTTGATGAAAAATGCATGGTTTGTCAGTTTAAGCACTTCAGTGATTTAAAGTTATCTTGCCATATGATAAAGATTACATTATATAGGAATAAGCTCATATGACTCAAACTTTTTAATCATATTTTACCCCAATGATATTTTGATTTTCTTTTTCCTTTTTGTTTGTCTTGAAGTCAAGCATGTTTACTTTAAGGTCCCATTCTTGATTATGATTTAAAAAAAAAAAATCTTAAAACTAGAATTAACAGTCAAATCTACAATAAAATGTTAATGTGCCAATTGGCACTGAGTAATCAGAGAATATAAATTAAATGGGATGGAAGGGAGAGATGGAAATAGCTGGAATATCCACATTAAGCTGAAAATGATAACCATTTCTTTCTACTTATGCAGTATTTTATTTTATAATATAAATTCTCAACATAAGTACTCTGTGGCTTCAACTGTTAATGAAATTTGGTGATCTGTGGGTCTCTTTTGAACCTCTTAAAGGGCTAAACATCAGTGGTACTGAATAGACTTTGTAGCACAGTATCACCTGTGATGCATCCTCAGAACAGTCCCAACCAGCAACATATTTAAACAGAGGCTACAGTGTACTCAATTGAATCTGTGCTATAGTTTAGATTGTATTATTTTGGAGGGAAGGAAAATTACTGGACAATAACAGGAACATTGGGTGTTTGTCAGTGTGTGTGTGTGTGTGTGTGTGTGTGTGTGTGTGTGTGTGTGTGTGTGGTGTGTGTTTGGTTTGCATGTTTGTGTTTGTATGTGTGAATGAGATTGTAACTTATGTGGAGTCTGATAATTTGACCCATAACCTTATCTTTAAAGTTTCATCACCTCTCCTCTGGAATCATTCTGTTCCTCTGTATATTTAAGTCATCAAGGTAGATGGGCTTGAAACTCAAACAGACCTTTCTCGTGTATGCTGAAGACAAATCTGCTTCCTATAACTTGATAAAACAAAGAACCAGGATCACTTACACCCCTTTTACTTTCTAGTTTGACTTTACAAACACAATAGTTTATATGTAAACTCATCAGAAACAAACATGATTGAAAGATAATTATTTTTGGAAAACAAAGTAGTGCCTTCTGAGTTCTGAAAATCTTTCTCCAAAATTCAGATACTGACTTTAAGTTCAGCTGAAATTGGCAATGAGGTTCTAATTCTGTAATTATAAACACAAGAAAAGGGTTTTCTTGCTTTTTTTTTTTCTCTCCGTTTCCTCCCTAAGTATAAGATACAAACTGTATTCTAAAAAAGAATTGTACAAAAGAATAGGTGTTATTCCAGAGGCCTGAAAGTTGTTTAAATAACAAATTTGTTTCATATAACAGTTCAGAGCTGTTAGGAGTTGCCTGGTTTGTTTAGTGGTAATGTTTGCAACTACTTTACACTCACACACACACAAATATGTATATATGTATGTATAAAACACAAACATAGAAATATGTATATGTATACAACTATTGAGAAAAAAATGATACCAAATATGTGTGTTTAATTTTTTATATTTCTGGTTTAGGAATTACAATGTTAAATTAAATGCTGGTTTCAGAAATGCACACCTAAGCTGTCTTTCTCTTTTCTGGTTTACTCTGAATTTTTATTTTCACATTTATCTTTTGACCCACAAGAAGCTAAAATTTTCTTTGATCATGTCACTCGATGTGACCTTTATTTTTTTATGAAGACATATAACCTATTTACAGTACTTATAATACTATACTAACTGTTTTATAACATCGTCTGTGCACACTCAAGAAAATAAAGCTTTGTTAATACGTTGTTGTAACTCAGTATTTCATGGTGGGGTATTTACGATGTTACATTTGTTTAATTCAGCTAAACTATTGTGTAGCTAAATATATTATATGGTTTTTTTCTACTAGAAGAAACATCTTAAGTAAGGGGGGAAAATGCTTCCCTGAGGAAATTTCTTGTAAATTCTGCCTAGTCTGCTTCAATATAGAAGGAGCAAAAGAAAATAGTTTTTAAAATTATTTTCTAATTGGAAATATGAATTAAAAATGAGCCGGACGGTGGTGGCACACGCCTTTAATCCCAGCACTGGAGGCAGAGGCAGGAGGATCTTTGTGAGTTCGAGGCCAGCCTGGGCTACAGAGTGAGTTCCAGGAAAGGCACAAAGCTACACAGAGAAACCCTGTCTTGAAACCCCCCTCCCCCCCAAAAAAAGTATAACAATTATTTAGAAAAAAGTTAGCTTTTCTCCTATCAGTGACAGCATTATGTAAATTTACCTGTGTGAAATACATGCTTTAAAATGGGACCTTTAATTTGTTACTTAGATTATTGTTTTCCTGTTTTGTTTTTCTTTTTTGCTACAGTTTAAAAATATTGGAGGTAATATTCTCCTAGTGGATGGACATTGAGAATCAAATTGTGTATTTTTATAAAATTTGAAAATTAGATCAACATACTTAGCATTATATATATATTATATATATTATATATATATAGCATAATATATATAAATATATTATATTTAAGATCATTTTTTTGTCCCAAGACCTTGAAATGTATTGCTTTTCTTGAATTCCATAACTTCTGCCCCAGAAGATTTAATAAGAAAAGCAAACAATAACATAAATGTGTTATCAGGAACAGTATCTAAATTTGACTGCCTAGTTTTTATGTAAAAAAAAATTTTAGTGTATCTACAGCTTTATTAAATTCATATAATATCTTAAGTGAATTCTAGGAGTTTTTTTTAGCTTAACAAATACAACTTTTACTTGTTTAATATTTTAGGGGATTCTAGCCATTATCAACCTCAGCTCTCTCTACAGAGCTATTTTTCCCAGGGATTTAATGGGTCACTAAGTTACCATGGAATTGAGGAACATTACACCATTTTGCTATATTCCCCTAAATTTCTCTCTCTCTTTGTGGTTTCTGTAGCTTTTCACATAATTAGGTGAACACTGACAACATGTAAGGTACAATATTTTATTATTCCAAGTAATTTGTCTTGAATTGATCCACATTCATAAGACTTTGCGAACGGAAGGATGTTCTCATGGGTAGCTGAAGGAGGAAGAAGTTATGCTGCTGGTAACAGCAGTGATGCACCTTGCTGTTTGTGAAAACTGCGATTTAATAAAGCATGTAGAGAGTTGATGGCTTTTCATTTAAAAATTTAAACATGAATTCTTTGCTCTATACTTGTTTTTTCTTTCCTTATAAATAGTAGGTTGTAAATTATAATTTTTTACTTTCCTCAAAATAACCTTACTTGGAAAACTGAAGTGAACTCAAGATGGAACATGAGTGACTTAAATTGAATAAACTTCTCCATTCTTGATTCTGTTTTAATGCCTTCACATAGCAGTTTAAATTACTGTATTACAATGTTTTGTACATATTGAGCAATGTAATTTTAACAGACAGATAAAATTATGTAGACTGTGGTAATTTCTATATTTCAGCTTTATAGCCCTTTATTGAAAAATCTGTACTCTTCTTAGATCTACTTTTCCTGTTTGTAATAAATGTTGGTCTATGTCTGTGTGATTATTCAGATTTTATTCTAAAACTCTTCTTCTTAATCTCCTGTTTCTTAAATGCATAAATATAGAGAAAATAATAGGAACTACTTGCAACCACAACCACAGCTGCTTTGGATAATTATAGTACTGTTTTATACATGAAAGAAGTATTTTTGTACTTTTTATATTTTCATACTATTACAAATAGTAAATTATTTTTAAATTTTATTGAAGTACTTTCTCCCCCCCATTTGTGTAGCACTGACACTTAAGTATTGTTACTATTAGTAGTAGTCTATAGTTTTTTCTCTCTTGTGATCCAAGGCATTTCATATTATTCGCAAAAGACAGCTGTTTCTAAAGTTTCTTTAAGTAAAACCTATAGTTTATATCTTCTAGGAAATTTATTCTTTTCTTTTGACATTTGGTCAATCTTTTTGGCTTTGTTTTTAGGTAAAGTACTCTAACTAAAGTTCTTTAAATTTCTCAACTTTAATTTCATATTCATTTATTTGTGTGTATGCATGCTCACACTTGTGCTGTCTCTTGCCTGTGGAGGTCATTGGACAGTTCCTCTCTTTGTACCATGTAGGAACCAGGAATCAGGCTCAGATTGTCAAACTTGGTGGCAAGGCAAGCAAGTTTACCCCTTGAGCCATCTCATCAGTCCTAGATTTCTCAACTGTAAAGCAAAATTATAGTGCTGGGTGGTGGCTCATAACTGTAATCATAGTTGAGAGGCTGAAGAAGATTTGTTCTCACATACTCCAGGCCAGCCTGTGCTACTTACTAGTGATTTCCACCTCAGTCTGGGCTACAGTGAGAGAGACCTGTGCCAAAAACTCAAAAAGGAATCTGAAAATGTATGAAAGGACTAAAAAGATGTATGATGTATGTACATTCTAAAATCAATTGGGAGAATTTGATCATGCAGTTTGAAGTTTTCCCGAAGATAGTGTTTTAGCCACCTTTATGGAATAAAAGTACTTATTTTTTTTAGCTTGTTACAACTATAGACATTAAGGTCATAGAGGATAGGGCTTTGAGATGGCTCAGTAGTTCATACCAAATACTGCTCTAATAGAGGAGTTGGTTGTCCGCACATCAGGAGGCTCACAACTGCTGTAACACCAGTCCCAGAGGATCAAAGGAGCTCTTGTGGACTACAGCAGCAACTGCACTCAGGGGCACATATCCCCAAACAGACACGCATACATACAATAAAAATAAAATTAATCTTTAATATTTTTAAAAATATTTAGATGTATGTGTTATGAATGTTTTGCCTGGTGTCCACAGAGGTCAGAAGAAATGATCATACTCCCTGGAGATGGAACTAGAGGTGTTTGTGAGCTGCCCTGTGGGTCCTGGGAACCAAAGTGTGTGGCTTTATTTATTTATTTATTGACCTTGAGAGGGTAATTTTGGCATATGAGTTTCTCCCATCCCAAGAGGTGAAAATATACTCCAATATGTTATCCATGAGTAAACAAAAATGTTCAAATGCTTCACAATACTCTACTCAAATTCCATAGTTGGGAATAGAAATATTTTCAGCACAGAAAAGACTTCAGGGTCCTTGACACTGAACACTTGGCAGTTGACTTTATTTTTTAGAAAAAGGCCCATGGAATTCCCCACCTCTTCCCTATTTTTCCCCCTTGAAGACATATCTCAGACTCTTGGATGCTGGAATTACAGGCATGTACCACCATGTTTTGAATGTATCTTTGTGTGTGTGTGTGTGTGGCCCTCTGCAAAGCGAATGTATCTTTTTAAAAGCTAAACTTTGGGCTAGTAGGATACAGGCACTCACACACAAGCTTGACAACTTGAGTTCAATCCCAGGTCCTCACGTGGAAAAAAGAAAACCAACTCCAAGCTCCACAATGACTTCCACACTAAGAAAAGTAAATATTAATTTTTTTAATTCTACTTTGTGGTTTTTTTGGTGGGTAGGTTTTGTTTTGTTGCTTATTTTGTTTGTTTACATTTTTTTGAGACAGGATGTGATTTAATTCAGGCTGGCTTCATGCTTAGCTTTGTAGCAAAGAATGACCTTAAATTCTTCATTCATTTCCCTAGTTCTACTCCCAACAGCTGGAATTACAGGAATATTCTACCACACTGAGGTGGATTAGTTTGTTTTTTAATTATTGTGTGAATGCCACAGCAGCAGCGGTCAAAAACTTGAGAGTTGATTCTCTTCCTTCACTGTGGGTTTCAGGGATTAAACTCAGGTTGCCATGTTTGTGTGCCAAGCAATTTTACACTAGTGTCTCACTGGCCCTGGTCTATTTTAGACAGTATCACTGCCACCCCAGCTGGTCTTAAACTCAGAACAGCCCTGCTTCAGCTTCTCAAGTGCTGGCATAGTTCCCTCTACCCAGATAAGCTACATTCTCAGTGAATGTGGAAAACAATGCATTAGCTTATTACTGAACTGTTTTTCTCTTAGAAAATTCCTAGCAGGAAAGAAGTTGGTTAATATAATAGATTGAAGTCTATGCATGCTCCCCCATCTGAACAACAATAGTGAATATTTGCCTTGACTACACCTTGTTTAAAAAAAAAAAAAAAACAACCCGCTTTTCTTAGGCCCAGAGAAGCTTAATGGGGGTAGGTTTCCATTTTGTATGCCTGTGACTTCCAAAGGAAATTTTCCTGTTTGGAGTGTTAATCAATAATAGTTCTTAAAACATCCATGTCAAACACAAAAGTTGAAATGTGTTTTTGAAATAATGTGTTATGGGGGTTGAGGATTTAGCTCAGTGGTAGAGCACTTGCCTAGCAAACGCAAGGCCCTGGGTTCGGTCCTCAGCTGTGTGGGGGGTGGGATGTGTTATGATACTGAAAGTCAACAAAGTCCTAAAGTTGTATTTTCTTTTTTAAGTCTTCAATCTAAATATTACTCCCTAAACATGTTTGGTGGTAGACATTGTAGTTAGAAAATTGCACCTTTTGTGTATAATATATGACATTGTTTTTCTTTATTTTAAAATCCACATGTGGGAGATGGTCCTTTTTTATATGGTAATTTTTGCAGCCTTATAATGGATTTGAAGAAATAAACAGTGCTGACCAGTCAGTGATCCACCCAACACCTTAAATGCTGGACCATTGGCATATTTAAAGCAAAGGATATTGTTTTAACTGTGAACTATAGAGTGAGAAGATAAATTAGGTTTCTTACACATGAGTACATCAAATTGTTACCCTTTGGAACACATGAGTCTGAGTTGTGTACCCCAGTATTGTGATTTGATGTTCTAACAATGAATACATGGTAAAGTATTTCTACCTGCCACTTTGGGAAATTGAAGCCTTAGAGGGCAGTCAATTTTTATTTTTGTCTGGCTGAACATTCCCTTACCTTGTGAAAAGGTAATTTTGTTCTTTCCTACTTAGGAGGGGCTCTGAGGTGTCTTATTAGGTGTTTGGTAACATTGTACCTGTTGATCTGATGTACAATCAGGGATAGGAATATGTGACTTCTTTGTTAACCATCAGCACCTTCTTTTGAGACAGGGCCTTACTGTATAGTCTAGGTAAGCCTTAAACTCTTATCTACTTACCTCCACAGTTAGGAGCTATTGTCCTTTTGCTTTTGCTTTTTTGAGATAGGGTTTCTCTGTGTAACCCTGGCTGTCTGGAAACTTGCTCTATAGAGTAGGCTGACCTTGAACTCACTGAGATCGCCGGCCTTTGCCTCCTGAGTGCTGGGATTAAAGGCATGCACCACCATCACCTGGATCCTGTGGCAGTTTTTTACTTAGTAAATTTATTGTTGGTTTTTAAAAATTGAAAAGTTATGTGTGTGTGTATATATATATTTGGTTTTTTTCGAGACAGGGTTTCTCTGTGAAGCTTTGCGCCTTTCCTGGAACTCACTTGGTAGCCCAGGCTGGCCTCGAACTCACAGAAATTCACCTGGCTCTGCCTCCCGAGTGCTGGGATTAAAGGCGTGCGCCACCACCGCCCGGCTATGTCTATATTTTTGTGTGTCATTTTGCACATATGAGTGCAGTGACTGACCGAAGCCAGAAAGATAATATTAGGTCCCCTGGAACTGGAGTTACAAGCAGTTATGGGGCAGAGAAAGGAACTCTGCAACAGAGCACTAAGTGTTCTTAACCACTGAGCCCTTGTTCCATAACCTTTTAAAAATCTTGGCCAGGAATAGTGCTGTCTATCAGAATTCCAGCACTTAGGATGAAGAAAACAGGAAAACAAGTGGAAGGCCAAACACTGCCCTGCATTATATGGGATCCTTCTACCCCCATCCCCCAGAATAACCAAGGAGATGGCTCAGCCACCTGAAGATCTGAGGGTCAGTATTCAGGATCCATGTGGTGGAATAAGAAAACAGATGCCCCAAGTTGTCCTCTGACTTGGACATGCGTGCTTACCCTCCCCAATAAATTAAAACCCATCGATTTCAAAAGGCCAGCTTAATGTCAGTGTCAAATTCTTAAGAATCTGACAAGCTTTAAGGACATGTCGTGTTTTATTAAGAGAATCCCTTAAACTGGAGAAAATTAGTGGCAGCATTTTCCAGTAGCTAAGCTATGCAGTGTTTTAAGTTTCTTATATACCATTCCTTCAACTGCTTTGTCAACCAGTATCATTGTTATCCGTTTTGGTTTTGCATTGCAGTTAAGAAAATTTGGGGAGACTAGAGATGTCTCAGCAGTTAAAAACACTGGTTGTTTTTCTAGAGGATGGGTTCAATTCCCAGTTCCCACATGACAGTTCACAATTGTAAGTGCAGTTCTAGTAGGTCTGGCCTGCAAAGGCTCCAGACATACAGGTGCTGCACAGACATAATGCCTGCGAAGTGCCCATACATACGAAATAAAAGTATTTGGATATTGTGATTCTCATAGTTGGAACCTGGTAGGTGACCAAAATGCTTAAAAAACATTAGTACTTAGAGCTGACAGTCCAGATTATATAATGATCACAAAGTTTAATCTACTCTTGTGGCATAAAATAATTATTAAATTATTATTTTACTTTAGAAAAATGGGCACTATTTTCTCCAGTGTTTAAAATTGTGAGCTTCATGCCTCAAAAATGGAAGCTGTTTTTATAGTCTATTTTAAACTTACTTTGAAATTATTTAATCTTAAATTAGATGAACATACCAAACACTCTGAACATAGTCTTTGCTTTAATGGGCCAGTTTTTGTTTGATATTTTTTCTTTCGTGGTTTTTGTTTTTCTTTTTCTTTTTCGAGACAGGGTTTCTCTGTGTAGCCCTGGCTGTCCTGGAACTTGCTCTGTAGACTAGGCTGGCCTCAAACTCACAAAGATCAGCCTTCCTCCACCTCCTGAGTGCTCAGGTTAAAGGTGTGCACCACCGCCCAGCATTTGCTGTGAAAATACTTGTTAAGGAATGATGATAAGAAAAAGGAATCTATTCAGTGCCCTTGCAGTTTGTTTTTGAGTATTTTCAGTCCTTGGATACAAGTGCAGAATCTGCACATTTAGAGGACCCTGTAATGTCAGAGGCTAAGGCAGAAGGATACTGCCAGGTCTACAGAGTGAATAACAAGGCCAGTCTGGGCTATTTAGTGAGACTTTGTCTCATAAAGAATGAAGTAAACTGGGATTGTAGTTCAGTGATAGTGTCCTCTAGCCTTGGGTTCAATTCCAAATACTCAAAATGAAGTGTGTAAACAAGCATAGTGGCCTTAGTTCTCGCACACAGGAGGCAGAAGCAGGTGCAGTCCTGTGATTTTTGAGGCCATTCAGGGCTATGTAGAGAGACCTTGTTTCAAACATGAAAATTATGTGTGTAACATTTAATAAGTATTATTACTTATTATTCATCCTTTGATGCACAGGTATATAATTTATTGAGATACTTGATTTAAGCAAAGCTGGGGATTTAAATTTAATAATTCTAATTCCTTAATGTTCATTGTCTGCTCTCAGTTTTCTTGCCAGAATTTTTTATTAACTGTTCATTTAAGTCTCGGAATTTTGGGGTACACTTAAAAACTAGATTACTCAAACACATAACACTAAGGGCGTGGGCCATTATGCTAGTTTACACATTTCAGAGTATAGTAATTAACATGCAGGCTCAAATTATACTTTATATTAGAATGTTTTATTGTTATTGCCTTAGCTGTATAGCCTAAGCCTCCCAAATGCTAGGATTACAGATATGAGGATACAGATATACATATACTTGCTTTATATGTCTTATCTCAAGAATTCTTAGTACTGTTCTACTTACTCCACCCCCCACCTCTGACATCTTCATTGTAAATATTGATTTGAGGGAAGAGGTAAGCACTCTTCTAGTCCCAAGTGTACTTTTTTTGAAATGAAGATTTTTCTCTAAGCATACTTCTCTCATACACTCCCTATTTGTTTGTTTGTTTTTTGAGACAGGATTTCTTTGTGTCGCCCTAGCTATCCTGGCACTCTGTAGACCAGGCTGGCCTCAAATGCAGAGATTCTCCTGCCTCTACCTCCCAAGTGCTAGGATTAAAGGCCTCACATACTTATTTCTAACAAGAAAGTATTATTTAAACCCTCCAAGTGATAATAATGGCTACTTCTGAGATTACATTGTTTCCATTTTTTCTTTAGACATTTACTTCTGTAGGATTCTAAAAGGCCATTACGATATTTTACATTTTAAGTTGTTTACCTGTAAAACAACTTTCAGTTCTGTTTTCTAAATTTGAAGAACTGTATAATTTTACTTTTAATATATTTAATGATGTTTATTCCAAAACTATTTTTTGGGGTAGAAAATTATGAGCTGGACAGTGGTGGCATATGCTTTTAATCCCAGCACTGTGGAGGCTGAGAAAAGGATTTCTGTGAGTTGGAGGCTAGCCTGGTCTACAAAGCAAGTTCCAGGACAGATGTTACATAGAAAGACCCATGTCTTGAAAAACAACAACAAAAAAAAAAAAATTAGAGAATATATATAGTAGTTTGTAACTTTAAAGACTGTGTAGCTAGGCAAGGCTGAGGTGGTGGTGCACACACCTTTAATCCCAGCACTGGAAGACAGGCTCTCTTGAATCCAGGCCAGCCTGATCATCGTGAGTTTTAGGATATCCAGAACTAGGTAGTGAGACAGCATAGAATTGTGTTTTACAAACTCAAGTCTATGTTTTTGTTTGTGGTTTTATTTTTGGTTGGTTTGCATGAAATCCTAGTCCTTAAAAGAACCCTAATAAGGTGGGGGTTTTAGTAGAATGAAACAGGCACTTTCTGATACGTTTGTGTTAATTGTAGTCAGATAAAATTGTCTCTAGTCTTTAAAATATTTTCCAGTAGCACAGTTTACTGTTGGATCCAAAGATTGTTAGAAAGGGCATTTATCTGGGAAGTGGAGGCACACACCTTTAATTCTAGTACTCTAGGCAGAGGCAGGCGGATCTGTGTGAGTGCAAGGGCTGCTACAGAGAGAAACCCTGTGTGGGGTCCTTGTGTTTCTCAAACCTTACATGTTCTGTATATTTTCAGAGGTTTTACATAGCTGTAGGTACATCGTGAATGATGCATCATTTAAATTTTTTGCTTTCACTTTTTGTCAAGGGAGGATGGAAAACTTTGTAAGTTATAAGACTTACTAACTTTTCACTATCTACTGAATAAAAATGTGCTAGATGTTGTTAGTTGCTATGCACATCTTTGGTGTAGAAGACAGAAAATATGGAGAAGGCAAGTCAAGTCAGCCCTCTTAAACAAGATTTATACACTGAAGTTTATGTAGGAAATTAGCTGAGGATCCTTGGCAAAAAGGCCTTACTGAAGGAGAGGGAGAGAAGCACGCTTTATTTGAAGCCCTCGACTGGCTTTGAATTCCTACTCTTCATGTTCCTAGCTCTGAAGTACTGAGTCATGGGGATACACCATCCCTGGTTCAGCTTGGCATTCCAGTATTCTACATAAACTGTTACGAAAGTTGTGTTTAAGACAGAATCTCAGCTGGGCTGTGGTGGGCAGCACTCGGGAGGCAGGTGGATCTCTGGGTTTCAGGACAGCCAGGACTGTTACACAGAGAAACCCTGTCACAGAAAAAAAAGATTTCACTGTAGCCCTGCCCCAGTGCTGGGGTGAAAAGCAGATGCCTCCATGAGAGCTTTCTTAAGTACAAGAACATGAGCTAAATTGTTGGCATTGAAGAAAAAGAATGGGCACAAGACATTTAAAAATGCTTAAAGGTGCCGGGCAGTGGTGGCGTACGCCTTTAATCCCGGCACTTGGGAGGCAGAGCCAGGCGGATCTCTGTGAGTTCTAGGCCAGCCTGGACTACCAAGTGAGCTCTAGGAAAAGGCGCAAAGCTACACAGAGAAACCCTGTCTCGAAAAACAAAAAAACAAAAAAAAAAAAAAAGAAAAAAAGAAAAAAAATGCTTAAAGGTAACAAGGATGACCCCAGCTAAAGACTCCAAGCAACAGTGGAGAGGGTCCCTGAACTGGCCTTCCCCTATAATCAGTTTGGTGACTACCCTAATTGTCATAGAACCTTCATCCAGTCACTGATGGAAACAGATGTAGAGATCACAGCTAAGCACTGGGTGGAGCTCCCAGGGTCCAATTGAAGAGAGGAAGGAGGGGTTATATGAGCAAAGGATTCGAGATCATGATGGGGAAACCCACAGAGACAGCTGACGCAAGCTAGACTTGGAACCTGCATGGGCCTGAACTAGACCCTGTGAATGTCAGTGACAGTTGTGTGGCTTGGGCATTTTGTGGGGCTACTGGCAGTGGGACCAGGAATTATCCCTAGCACATGAACTGGCTTTTTGGAGCCCATTCCCTATGGAGGGATACCTTGCTCAGCCTCGATACAGCAAGGAGGGGTTTGGTCCTGCCTCAACTTGATATGCCAGACTTTGTTGACTCCCTGTGGGAGGCCTTACCCTCTCTGGGAAGTGGATGGGGGATGAGTAGGAGGAGGGGAGAGAGAGTGAACTGCTTGGTATGTAAAATGAAAAACTTAAATAAAAAAATAGTTAATAAGGTGAATAATTTTGTTACGGAAAAGTATTAAGTAGAAATAATTCTGAAAATAGTCATGCAAGTTTAGAAGTTAGGTAATGGAAAATTACTGTAAAGTTTTTTTCCTTTTTAAAGAGTTTTTTAATTGTATGTGTGTTTTGCTTGCATGTATATCTGTGCACAACATACATGCAGTGCCCACAGAGGCCAGAGGAGGGCATGAGATTCCCCTGGAACGCGTGCTGAGAATCAAACCCAGGTCCTCTAGGAGAGCAGCCTGTGTTCTTAACCACTGAGCCATCTTTCTAGTGCCTATTTACTGTTCATATGCTGGTCCATCCATCATCTGTCTACCTACCTATCTTACCTAGTTTTTTGGTTTGTTTTTGTTTTTTTTTTGGGGGGGGGGGGTGTATGGGTTTTTTTTTTGTTTGTTTTTTTGTTTTTTTGTTTTTGTTGGGGTTTTTGTTTGTTGTTTTTCAGACAGGGTCTTACTTTGTAGCTCTGGCTGTCATGGAGCTCACATTATAGACCAGGATGGCTTCAAACTCACAGAAATCCGCGTGGTTCTGCCTCTGGAGTGCTGGAATTAACGGTGTATACCACCATGCTTGTCCTACTATTTAGGTTTTAAAGACAAATTGTATGTTGGTTAGAAATTCTTACTTGGTTTCAGTTTTTACTTTTAAGTATAAAAACTAAGAAGCTATAAAAACTCGGTTCCTCTTTACTTGTATTTATGTAGCTTGAGAAAAACATGAATTAATATCCCAAAGTCATATTTTGAGAGAAGAAAATTTCGTTTTTATAGGAGCTGCCAAGTCTAAAGAAACCATTCTGTCAGTATCTAGCTGATCCATTAACACAGTTTCCAAGTCTGCTTGTTACACAGAAAATAAATAGTTCATTTCCTGTAAGCATTTTTATGATTTATTTTTACGTGTACCAAGTGTGCAGTGCCCACAGAGGGCAGAAGAGGGCATGAGATCACCTGGAACTGGAGGTATAGATGGCTGTGAGCCATCACATGGGTTCCAGGAACTGAACCCAGGTCCTCTGGAATAGCCAGTGCTCTTGGCCAGTGAACCATCATCCCAGTCCTGTTATATGCATTTTATTATTGAAAAAATAGTGTACACTGAATGGGACAGACACTGAAGGAGCAGGAACCAAAATGAAAGCATACCAGTTGTTAGTTTTTTCTTTTCTTTTTTTTTTTTTTTAAAGACTTATTTATTATGTATAGTGTTCTGTCTGCGTGTATGCCTGCACACCAGAAGAGGGCACCAGATCTCATTACAGATGGTTGTGAGCCACCATATGGTTGCTGGAAATTGAACTCGGGACCTCTGGAAGAACAAACAGCCAATGCTCTTAACCTCTGAGCCATCTCTCCAGCCCTAGTTTTTCATTCTAGTAACAAAAGTTGAAACCTAACTTTAAACCTGCATCTGTACTGAGGTCTTCTGAAATACATGAATATCTCTGGATTACCTGAAGACCTACAGGGTACCCAAGTAGTGTGGCTAAAATTAAGAAAATTGAAAGTACAGTAGTGCTTTACAAGTAGTGGTTTCCAAGTTCCTGTCAGAAAGTGAACTTGATAGATTCCAAATTGCTTCATAATATTAAAAGATTTTGAGAAAGGTTGCCTCATTAAACAATGTTATTGATGAGGGAGTTGTTAATGAGAATTATACTGACATTGTAATGTATATTCATTTTGGGATAGGGTCTCACTATGTATCTGACTAGCTTGGAAGTCAAACCAAACTAATCTTAAATTACCTGCTTTGCCACCATGTCCATGCTATATAGTTTTCAGAAAGAGCCATGTTATGTGAAGTAATACATTATTTAAGGTAGTAGAGTCTGTAAGAATTTGATTTCGGAATTCATGAGTGTCAATTTTATTGAGAGAGTGACTGTAGCCCTGGCTATCCTATAAAGGCTTGCTTGCCACATGCTAGAGTTAAAGGCATGTACCACCATACATGGCATGAGTGCTAGCTCTTGATCACATTTAGTTATTTTCTAGAATATCCAAAAACATACTCAGGATTATATTCCAAGTAAGTAGAAATGGTAAGAGGTAGGATTTTGAATTTGAGCTTGCCTATAGTATATGGTAAAACCCTGTATCTTTGCCGGGATATTACATGCCTCCAAATCCTGAGTTTTAATTTATTTTTTAAATTATGTATATGGGTATTTTGTCTGCATAGATGACTGCACCACATACGTGCTGGGTACTCATAGAAGTCAAAAGAAGGCATCAGATTACCTGGAACTAGAATTTCAGATGGTTATAAGCTGTCATTTGAGTTCTGAGAACCAAACTGGTTCTTTGCAAGAACAGCAAGTGTTCTTAACCTGTGAGCACCTTTCTGTCCCCAATCATAAATTTTAATTTCTAAAAATTGGAATATAACTGTTTATAACAAAGTTTCACTTTTACTGTTACAAAGTTTTATGTGGCTAATACTTTTAGTGATAACATACAGATCTAGAAAAAATACTGTTTTTTATACTTGAGCATTAAAGAAACTTTAAAAAGATGTTTTTAAATTATTAGTTTTAGTGTATATGTGCACGCTCCTAAGCATTTGAATAACTGAGCACACATGTAGATGTCAGGACAATCTACCAGAGTTGTTCTCTCCTAGGTTGTCAGGCTCAGGGCTAGGTGCCTTTATCTACTGGACCATCTCATGGGCCCCTACAGGCTATTCTTTTCCATTGTCTAATATCCCTAACATTTAATTTTAGAGAAAGATTCTTTGACATTTAGAATTACTCAGTTTTTCCCCTTCCCCCTCTTCCCTTCCTTGCCTTACTTACTTGCGAGGCTGTCATGGAGCTTGATATCCTTCTGCCTTAGTCCCTGGAGTTCTGATTTTTTTTATGTGCCTGGCTTTAGAATTACCCTGTTATATAACATTTTAAAAAGTATGCATGTGGATGAGGGGGTGGTATTTTGTAAGATTATCCATTTTTAAGGGTTACTAACCTAAAATTCCCAAACTGGCTGGTTGTGATTTTGAGATTAAACTCTTTACAGGATACAATAAAATTTATCTACATTGAAGTAAAAATTCTGAGGCAATTGTATGTACTTACAAAAACTTGAGCTCATGGGTTGATTTGCTGAATTAGAGGATAGTCATTTTAACTTTTTTCCCATCCCTTTGACAGGTATGACTAATATTGCATATTTCCATAATGCCAATATGTGACCCATGAGTGAAAAATTGTTAGGGCATTTATATTTTCAAAAATATGGAAAATATGGGTCTTAGCCAGGCATGGCAGCACACACCTCTAATCCCAGTGCCCAGGAGGCAGAGGCAGGCGGATTTCTGTGAGTTTGAGGACAGCCTGGTCGACATAGCTGTCCAGGACAGCCGGAACTACATAGAGAGACTCTGTCTCAAAACAAACGTACAAAGGATCTGCAAAATTCAGCAGATCACAGTGCTTGCCACTGTGATGATTTGAGTTCAGTGGAACCGACAAGGTTGGAGAGAACCAACATCCATTGTTATCTTCTGACCGCATACCGTGGTTCAAGTGCCCAGATTCATACATTAGTTAATTTTTTAAAATATATATATGTATATATTTTAATATATATATATTATATATATATATATTATGTGTATATATATACACATATATATTTTTTTTTCGGGTGGCGGTGGTGCACACCTTTAATCCCTGCACTCGAGAGGCAGAGCCAGGAAGATCTCTGTGAGTTCGAGGCCAGGCTGGTCTACAGAGCGAGATCCAGGTCAGGCACCAAAAATTACGGGGAAAAAAAATATACACATATATACACACATACATACACATACATACATATACTTATTTTATTTTAAACATAACATTTAGATTTCAAAAAATCTAAAAGAATAGCTTTCAGTTTTACAGAAAAGCATTGGAAATTTAATATCATTTGCCTTTGTTTTTAATTCTTGTAAAAGCTTTTAATCTAAACCTTTCACTTAGGCATACTAAACATTAAAAATATCAAATTACTGGTCTTATGAAAGGTTTTTTTTTTTTTTTTTTTTTTTTTTGGTTTTTTTTTTTTTTTGGTTTTTCGAGACAGGGTTTCTCTGTGTAGCTTTGCGCCTTTCCTGGAACTCACTTGGTAGTCCAGGCTGGCCTCGAACTCACAGAGATCCGCCGAAAGTTTTTTAGTGGAAAAATGTATTTGGTTAATTGAATTTTGTTAAACCTTAATTTTTTACCTTTGGAATTTTACTATCTCAAGAACGTTACATAGAGTGGTTGTTTGTTTTCCAAGACAGTTTGCATGTAATTTGAGGGCAATTGATGTTAATAAAGTGTACTACAGGAGAGTATTGGGTAATGAATTAGGGTACTCATCTTTTTCTGAAGTTAAGCTGCTGGGTAGAGTGTTAAGAATATCTTTAAGGCATTGAAGAGTTTTCAGTACAACAAAGATTTCCAAAGACCACAGCATCGCTGGGAGGAAAATGGAAAAGAAGCTCAAATATAGGAGTGGTTAAACTTTATCTTGAGAGAATTTGCCAAACCAGGAGAATCTGAGCTGCAATTGGAAGTCTTCTGAACGCTAGCAAAGTTCAAGACCAGCCTGCGTTGGAAGTTGGATGACATGTCTCTTCCCTTAGAGCTCTGTGCTAAAAGACTACACTTAGAGTGACAACAGGGAACCAGGACTAAGTCTATGCCATTTTGCAAACAGAAAAGGATGAGGAAGTTCCTTTGGTCTGGAGAATGGAATAGGGGAAGTCCTGGAATGTACCAATGAGACCATTTAAAACCATGTAACAGTGTTACATGGATTACGTATTGAGAAAAAGATTCAAACCATCAGTTTAAGGGGACTCAGCCTAAATTGTGATACTGATGCTTGGTAATCATTTATTCAAACTTCAGAGGAGTGCACCTTCATAGGAGGCCTCAAAGATTACAGATACGAGACTTGGAACATTTTGGTTATTTAAGCATGTAAAGAAACTGCCTATAGTAGCTACAGACCTCCAAATATTTCAGAAGTGAGAATTGAGTTAGGTTAACAGGAATCCAGTGTGGAGCTTTAAAAGACTAAAAACAAAACATTTCTTGACATTCTAGAAGTAGAAGAGAGACTCAAAGGCAAAGCAGAATTTGAAGAATTTTCTAGGATTCTAGACACGGTCAACAGATTCATGATACTTACTGAATCCCGGGAAAGATTGAGGGTGAGGGAGAGATACCCCAAGACATATAAGAACAAAAGTTAACAGCAACAAAAAGCCCTCAGACTGAAGGCAGTTAGCTTGACACCTCACAGTGAAAGAGGAAGCAAGAACACAGTGTCACTGCCTCTTCAGTTTGCTGAAAGAAGACAGCTGGCCAGTTAACAGTTTTCAAATTATGAGATGGAGTATATTTCTTGTCAAAGTTAAAAAAAATGCTCAGTTAAAAATGTATTTGTGGACATCAGCAATAGTATATAACAAACTAAAAGGATGTGTGTTCTGCATATGTATGTTTGCTTAATTTACATAAAGAATAGAGACTGTTAATAATGCATTGGATTATCCTTACATTTGTGGGTTGCTTTTGTTATTTTTCCACTGGGGATTGAATTCTGAACCTTGTGCATGCTAGGTGTGTACACTACCACTTAAATATTAATATTCCCAGCTAGTACACTTTAAATTCAATTTTTCTTTTCAAAACAAAATTTATTATTTTTAGCTTTTTGAGGTAGTCTTTTACTCTGTCACCCAGGCTGGCTTCATACTCACTATATAGCTAAGGATGGCCTTGAGCTCCTGATCCCCCTTGCCTATATCACACGTGCTTGGATTAACAAATGTGTAACACCATAACCATTTTATATGATGCTGGTGATTGAACTCAGGCCTTAGGGCATGTTAGACATGGACTTTACTAACTCAGCTACATCCTCTGCTTTTTTTTTTTTTTTTTTTCCTCTCTTTCTTGAGACAGGATTTTTCTTTGTGGCCCTAGCTGTCCTTCAATTCACTCTGTAGACTAGACTGGCTTCGATCTGCCTGTCTCTGCTTCCCAAGTGCTGGGATCAAAGATATGCACCACCCCTGCCCAGCTCCTGCTTGACTTTTAAAAAGCATTTTTTTATTATTCTTAGGTTATTTATGTATGTAGTTAAGTCAGTAGGTGTATGTGCATATAAGTCAGGTACCTGCGAAATACAGAAAAGGGTATCAGATCCCTGAAGACAGTGTGGATACTGGAAACCCAAACTCCAGTCCTCTACAAGAGCAGTATGTGCTCCTAACCTTTGAACCATCTCTCCAGCCCCTTGACTTTCATTTTTTTAATGTATGTGTGTATATGCCACATGTGTGTGGGTGACTGTGGAGGCCAGAGATTGTCTGATCTAGATCCTTATGTGTCTGCTGGAAACTGAACTCAAGTTCTCCATAAGCAAGTATTAACCACTGAGCCATTTCTCCAGCCCAACTTTTGACTTTTATTTTTAATAAACGATTGTAAATCTGATTGGTTGATTTATTTATATGTGTATGTACATACAGTATCAATGCTGTATCTGGAGTTCAAAGGGTAGTAACTTGGAGAAATCAACTGTTTTCTACCATGTGGGTTGCAGGACTTGAACTCAGTTCTTTAGGCTTGGCAGCAAGCACTCTTACCATTGAGCCATCTTATTGTCCCTTGTAAATTTTATTTGATTGATTTAATCCCTAAAGTTTGTGGTTTGTCGCATCAGACATGTAGTTTCTTAAAGATGTTGACTGAAATTTCACTTATTTTTGAAACAGTGTGAACCTTGGGCTGACCTTGAATTTGTTTTGTTATCCCAGCTGGCCTTGAACTCTCATCCCCCTGTATCAGGCATCCAAGTACTGAAAATATAGGCCGATGTCACTGCCTAGTTTTAACTCCAATAGATGTTTAGAGGATAAGTATAATCTTTCCCTACAATAAATACCATTAGGTGCTGGAGACATGTCTAAGGAGTTTAGGTGTTTGTTACACAAGCCCGAGGACTGAAGTTTGGATCCCCCAAAACCATCTAATGCCAGATGCAGTGTCACATGGGAGGTGGAGACAGAATTCCTAGAAACACAGGTTAGCTAATCTAATTAAGCAGTGACAGACAAAAGACCCTATCTCAAGGTGGAAGGCAAAGACGGGACCAGCAGTTGCCCTCTGATCTCTACTTGGACACCATGGCATGTGCACCTGCATATAAACATGAACATACTAACATGTTAACATAAAAGTTGAACTGTTACATCCTTCAGATTTCAGTATGTATAATTTATGTTTTATTTCTTCTGTGCATTCTTAAAAGTTTGTGTAATAATTGTTTTGAGAACTGATTGACAGTATGTTTAATACGTTAACATAAAAATTAACTAGGCATCATAGTACATACCTGTAATCTATCTGCTTGGGAGGCTGGCTGGAAGAACCCCACTCCTGCTTGGGCTACATAGCAAGTTCAAGGTCAGGCTGGACAAAATAAAAGTCATAAAAGGCAGGAATGTACCTTACTGGTAGAGTGCTTGCCTAGCAAGTTCAATCCCAAGTACCACAAAAAAAAAAAAAAAAAAAAAAAAAAAAAATAGAAACCCAAAAAAAAGGTATGTAGCTCCTAAAGAAAAGCTTTAAAATAAGGAAATAAAGAAGGCACCTACAATGGAACCTTGAGGCACAAAGCCTTCCACAGTAACATTGTTGAGTTTCTCAGGAACTTTAAGGTATCTAATGTGTTTACATGCATTCTTTCTTTATTTTCACCTTAATAGATGAGTATTTCATTGTGGGGTTTTAGTCTGTATGCACATCTGTATCACATGTGTGTCTGCTACTTATGGATGCTAAAAGAGGGCATCAGCTTTTCTGGAATTGGAGTTGCTGGGAATCGGATCCAGATTATCTGGAAGAACAGCTCTTAAGCACCGAGCTCTCTCTCCAGCCCCAAATGTGGATATTTTTCTTAGCACATAGTATGCTGTTTTTTATTTACTTTCTTCTGTACTTCAGAACATTAAATGCTTCCACAGCTTTTTTTTTTTTTTTTTTTTTTTTTGGTTTTTTGAGACAGGGTTTCTTTGTGTAGTTTTGGTGCCTCTCCTGGATCTCGCTCTGTAGACCAGGCTGGCCTCGAATTCACAAAGCTCCGCCTGCCTCTGTCTCCCGAGTGCTGGGATTAAAGGTGTGCGATACCACCGCCCAGCCACAGCTTGTTTTTTTGTTTTTTTTACAGATATTACTGCAGTGAATAATTATACATCATCTCCAGTTGTATGAATATTTATAGATTAAGTTCCTAGAAGTGTGGGGCTTGAGAGATGGCTCAGCTGTTAAGACTTGGCTGCTCTTGCAGAGGACTTGAATATGATGCCCAACACACAACCATCTGCAACCCTATTTTCAGGGGTTTTGACACCCTCTTCTGGCTTTAAGGATGCACATGGTACACAAACACATTTAGGCAAAATACCCATGAACATTTCTTTTTAATTACTAGAAGTAGAATTGTTCTATCAAAGAGTCAGGAAGATTTATCAGAACTTTCCAAGTCCAAGTAGTTTTCCATTCAGGCTGTTAAAAGTTTTAAATCCCAGGCTGGGCGATGGTGGTGCACTACTTTAATTCCAACACTTGGGAGGCAGATCTCAGTGAGTCTGAGGCCACCCTGGTCTACAAAGTCCAGGACAGCCAGGACTATTACACAGAGAAACCCTGTCTTGGAAAAAAAAAAAAAAAATTCAAATTCCAGCTCTGATAATCTTTGAAAGCATCTAGTTTCCAAAGTCGTTTTTAGAAAATGTGTTATACCTTTTAACTTTTGTCAGTGCTTTTGAGTAAAAAAAATTATTTCACATATATGAAATTGTCAGAAAATAAACCTGGTAAATTTGAAGGTCATTTCAGGGAAATTTTCATTTGCATTTCTGTTATGAGGAAGATTGAACATCTTTTCATATGTTTGAAGTCTTTAGAATTTCCAATTGCTAGTTTATCTTAGTTCATTTTCCTCATCTTTTCCTCCATATTTGCACAAAAACATTGGGTAAGTTAAAGAGAACTTTTAACTTTAGTACAATTTGTTATTTAGAAGTTAGAGGTTTTTTGGAGGTGGTGGGGGCAGAGGGTTGAAATGGTCTCAGTTGAAGCAGGTCTGGAACTCTCACTATGGGGAGAGGGTGATCTTGGACTCCTGGTAGTCTTGCTTCTACTTCCTTGGTTCTAACTTTGCAGGCATGTACTGCCATGCTTTGCTTCCAAGTTCAAATACTTCTGGCAATATTTAAATCATCAGTGTGTTACTGTGTATATTGCCTTTGTTTTTCTAAGGTCGGTTGTGGGAGTGATCTGTATAGTTTAAGATAAAGGACCAATGTTTCCTTTTGTTTCGGTATATTTATTGACATTCTTCAAATATTTTTCAGCTACATGTTTTGTATATAAATTTCTGTTGGTCAAACCCCTAACTTCCTATGCTTGAATTTTTTTAAAAAATTATTATAAATTACATGCACACACACACACACACACACACACACACACACACACTATAGGAGCATGTGGGGGTGGCATGAGTTTGGAGATCACAGGACAACTTTGATGTGTCAGTTCTCTCCTTCTACCTCTAAGTTGTTCCAGGGATTGATTTATCAGGTTTCTATGACAAGTGCTTTATCTGCTGAACCATCTGGCCAATCCTTGATATTTTTTTTAATTATACATCTTTTAAGCTTTTTGTATTTCTTTTTTCTTTTTTTTTTTTTTTTTTTTTTTTTTTTTTTTTTTTTTTTTTTTTTCTGGAGCTGAGGACCGAACCCAGGGCCTTGTGCTTGCTAGGCAAGCGCTCTACCACTGAGCTAAATCCCCAACCCCAGCTTTTTGTATTTTTACAATTCTACATCAGGCATGAGATTTGGGTGTCCTTGTGAAAATAGTTTTATATAGTTTTACAAAGGACTATCTCTACTGGTTGTATTTATTTTCTGATCATTTGTTTGTAAAATATGTGTGTGCCTCAGTTGCTCCAGAGCCACCATGTAGTTCTGTTGGGTCTGTCCTTCCTGAGTCCTTATTCAAAAGATACAACTTTCCCCTTTTCTTTTTCTTTTGGATGCTGGTCAGAGCCTAAATATGCTTTCTCTAACACTTTGGGCTTCTTTCTCTTCTGGGTGGCCTCCCTCCTCTTTCCATGTGACTATCTGCAATGTGGCTGACCTCTAGGCTTAACTGAAACGACATGGCTTTTTCTCTTCCTCCTTATCCCTCCTCCACTCCACCTAGTTGCCAAGATTTACAGCTTGCTTGCCCTGGGTTTTTTTTTTTTTTTTTAAATCTGGGATGAAATTATGCTTGAGCTGCCTCCTACCCCCCAAAAAAAGATGTTTGTAAACATGAAAGATTTTGACTTATTTCTTGAGAGACTTGTATTTGGTCATTTTATGGAAAATGACATTAACACATCATAATGAAATCTTTCAATAATGAGAGATCTTTTAAAATAATATATACAAAGATTATATTCTACTTACTAACATTAAACATTTCCATTCTGGTTTTCCTATTGGTGATATAATCAAATACTGAATAACAGAATATGGTTTTCCAAAATATAACCCATTCTATCCAATGAAAATCTTACCTATACAAATTTGAATTTTTGTCTCTAGATTTAATACTTTGTATATATATTGTGGTGGAACAGTGGCGTATAGGAAGGGGGATAGAATGATGGTTTTATATCTCTTCCTCTGTCCTTATTCAGATATAGGTAGTGACTGAGAAGGGGCTGCTGAGTACTCAGCACTATAACTTATTTTCCTATTTTTTATCATATCTGTTTATAATTTGACAGACCAATGTAATGAGCTACTAAATTAGAAATAGCCAGATCTCAATTTTTGAATTGTTTTGTTTCACAAAGAAAAAGTTTGTATTTACAGAATTTAGAATTTTTATCCTTTTGTTATTCCTGTAAGGACAGTTTGTTGTTTAGATCTACCTCCTTATACTTCTACTTTCATGAATGTCTCATTTTCATGGCTATTTAAGAGATTATTCTAGAACTAAAAACCTTGTTTCTCTTTAGTAGAATCAATGGGAAATTGAATTGATTTTTATTGTACTCATGTAAAGATCGAAATCATGGAAATCTACTAAATTTCAAACTCCATTTCAGAGACTGTAACCAGGTTCAACAGGTGCAGGTGCCTTTCACCAACCCTGACAACTGAGTCAAATCCTTGGGGCTCACTGGTGGAAGAAAGAACTGACATCTCCAAGTTGTCCTCTAACTTCTACACATTCATATGTGCATGTGTGTACACATGCACACAATACACCAATAAACTCAATTGACTTTGTAAAGCTACTATCTTAGTGATTATAGACCTTAGAATTATGAGTAGAAAGGGAAAATGTATATTCCTGCTTTCACATGTCTATCTTTATCTCTTTTTTTTTTTAAGACAAGGATTTGCTATGTGTCCTAGACTGTACTAAAATTTATGATCTAGGTCTGGGCCACTGCCAAGGTACCTTTTACCTTTAACCTAACTACTGTAACTTCTAGGTCTATAAAATCTTAAAGTTTTGTTGGGATTTTTTGTTTGTTTGTTTGTTTGTTTGTTTTTCGAGACAGGGTTTCTCTGTGTAGCCCTGGCTGTCCTGGAACTCACTCTGTAGACTAGGCTGGCTTCCAACTCAGAGATCTGCCTTCCTCTGCCTCCCAAGCGCTGGTATTAAAGGCTTGTGCCAGCCACCCCCCAAGCTTTTTGAAGCGTTATCTTTAATATTAGAACTGGAGGGATGGCTCAGTAATTAAGAGTACTTGTTGTTCTTGCAGAGGAGCAGGGGTCATTTTCCAGCACCCATGGTGGCTTACAACCATCCATAATTCCAGTTCCAGGGCATCCAAGAGGCACACATATTTGCACATGCGTGCAGGCAAAATATTCATACACATAAAGTAAAATAAATATTTAAAGTTATTTTGTTGTTTTTATTTACATGTGTATTGTACATGCATGCAGGTATCCCTAGAAACAGAAGAACGAGCTGGGATTCCCCAGAGCTGGAATTAAATACAGTTGTGAACTACCTAATGTGGGTGCTGGGATTTGAACTCAGGTCCTTTGGAAGAGCACCAAATACTCTTAACTCGTGATTGGTCTCTCTAGCTCCCTCTTAATGCTTTTTTGGCAGCTTGTATTTTTCACATGGTAGAGTGTTCTGATGCTGGGAATTGATCACAGGGTCTCACATGCTAGTCAAGTGCTGTTCCACAGCTCAGCCTCAGAAATGGTAATGTACTGTATTTTTTAAAACTGACTTGTAGTGTTCATACAGCAGTCTATTTGAGGTAAATACTAGTTAACTAGTTTTATACATTCTTATTATTTCCAGTGTTTCTTTCACTTTATAAGAAGCTTAACAGCTGGATGTGGTGGTGCATGTTTTTACTCAGTCCAAAGCAAGCAGAGGCCAGACTGAGCTACACAGTGAGACCCTGTCTCAAAAAGAAAAAAGAAAAAAAAGTCCAGAGAAACTAATATAGCTTTTTAATATTTATACATTCACAATGTTTCTTTAGGCCTACCTTTTAGAGTTTGCATTTCATTATCAAAGATTGCTGGTAGGATCTTTCAGATTGATTTTTGGTGATTTTTAAAAGCTACTTGGAAGATCCTCCTGCTTCTGCCTCCTGCGTGCTGGGATCAAAGGAGTGCGCCACCACCATCTAGCTGTTACTTTAGAATTTTAAAAAGAGTAGCTAATGAGTAGCTTGGGTACAGGGAACAGGATTGAATAAATGTACAATTTTGGTGCAGAAGATGATTACATTATTTGATAAGCATTTTAAATGTATTTGTAATTGAGTTATTTCATTAGTAAAGTCAGAAAACTATGCATATTGGATTGAAAGAATGGATGTTGGATCATAATTCAATTGGCTGTTTTCAAGAATGTTCAAGTAGTAGAAGTGATTTTATTTTTTAACCATGGAATATTTTAGAGTATGGATATACTGTAAGTTATTGAATAAGTGAAAGGTTTATTTCATAGTTGCAGATCTTTGATGATAGGTAAATTCTGGAAGAGTGGCGAGGTTGCTTTAAAAAGTACAGGAGTATGAAGCCTGGAGACAGCTGAGTTTGGTTGAATAACATACACAAACCACAAAAAAAATGGCAAAACAGGCAAGATTATCACCTGTGATACTTCAGTAAGACGCTGTTTCTGAACAATAAACACTGCAGGTTGATTATGCTTTGAAAGGTCATAATTGGATTGGTGATAACAAACTACTTTGTTTTGTTAGCTAAAATAAGGCTGAATATAAATGTTCAGTGGTGGATATTGCCTGTTAGGGAAAAATTAAATTTATGTCCAAGCTTTGTGTTTTACAGTCTTGGTTGAGATCGGTATACTTCGCAGTTATTTGACTTTCTTAGCTTGGATAAAAATCTGAGAACATTTAAAAGTAGGTTTACAGTAGAGATGTGTCTATGCATGGAAAAATGCCAGTGATAGTTGCAGAGGAACTGTTGGAGATCAGTTTGACCAAAACAACCCAAGTCTCTTGACTACTGTAAGATTTGTATGCAAATAAAATATTAGAGAAATATTTAACTGTGACAGAGAAATTGTCTCAGCCTTCCCCGTATGTAGTTAGGTCTACAGTTCTAAATACCTTCTTCCTGTGTTGTTGTCTCTTATACTCTAGTACATACATAGATATCAAATGTGTATACTATTTAGGGTATTATTTTTAAAATAGGGTCATATGATAATGCCCAGGATGTCTTTGAATGCTTGGGCTCAAGAAATCCTCTGTGTCAGGTTCTTGAATGCTTCAACATTTAAATTTTACATTTAAAATAATAATGGCTATAGTTCCATTCTTCATGGGTTTTTTGTTTGCTTGCTTGCTTTGTTTTGTTTGTTAGGGCTATTGTTATGTTATCCAGGCTGGTCTCAGTCTTGTAGATGCTCCTATCTCAGCCTCTCCAGTAGCTGAGATTGCTGGTTTGTGCATCATCATACCTGGTAGTCTTTTTGTAGTGTATGTGTGTTAGACAGGTACTTGTGTAGCTTAGGCTAGCCTCAAACTTGTGTAGCCAAGAATGTCCTCGACTTCTGATTTTCCTGCCTCTACTTCTCCAGTTCTGTGAGTACATGTATGTGCCACTACAAGTATTTTTGAAATCATTGCAAGAGAACAAAAGATTGGAAAATAACTAATGTAAGTAAGGCCTGCAGCACATTTTATATGGTGCTGGAAATTGAACCCAAGGACTTAGTGAATGACAGGCAAGCACTCTACAAACTGAGGTACATGCCCAGCCCTTGCTGTTCTATATTCTAAATGTACAGGTTTGTTCTTTGTTTACTGTACTTTATGAGTACTTTGCCTTCATGTATATCTGTGCACAGTGTGTGTGCCTGGTGGAATCCAGAAGAGGACATCAGATCTCCAGGGACTGAAGTTTATAGACAGTTGTGAGCTGCCATGTGGGTACTGGGAATCGAAATGCAAGAACAAGTGCTCTTAACCACTGAGGCATCTCTCCAGATCCTATGTTTTAAAATGTGTGTGTCAAGGGGAGGAGGGGGTACTTTGAGGCAGAAGGATCATGTATTGAAGCTGCCCTGGGGTACATAGTGAGATCCTGTGGGAAAAATACAAAACAGCCCTCAGCAGTGTGGTCTTGGACAAGTCTAAACGTCCCTGTACCTCATTGTCTTCTTAAGCCTGATTCTTTTCATTTCTTTTTTTAATGTTTTTATTTGTGTGTGTGTGTGTGTGTGTGTGTGTGTGTGTGTGTGTGTGTGTATGCCTGTGTTAACCATGGCATGCATGTGGAAGTTGGAGTCAATTCTCTTCCTCCACCATGACTCAGGGATTGAATTTAAGTAGGCCAGCTCACCAGCCACAGACCTGAGTTAGTTAATGCAGTGTGAGTATCTGTGATAAATGCTGATGGTGTTACCAGGATTTTGTAAGTGATTTTAAATCTTAAGAAGTTGAATTGCTTCAACATTCAAATTATAATAAATGAGCAATGACCTTTTTATTGCTAGATCTACTTGTCTTTTGTGTACTCTCCTTTTTTTTTTTTTTAAGATTTATTTATTTATTATGTGTACAGTGTTCTGTCTGCATGTATGCCTACAGGCCAGAAGAGGGCACCAGATCTCATTGTAGATGGTTGTGAGCCACCATGTGGTTGCCGGAAATTGAACTCAGGACCTATGGAAGAGCAGCCAGTGCTCTTAACCTCTGAGCCATCTCTCCAGCCTGTGTACTCTCCTTTTGACTGGTGGCATTTTCTACTGTCCACTGTTTTTTGTTTTGTTTTGTATTCTGAGACTATTTTGATAGTATGTTTTTCCTGTTTCTCTTATCTCAAGTATTCTTTGTGAATCTTCCTTTTCTCTGTCTAGGAACAGATCATAAGAGTCTTGGCCGGCCAATTTTGGTGGCACAAACTCTTATTCCAAAACTCGGAAGGCTGAGGCAGGCAGATCTCTGTGAGTTCAAGGCCAGCCTGGTCTATGTAGTGAATTTCAAGACAGCCAGGGCTATATAGAGGAGACTCTGTCCCAAAAAAAACAAAAGAAAAGGAATTTGTATGCATTTTTTCATGTACTGTTTTTTCATGTCTGTATTAAATCACACTGCCCTATTTGAAAACAGTCTATCTAATACGAAATAAACTTTACTATGCAACAGCTCTCAACACTTCATGGAAAACTGTTTCTTCTGTTTTTCTCTGTATTACTGCCTCAAGCCAATATTTCCTGACATATAAATAATAGCTATTCTTGTAACTAGTACTCACAGCACCAGAAACTATACAGTGTTCTCTCTGATCTCTAAAGCCCCCACTACCATTTTTCTGATGAACCGTCTCCCTCCCTGCTCACATCATCATTATCACCAGCCAGAAGAAACACAACATCTAGGTGTTTTGTGTATCAATTTTAACTCTGCTTGGCTCTTTTTGCCCTCTGTGGTGGATCTGTACTACAATTAGCCAACCTGTTTTTCCAGTATATATTCTTTCTTATCATGGATATCTTCACTATTCTACAGAATACCTGAGTCTCTCTCGTGATTTCATTGGGTTATATCAACCCTGCTTCTCATGGTGGCCTGAATTCCATCTCAATAAAAACTTTACTTGTTATAAACTCTACTTTTCATTCCTCTTTTCCTGAATTTTATACAATACAGAGCATATACAGAACAAAAGTAATTTAAATTTAAATTCATTTCTGTGTTGTTCTTAACATTGGTTTCATGTTTCCAATTAAGTTATAAGATCTTTAATAGGATTCATTTACAGTATCCCCATATCCACTTGGTAAAAAAATCACAAGAGCACATGAGAGAGGTGCTAGGGATCAAATCTAGAACCTTGTGCATGGAGAAACGTGCTCCACCAATTGAGCTGTATCTCCTAGCCCTCACAGACTTTTTAGGTGACTCAGGAAAGTAAAGGGTTAAGTAGTACTCAGTGATTAGTACAAATAGCCCTAAGGGATGTAAGTTTAGTGTAGGCATAATTTTATAAAAATAATTTTAGCACACTTAATTATTGTTGTAATAATTCACAAGGGTGTAGAATATCTGGTTATAATTGACAATTGTTAATTCTATGACAGTAATGTGCTTAAAGTGAGTGTGGCTAACCACTGAGTCTTATCGGTGTGTACACCACTATAGTGATGCAATTGTATCTACTTTTTTTTTTTTTTTTTTTTTTTGGTTTTTCGAGACAGGGTTTCTCTGTGTAGCTTTGCACCTTTTCCTGGAACTCACTTGGTAGCCCAGGCTGGCCTCGAACTCACAGAGATCTGCCTGGCTCTGCCTCCCGAGTGCTGGGATTAAAGGCGTGCGCCACCACCGCCCGGCTGTTTTTGTTTTTTTTTACAATGTGAGCACTCTACCACTGAGCCATACCATACCCTTAGCCCCATTTATATCTATAATTAATGGGAAAATTATAGTTTACTTAAGTAATAAATGTCATTATAGGTAAAACTAAGAAATATAGATTGGCAAAACTTGAAAATTGTCTTTTTTCTTCAGTTGTTGGATTGTCTTCACTATAATTAAAATACAACTTGATGAGTTAAGGCTCCGTTTTGTCCACCAGTGCTCAGAAAGAGAGAAAGGCCTGCTACATGGTGTTCATGTAATTGCCTTCTGAGTACAAATCAGTTCATTTGTAGACACCACTTGAGCTTCGTCTCCTAGATGACTTTATTGTAAAACTTTGAGTGAGGCACAAAGAACTGTCCCAGCCCTTGAAAATGTATTTGTACATATTTACTTATTTTGAGTAGGTTTCTGAAATAGATTCTCCATATACAGCCTTAGTCGTCCTGGAACTTACTTTGTAGACCAGGCTGGCCTCAATGTGTGATCTTACTGTGTCTGCCTCCTGAGTGCTGGAATTACATGTGTGCACTACCATGCCTGGTCCATTTGTAGGTATTGTTTTGTAAATTCCTTAGAACTGTTTATATTCTTCAATCTTCCTGTAATTTTCACTATATTAAGATACTGAAAAGAAGCCATATTGTAGTGGGAAAAAATGTTCAAAATAAGAATTTAGGATTTTATTTATTTTGAGATTTCATGATTAGAGCTAAGCTCACTTTTTCTTCCTTTCTTTTATTTTTTTATTTTTTTTTTGGTTTTTAGAGACAGGGTTTTTCTGTGTAGTCCTAGCTAACCTGAAACTACCTTTATAGACCAAGCTGGCCTTGGACTCAGAGATCCTCCTGCCTTTGCCTCCCAAGTGTTGGGACTAAATGCATGTGCCACCATTGTCCGGCCTAAGCTATTTTTCATAATTAGAATTTGACATCTTTGACCCTCAAACTCACATTAGTCATAAGTCCCATAAAGTGTATGAATTGCACTTTAGAGTGAAAAAGATCATGAGAACAAGTTGGAAGTATAGATCTGCAATTATTTTTCTTTTTCCTTTTTTTTTTTTTTTTTTTTTTTTTTTTTGAGACAAGGTTTCTTTGTGTAGCTTTGGAGCCTGTCCTGGAACTCACTCTATAGACCAGGTCAGCCTTGAACTCCCAGAGATCCACCTGCCTCTGCCTCCCGAGTGCTAGGATTGAAGGTGTGCACCACCACTTGGCTTAGATCTGCAATTCTTTTAGTCATCATTTGTGAACAACTGCCATAAGATTTCCTTACTTGTTTTGCTCAGGACTGTCTAAAAACACACATCTTGACTTGTTCCAAATAGTGAATTTGTGAAAACCCCAACAAAATATATAAACTGTTTGAGATTGTTTTTCCTAGGTATTTTGTGACGAAGGATGGGTTCTTGCTATGTAGCCCCTTGTGTTGAACTTTGTGATGATTCTGTGTATGTGTGTCTGGTATGTATACGTGAATGCAAATTCCTATAGAGGCCAGATGTGTTAGACTACCATCTGAAATTATTTTACAAATATATAATTATTTTACAGGAGGGTATGAAATGGAATAAGAAGATTAATGAATGTGACTGAGAATTTTTATTTTTTAAGACAAAGTCTCACTGTCTATCTCTGGTTGGGTAGGAACTTGCTTTGTAGACATGTCTCTGACTTCTCACCCTCCCACACACCCCCCACAGGCTGGGATAACGGTAATGTGCTACCCAGCTTGTGACTACGAATATTTATAAATGTGTAACTGTAGGTAAGATGTTTCTTACAACAAGTTTATACTTTTTTGATTATTCGTAGGCTTTTTCAGCACATGAACCTTCCAGATGGTTTACAGTTTAATCCTTCAAACACCTTTTGAAGTAGGCGTTACTATTCCTATAGTGTAGATGGCAAAGCCGATGCTGGCGATGTTAAATATGATCATATTCTGTTCATTTGATTACAGTGAAAATTTTACTCCCAAAGTGTATTGAGAAGAATTGCTTGATTATTTTAAAGAATATTTTTAGGAGGCTGGAAAAATGACGTAGCAGTTAAGAGCAGTGGCTGCTCTTCCAGAGGACTTGAGTTGGGTGCCCATCATCCACATGAAGGCTCACAACCACAAGTAGTTAGTTCCAGTTCCAGGGGATCTGACTCTTTCTTTTGGCCTCTGAGGGTATTGCACACACATGGAGCACAGACATCCATGCCACCAAAGTTCCTATGCACATAAAAAATTTCTTTTAAAGAATACTTTTAAAATAATGAGACGATTAGGGTGGGAATTTGGCTCACTTGGTAAAATGCTTGCTTTGCAAGCATAAAGATCTGAGTTTAGGGCTGGAGAAATGTCTCTGTGGTTAAGAGTATATACTCATTTTTGCACAGGACCCAAGTTTGATTCCCAGCACCCACATCAGGTAGCCTGGAACTCCAGTTTTAGGAAACCAACACCTCTGACTTCCTTAGTCATGTAAAGAGACACATACATTCACAGTGTGTGTGTCTGTGTGTCTGTGCATGTGAGTTTAGATCCCCAATGCCCACACAAAAGCTGAGTACATTCTATCTAGAACCCTAGGCAGAGACAGGTGATGGATCCCTAGAGCTCATTGACAGCCAGCACAGCCAATCAGTGAGCTCTAGGAACAGGGATCCTGCTTCAAAAACAGGACAAAGGGTCAATGAGTGCTCAACAGGTAAAGGAATGCTTTGCTGTCAAGCCTGATGATCTGAGTTTGGTCCCTAGGATTCCATTGTTGTGGGATATTTGCACACTGTGTAAAAACATATTGCTGTGATTGGCACAATAAAAAGTTGAATGGCCAATAGCTAAGAAGAGGTTAGGTGGGACTTCGGGGGGCAGAGAGGACTCTGGGAAGAAGAGGGCAGAGTCGCCAGCCAGACCGGGAGGTAACAGGAGTTGCAAGATGAAAGCGGTAACACCACATGACAGAATGTAGATTCATATAAATAGGTAATATTTATTTTTATTATAAGAGCTAGTGGGACAAGCAAGCCTAAACTAAGACTGAGCATTCATAACTAATAATAAGTCTGTGTTATGATTTGGAGGTTGATGGTTCAAGAAAGTAGGGGTGGAAGGAGAGAACAGACTCCCACAAGTTGTCCTCTGACCTCCACATGCACACACACACACACAAATAAGTTCTCATACACAAAAAAATAATGAGATATCTGTTTCAGTGTTTTTGTCAAGATTGGCATACTAGAAGAATTCTCAATATTCATTTGTTGAATTAATGATTGACAGTTGGTGACTATATACTATGTGCCAGAAAATTAACTTTACATTAATCAAAAGTATCCTTTTCTGCATGTATTTGATATGCTAATACCAATTAAAGAAATGATCAAGTGGCAGTAATGGAATGCGCCTTTAATCCGAGCACTGGGGAGGCAGAGGCAGGTGGATCTCTGAGTTCCCGGACAGTGAGGGTTACACAAAGAAACCCTGTCTCAGGAAAAAAAGAAGAAAGAAAGGATTCAGGAAACAGGACTAATTTGTGTACAGGAAACCGAATAAATGATGTATGGACCTTTTGAGGGGGAGAATGCTTTATCACCGAGTGCTGTGACAACTTTGTTTAACAACTTTGTATCTATTCCATGTTTTTTCATGCTCATAAAATCATAAATGATTTTTGATCATTGTTTCATAAAGGTGAATTATGTTACATACAGTACTAACACCCATTTATCATGGTCTTATGGAAATCCCTCTTAATTAGCTAGTGTAGCTAGTTCATTATATATGGGTGCACAATAATTCATGATGTGAGGCATCATAATTTATTATACTGTTTATATAGTGGGCATTTATTTTGGGCTATATGTTTACAATAGCCTTGTACAAATACTTGGTGTAACCTGCTGCTTTTGTTTCTTTGGTGTGGATTTCAGGACTGGAATTGTTGAGTCTTTTTTCTAATTGAGATAGGCTCATGTGTCCCAAGCTGGGTTCAAACTTGCCATGTGGCCAAAGATATCCTTAAATTTCTGATCCTCCTGCCTATACTTCCCAAATGCTGAGGTGACAACATGAGCCGCTATATCTGATTTATGTGGTGTTGAGAGTCAAACCCAGGGCTTCATGCTACTAGCCAAGCACTCTGCCACCTGAGCTATGACCAACCTCGGGCTTTTTATTGTTTTTCTTTTAATGGCTGTTGCCAGTGGTTTTTTTATAAAGGGTATGTCTTCCTTTGTCCACCAGTGTATAACTTTTCCTTGCATGTCCTTGATAGTATTAATATCCCTTTTTTCTATTTTTGTTTGTTTTGTTTTGTTTTTTGTTTGTTTTTGAGACAGGGTCTGTCTACATAGCCCTGACTGTCCTGGAACTCACTGTGTAGATCAGGCTGGCCTCAAACTCACAGAGATCCTTCGGTCTCTGCCTCCTGGGTGCTGGGATTAAAGGTGCACACCACCAAGCCCTAATTAATACACTTTTAAAGTTTTACCATTCTGATGAGTGTAAATTGATATGTAGGGTCTTAGTTTATCTTTCTCACTTGGCATTTTGTACATATTGCCATATGGTTTTTAACTTTGCATCTGTTGGGAGTTGTGTATTCTTGGGTAGTTTCAACAATGAGTAATTCAGTTTTTCTGACCAATTGTAAGAACTAAGTAATTTCATCTGCATGTAGGAAGCTGGTGAGTTAAACTTACCATCTTCATACTTACCTTGAACCCCACTCTCATTAGATGATGAGATGGATGCCTCAGGTTTCATGGATGTCTCAAAGAGGGCTTCATGTAGAGTACAGGCAAAAGACCAGGAAGTTGACCCGTGTTAACACTTAGAACCTGTTCATTGCTTTCCTATCCCAGAGGACAGTTGACACAAGCTTGCCTTATTGTTTTTTTAAGATTTATTTTTATTATTTTGTGTTTATGGGTGTTTTACCTTAATTTATCTGTTCACTGTCTGGATACAGTGTCCATGGAGGACAGAAGGTGTCGGATCTTCTGGCACTAGAGTTGCTGTGGGCTGTCATGTGGGTACTAGGACAAGTTCTCTGCAAGAGTAGTAAGTGCCCTTAACTGCAGCCTATATTGGCTTTTAAGAAACAAAAACAAACCTAAACCAAACAGGCAGGCTGAGTCCTTTCTACCAAAGCATGCGTTCTTGGATTCATTTGTGAACCAAATACAACATCAGTAGGTAAAGTGAAGTAGAATGGTCAGAGACTTAACTGCCTGGAAAATCTAACAGAAAAACTTCAAATCAAAAAAAGTAAAACTAAAAAAAAAAAAAAAAAAAAAAAAGTAAAACTAACATTTTGAGCCTATAACCAGAAGACCTTATGTGTAGAAAGAAAAAGGAACAATGGAAAACAGACTATAATTTCAAAAGAAAAATTTTTGTCGTTTTTGTTTATTGAGACTGGATTTCACTATATAGCCCTGGCTCTCCTGGAACTCAGTCTGTAGACCAGGCTGGCCTCGAACTACCGAGTGCTGGGATTAAAGGTGTGTACCACCTTGCCCAACTCAAAAAGAAAAAATTGTTGAGTGAAAAAAACCTTAAATTTATACATTCACAACCATATTTTAAGTTGGATTTAACACCCATTCTATGAAATAGAGCCCATACCAGGCAAAGAACCTGAGTAGATGGGTCATGGGCCTTAGGGAAAACCTACTACAATTATTCTGCTGAATAAACATTGCAAATAAAATGATTCCTAATGACACACTGCTATCCACATAGAGCAGAGCATCATTCAACCTTCATCAGAGAAGCTTCCTCTTACAGTACATGTGAATTAACATAACTGGACAGCTTGAAGAAAGTGGAAGATTTTGGAGTGCTCAGCCCTAAATGGGAAGTCTTTATTGGACCTCTCCCCTCAAAACTCAGGGAGCTAGATCGAAGAGGCAGAAAGGTTGTAAGAGCGAGAAGTGCTGAATGATTTTAAGGAAAGAACATTTTTCAGACACAGCAGGGCAAATGCACATATGTTCTCACAGAGACTGATAGGATACACAGACCTACACAAGCTCAAATATGACAAAATCCCAGCACAGAGGAGGGGAAGTGGGTACAAAGTTCCATTCCAGACCAAGAAGGTATTTACAAAGGACTGGTGCTGGCAGAGGGAGTGAACCACACTCCAGGGCAAGTCTTATACTCAGGAGTAGTTGGCCAACACAAATCGGGCTCCATCGTTTTTTAGTGGCTCTTTTCTTCTGTTTTTAAAAGAGAAAATATTAAGTTGGGTGGGGAGGATATGGGAGGAGTTTGGGGATGGGAAAGAATATGATAGATAGCTAGACATGGTGGCCCACTCCTTTAATCCCAGCCCCCTGAAGGCAGATGCAGGTGGATTTCTGTGAGTTCAAAGCTAGCCAATCTATACAAAGTGTTCCAGGAAAGCTGGAGCTACATAGTGAGACCTTGTCTCAAAAAAGATAGTATTTTAGGAATATTTTGGACAAACCTGACCAACAGCTCAAAAGAGGGCTTCTCATGTCTGGCATTGGGTTTGTTAAATTGTCCAGAAGACTTCCAAAACATAGGCTATTGTTAAAGACAACATGCCCTTCAGACACAGGGCCCAAAGGCCCCTGAGCTGAATCTAACCAAAAATCCATTTCCCTGATGACTAGCTTTCATGGTATCAGGTGCCATGCAAGTTTCCAAAAGAGGAAACAACCAGCACTCCTACCCAGCTGTGAAACCTATGAACCACAACCATGACAAGCATGGCACAATAACCGTAAGGGTGCAGTGGTGGCATGCAAATGTTGGCAGTAACTAACAGCTCTAATTGGACTTTAGACCTGCTCGACAATAGAGAAATAATGCTTAGTACTGGAAACCTAGCCACTACATAGGGCTAGTGAAGTCATGGATCTTGGAGGAGAACCTACAACATCTACTCTATTAAAGCAGAATAATCCCTAACTACATTCTAGAGATTTGTCCTCACCCTTGTCAAGGGGAATTCTCTTTGCATTGCAGAAAACCACAACCAATCACATGTTGTGAGCTCAGTCCCAACTGGTACATCTATAACACAACTCCTGGACCTTAGACTCAGTTGTGGAAAAAGGGGCGAAAAGATTGTAAGGGCCAGAGGAACAGGGTGTTTCGCTGTAAAATGTGTCTCCTAGGAATGTCAGAAACTACACCCATAAAGTCTCACCAACATGACTGCCTAAACATCAGCTGAACAAAGAGTATGCCAGTAGATGTGCTAATGTGGCCAGGAGAAAGCACAGGAGGCCTCAGCCCTACACAAGAACTACAGGCACCTAAGGAATGCTGAGAGCAGGCAGATACTCTTCCCCAGGGACGAGCACACCAATTGGTTACCCAATACCAAATGATCAGTCCTGAAAACATACATGCAAGTTTCCTCATACAGATTGAGCAGGCTGTGTTTATGTATTTGGGAATATATGTAATATATGTGTGTATGTAACAACAATGAAAAAGGGGGCCATGAATTTGAAAGCAAGAAAGAGTATAAGGAAGGGTTTGGAGATAGGAAAGGGAAGGGGAGAAATGTAGTTATAATCTCAAGAAGAAAAAAAAACACACGCCAGGTGGTGGTGGCGGTGCACGCCTTTGATCCCAGCACTTGGGAGGCAGGGGCAGGTGGATCTCTGTGAGCTCAAGGACAGGCTGGTCTACAGAGCGAGTTCCAGGACAGCCAATGCTACACAAAGAAACCCTGTCTCACCAAAACAAAACAAAACAAAAATACACACACACACACACACATACACACACACACACATATACTGTATGAAATTCTCAAAGAATAAATTCTAAATAATTACAAGTTTAAAATGCATGCAATGGTGGTGCACTACACCTTTAATCTCAGCACTGGGGAGCAGAGGTAGGCAGATCTCTTTAAGAGTTTGAGGCCAGCCTGGTCTACAAAGCAAGTTGCAGGACAGCCAAGGCTACACAGGGAGACCCTGTCTCAAAGGAAAAAAGGAAGGCATGCTTAATTCCAAGCAGAGATTAGTGGCAGTGATAATAGTAATTGATGGGTAATAAGTGATCATTTGGAAACTAGTTCTTTCTTTCACCATGTGGGTCCCATGATTGAAAGTTCTGGATCACATGTGGGCAACACTATTCCTGACCTATTGGTTATTTTTGAAGGTAAAATTTGTAAGGTTGGTCAAAAATGGTCAAAGTAGTTAAAAATTCAGAAATAGTGTGTTGATACTCTTAAAATAGTAACATTAATCCTGTGTTTTTTCTTTCTTTCTCTTCAGATTAAAGCTAAAAATTATGACAAAGTTGAAAAGGTAAGTCCTCTTAAATGTAATTGGAAGTTGAAGAGTTTCTGTGACCAACGTGGTAAGTAAGCGGAGTAAAATAGTTTGTTACTGACTCCAGGTAGTAGATATAGCACAATAACACTTCACTTAGAAGCTTACGTTCCTTAGCTTTCAGGAAATATAAATTAAAGCTACTTTGAAATTCTAATTCATTCCAGTCAAAATGGCTAACACCAAGAAAAAGATGTCAAGAAATCCTGTTGAGAATGAGGAAAGAGAAGTACTTAACCATCACTAGTGGGGTGTAAAGTGGTGCAGCTCTGTGGAAATCAGTATGGAGGTTTCTCAAAAAATGAGAAGCAGGAGCTGGGACTGCTGATCAAGCTCCAGCACTGCATAAGAACCAGACACTGGAATGCACACCTATATTCCCAGCCTTTGGGAGGTAGAGACAGGAGAATTAGAAAGCCATTTTTAGTACATAGCCTGGATAACATGAGGTCCTGTCTCAAAGATAAATAGCAGCAAGGTGTGGAGTATGCTTTTAATTTCAGCACTAGGGAAGCAGAGGCATATGAGTCTCTGAGTTTGAGGCTAACCTGTTCTGCATAGGGAGTTCCTGGACAGCCAGGGATACATAGTGGGACTCAGACTCAGAAACAAATAAATAGCTATCATGTGACCCAACTGTATCACATGTGGGTATATACCCAAAGGACTATGAGTCCTACCATAGAGACATTGCACATCCTTGTTTTTTGCTAGACTGTTCACAGCAAAAGAAATGGAACCAGCCTAAATGTCCATCAACAAATGAATGGATAAAGAAAATACAGTACATATACATAGTGGAATCATTACATTTTCAGGAAAGTGGATGAAACTAGATATCATATATTTTAAAAAGTAAACCAGATTCATAATGCATTTTTATTGCATGGGGAGTCTAGACAGGGATTTTTTTGTTTGGTTTCATTTTTTGTTGTGTGTGTGTGTGTGTGTGTGTATAAGTGAGAGAGAGAGAGAGAGAGAGAGAGAGAGAGAGAGAGAGAGAGAGAGAGAGAGAGAGAGAGAACTAGAAAGGGTCCAAGAGAGAAGAGGAGATTTAAGGAGAAAAAAAAAACGTAAGCGTGTGGACTAGTGGACTAACTGGCCATGAGAGCAGAGGGAGAGCTATTGGGAGGAAGGGAACCAGCAGCCGTGGAGTGAGGTGGGGAGGAGTGAGGGACAAGGGTCAATAAGAGCAAGATAAGAAAATGCCTCAATGAAATTCCTTTCATATGCTAATTTAAACTAATGAAAAGTTTAGAAAAGAAAAATATTATATTTCTTTTCTTATGTATTATGGTTCTGGGAAGAAGAAAATGACTATACTTGACAAACTCATAAGCATGATTTTAATTCTCTAAACTGAAAGAAGGGGATGTATTTACCTTTTAAAGAACTTTTTATTTTATGTGTATAAGTGTTTTGCCTGTGTGTGTATATCTGTGTGTGCACACCACATGCATGCCTGGCACCCACAGAAGTGGGCATCTGAATCCCTGGAACTAGAGTTACAAACAGTTATAAGCTGCTATATGGGTTTTGGGAATTAAACCTAGGTCTTCAGCCAGTGCTCTTAACCACAGAGCCAACTCTCTATCCCCCTTATTTGCCTTTTATTTGTAAGAAAAGTAATTCCTGGAAAGACCTGTCTTTATTTTTTAATATGCTATTTCACTTATGCAAATATGAAATTGATTTAACTTGATGCTGATACTATTTTCTTACATTTAAAGCTATTTCAAAGATGCCTTATGAAGGTTTTGCACATTGATTTATGGAAGTGTTATCTTTCATACGTCAGAGAAACCAAGGGTAAACTGCCAAGTTACAAGTAAGTGAAATCATGGTCTAAAGAATGCATGTTGAGTTTGATCTGCTTAAGGGTCCCCCTGGCAGTAGGATCAGGATCCATCTCTGGTGCATGACCTGGCTTTTTGGAACCAACTACCTATGGTGGAACACTTTGCACAGCCTCGAGGCAGGAGGAAAGGCTTGGACCTGCCTCTACTGAATGTACCAGGCTCTGCTGATTCCCCATGGGAGGCCTTACCTTCTTGTAGGAGGGAGTGGGGGGTTGGGGGGAAGGCTGGATGGGCAGGAGGAGGGAATAGGGGGATCTGTAATTGGTATGTAAAATGAATAAAAAATTTCTTAATGAAAAAAAATGCATGTTGAGACCAGGCAGTGGTAGTACACACCTTTAATCCCAGCACTCGGGAGGCAGAGGCGGGTGGATCTTTGTGAGTTCAAGGCCAGCCTGATCTACAGATTGAGTTTTAGGACAGCCAGGGCTAAACAAAGAAACCCTCTGTCTGTCTGTCTGTCTGTCTGTCTCTCTCTCTCTCTGTCTCTGTCTCTCTCTGTCTCTGTCTCTCTCTGTCTCTGTCTCTCTCTGTCTCTCTGTCTCTCTCTCTCTCTCTCTCTCTCTCTCTCTCTCTCTGTGTGTGTGTGTGTGTGTGTGTGTGTGTGTGTGTGTGTGTGTGTGTGTGTTGGGGGGTTGCATGTGTCTCTAGACATGACTCATACTATCTCTTGTCTCTGAGCTACAGATGGGAAGAAACCTAAGTATTTGAAAAGTCAGAATTCTCCAAGAAATCAGGAAAAGTTCTTTAAAGAAAGCCACTGGCATTTATCTTCTGCTAGAGAACTAACTCATCCAAATTTGTCTATACTGAAACACTATGTATTTGCAGCACCACAGCACTTTTTGACAGGCTTGTCAAACTTCTTCAAAAAGCTTCTTAATGCTTGTCTCAGCACCATGCTTGGCAAGTTATCAGGTACAAGTTGTATGTGCCACTTTAGATGTCCAAGGTAGGCTGGAGAGATGGCTCAACGGTTAAGAGCACTGGCTGCTCTTCCAGAGGTCCTGAGTTCAGTTCCCAGCAACCACATGGTGGCTCACAACCATCTGTAATGAGAGCTGGTGCCCTCTGCTGGCACGCAGGTAGAACACTGTATACATAATAAATAAATCTTTAAAAAAAAAAAAGATGTCCAAGGCAGCTGCTTGGTAGTTAATTCCCAACTATGACTTATAACTACCTATCTTCATTGACTCTAACTTGGATGTTCTCTGATGCATTTTGATAACAGTTTAGGTTTTAGTTTTAGTTTTTGATTTTTTTTTTTTCAGACAAGGTCTGTCTTTGTAGCTCAGAATAGTATGGGGTATACTACATAGCCCAGGCTGGCCTTGAAATGAGGGTAGTGCTCCTGCCTCAGCTTCCTGAGTCAACAGCTTCTTGGGATAACAGGCATGAGCCACCATACCCAGCTGATAACAATTTTTTTAAAATATCTTTCATATTCATTTCAGAGAAAAAATGGCTCAAGCTTATGACTTTGCACTGGATAAAATTGGAATGGAAATTATGTCCTATCAGGTAGAGTTCAGATTTTTAAATATATACACAAGGGCTGGGAATATAGCTCAGTGGTAGAGTACTTACCCAGCATGCATGAGACCTGGGCATATGCTTAAATGTGAAATATTAAGAAAGATTAATGTTTGTTTTATTTCTTAGATTTGGGTGGATTACATCAATTTCTTAAAAGGCGTGTAAGTATTGCCTTAATTTTTAATATATAAACAATTGATTTAGCTATAATCCATTAATGGTATTTCTTATCCACCTTCAGGGAAGCTGTAGGATCTTATGCAGAGAATCAGAGAATAACCGCTGTCCGAAGAGTTTATCAACGAGGCTGTGTTAATCCAATGATCAACATTGAACAACTCTGGAGGGACTACAACAAGTATGAAGAGGTACATTAGTAAGCCAGAGTTGATGACAGACTGGACATCTGAATTGTCACCTATTTGGAACTTAGAGAATGTAGCCTTCTAGTGTCTGGTGCCTGAATGTTAGTGTTACACAGTGTCTCCTGCTGCTCTTGGTGGTTGTTTGCTGCACCGTGGATTAAACCCTGAGCTGTATGCATATGAGGGACGTGTCCTACCATGGAACTATATACTCCTGGACACATTGTTTATATTGATTCCGATAAAGGAATTTATGGTTTTTATAACTGCAGTAACATTAATGTGCAAGTATCTCTGTGATATGTTGGCTTCAAATCCTTTTGATCACTACCCAAGAATGGTATGGCTGAGTCATATAGTAGGTCTTTTTGTAGCTTTTTAAAGACATCTCTGTATTGACATTTGAATTAATTTATGCTCCCACCAGTAGTGTATAATTGTTCCTTTTGTTCACATCCTTAACAGCATTTAATATTTGTTTGCTTAATGACTGCTTTGACTGGGTACGTTAGAATCTCATGATGTCATGACTATAAAAATCCCTAGGCTGGGATCTAGAGAGATGCCTCAGCAGTTGAGAGCCATGGATGCTCTTCCAGAGGACCCAGGTTCCATTCCCAGCACCCATCTATACAACCATCTATAACTCCAGTTCCAGAGAATCCAGCTTTCTTTTATGGCCTCCATGGGCACCAGCCACGCACTGATGCACAGGCATAACTCAGGCAAAACAACAATATACTTTTTTAAGAGAGAGAGAGAGACAGACAGACAAATTCTTGGCCAGTAAGATAGTTCAGCAGGTAAAGGTACTTGCTGCCGTGCCTGATGGCCTGAGTTCAACACTCAGAATTTACATTGTAAGGGAGAAACCCACTGCTGCAAGTTGTCCTCTGATCTCTATGCATGTGCTATAGTATGTATACCCACGCACCCATCCATCCATCCTTTCACATGAAAGAAGTAAAGTAAAAAGATTTCCAGTAATAGGATTGTATGGCCCACTCCCAATAGACACAGCAGATATTGTTGTGGGGGTGAAGGAACACATGTCCTGATGAATCTGTAGAGGTCAGAGGACAACTTAGTGGAGTCAGTTCTGTCCATTTTTACCTGGGTTCTAGGGATGGAACTCAGGTCACAGGTTTGTATGGCAAGTGCTTTTACCTACTAAACCATCTTGTGTACTAGTCTACTTAACTTTTTTTTCCCTAGGCTGGGTTTGTAGTTTAGTGGTAGAGTGTTTGTCTAGTTACCTAGCATACAGGAGGCTATGCATTTAGTCTGCCAAACTGTTTGGTTTTTTGGGGTTTTTTTTTTTTGTTGTTGTTGTTGTTTTGTTTTGTTTTTTTTGAGACAGGGTTTCTCTGTGTAGTTTTGATGCTGTCCTGGAACTCGCTCTGTAGATGAGGCTGGCCTCGAACTCACAGAGATCCACCTGGCTCTGCCTCCCGAGTGCTGGGATTAAAGGCATGCGCCACCACCGCCTGGCATGCAAAACTGTTTTTAAAAAAAGAAAAGAAAAAGCAATTAATAACAATAATTTTTCTCTTCAGGGTATCAATATTCATTTAGCTAAAAAAATGATTGAAGATCGGAGTAGAGACTACATGAATGCTAGACGTGTAGCAAAGGTATGAAATTCTATCAGGCTACTTAATTCAATGTTGTTGAATCATTCAGATAATTAGTAAAGCTTTCCTAGCTGATGTTGCTCTTGGTATTTTCAATTTTGGTGTTTTTTTTTTTTTTTTTTTTTTTTTTGAGACAAGATCTGTAGCAATGGCTGTCCTGGAACTGATTAAGCAAACCAGGCTGGCCTCATACTTTTAGAGATCAGTTTGCCTGTCTCTTGAGTGTTGTGATCAAAGGCCTGGCAAGATGACACAGTTGAACTGAAACAGTTCTTTAAGTTACGTTGAATGACAAAATATAAGTTGGATTTAGAAGAAATGTTTTTCCTTTTTTTTGTTTTGTTTGTTATTGTTGTTGGTGTTGTTGTTGGTGGTGGTGGTGGTGGTGTGTGTGTGTGTGTGTGTGTGTGTGTGTGTGTGTGTGTGTGTGTTACTGGGCATCACCTAACCCAATGAGTCTGTGGATGTTACTGGGCATCACTAACCCAGTGTGTGTATTTGTTATGGGGCATCATCTAACCTGGGGAATTGACACACATTAGGAAGTGTTCTACAAAGGAGTTACATCCCATTCCAAAAAGTATTTGTTTTTTCCTGTTTGTTTTTTTAAATAGAGCCTTGCTATGTAGTGCTGACTGGCCTGATATTTTATAGCTGAGCTACCCTTGAACTAATGACACTCTTCCCGTGTCATCTTCCCAATTAACAAAGTGATATTAGGTGTAGGAGAGTAAACATTTTAAACCAAGTATTTCAGGCTGATTAACTTGCTCCCCATATATCTGAGTTGTTCTGGGCTCATCAAAAATCTCTAAATGTTTGCTTAGGAATACGAGACAGTAATGAAAGGCTTGGACCGCAATGCTCCTTCAGTGCCTCCTCAGAACACTCCTCAAGAAGCTCAGCAAGTAGACATGTGGAAGAAGTACATCCAGTGGGAGAAGAGCAACCCTCTTCGCACAGAGGACCAGACCCTCATAACGAAAAGAGGTAACAAGAGTAACCCTCGGGGCACTCCAACTATGTGTGTCTTGGACTGTTTGATCCTAACCTCATGGATTACCTCGAGCTCTGCTCCTGCTTCTCCCACCCACCACTCCAGGCTCTCTCTGCAGCTTAGGTTGCCTTCAAGCTCGTTGTGCAGCCTCGGCTGACTTCCAGCTTGTGATCTTCCTCCTAGCCTCCTGAGTCACAGGAAGGTGCTGCCATGCCCAGAGGAGGCTTCGTCTCTTATTCCTAAATCTTTTCTTATCCACTTGTGGATTTTCATTCATTATCTTCATGTTCACGCACCCCTTGTTTGATTATATCCAGTCTGCTGGTGAGCTAATACAGCAAATAGTTCATTTTTTATACTGTACTTTTTAGTTCTCTCAATTTCCATTTAAAATTCTTTTTATAATTTAATTTCTCTGTTGAGATTCATGTGTTGCAGTGTATTTATGTGCATGCGTGCATGTGTGTGCGTGTGTGTATTTTAATTTTTAATTGTATGTGTGTGTGGATGTTTTGACTGCATGAATGTCTTGTGTACCACGTACATGCCTGGTGCCCAAAGAGACCTGAAGAGGCCGTTGGATCCTCTGGAATTGGAGTTACAGATAGTTATGAGCTACCATGTGGGTGTTGGGAATCAAACCCAGGTTGTCTGTGAGAACAAGTGCTCTTGTCTGCTGAGCCATCTCTCCAACCCCTGTAATGTGTCTTCTTTGGATTTATGAATGTGACTATTACAATAGCTATAAAGTCCTCATTTACTAATTCCTGCAGATAGTGGGCCATCATGGATTGGTTTCCTTTGACTTTCATGTTTTGTTAAATTTAAATTAAATTTTTTCCTTTAAATATTTTATAAATGTACAAATTATAGATTATAAAGCCTGGATTCTTTTGTCTTCTCTGAAGAATACTGAGTTTTATTTAATAGGAAGTTTAATTACTTATTGTCCATTTGGACTTTGTATAATATGAATTTCACCATTGCCTCTGGCCCAATCTGCTTTGATTTCTGCTTTATTCTGAAGAACAATTTAATATTCTGTTTTTTTATTCTTTTGGGGCAGGTGCTTTATCTCATTTTACTTACATATGTATACGAAACATACACACATAGACACACACATGGAGATAGAGAAGTACCAGGGATTGAATCCTAGGCTTTGTGGATTTGTGCGTGCTAAGTATATGCTCTATCACAGAGATATAACTTCTGTCTTCAGTTCACAATTTTCAATTTCAGAAGAGTTAGACTTATACAAATTACTCTTACTACTGGATTGGAATTTCACTGAATTTTTCAATTTTGTAGGCTCACTCACCTGCAGGACTTTATAAATACTGTTTCTTTGCCTACATCTATTTTGGGGCTCTGGGGATCAAACCTAGAACCACATGCATGGCAGATAATAACTCTACCACTGAGTCACATCCTTGGCAACCTCTGCCAATGTGTACCCACCCTTCCCTCTGACCCATTTACTTCTCATTGACCAGCTTCTGCCCCTTTGAACTCCAGATGCCAGTCACTCAATGAAGTTACTTAGGCTTTCTTTCTTCCTATACGTGTGTGTGTGTGTGTGTGTGTGTGTGTGTGTGTGTGTGTGTGTGTATGTATGATGGTCAGAGGACTTTGCTTTCTTTTTTTTTTTTTTTTTTTTTTTGAGACAGGGTTTCTCTGTGTAGCTTTGCACCTTTCCTGGAACTCACTTGGTAGCCCAGGCTGGCCTCGAACTCACAGAGATCCGCCTGGCTCTGCCTCCCGAGTGCTGGGATTAAAGGCATGCGCCACCACCACTGCCCGGCGGACTTTGCTTTCTTAATAACCATCCTCTGTGTAGATTACATCCTTCTCGAATGTTGGAAGTCTTGTTCACTTTTGCACTGATGGTGCCTTTCTCTTTTCCCAGCATATAGTTGTCCCAGTAGATAGTAACCTGGTGAATAGTGGACAGTTCAGCCTCTGGATGATGGCATCAGAGGTTACTGTTTTATTTCGAATTGTCATTAATTGTTAAAGACCATGTCTGTGTCTAATAATCTCATGTGTGCTGTGGTGATACTGTTGTTAGTGCTGTTTATCTGAATTGAGTGTTCTGTGCTTGTCTTCCCTTAGTTATGTTTGCTTATGAACAATGCCTGCTTGTGCTGGGCCATCACCCTGATATCTGGTATGAAGCTGCCCAGTATCTGGAGCAGTCAAGTAAGCTGCTTGCAGAAAAGGGGGTGCGTATCCTTCCCTGTCCTCTTTTACCTTTTGTAACTTTGCTCTAGCAATAAGATCTACTGGAAAAATATAACACCAATTGTAGTAATCAAGTGTAAGTATTATCTAGGTTTAATCACACACACCTACACATACAGTGACACATACATTAAATGGTAGAAGGGGAGCTATTGGAGGTGGGGAGGACAGACTAGACAAGGGAGTGGGTATAGTCTCAGGAAAGTACAGTGACACGTGTGTCTATATGAAAATATAGTGTAAAGTCATGGGGCTGAAGTGCACAATTGGGTGGTAGAGGCCCCTGGGCTTGAGCCCTAGAAACTCTTCTCTGCCTAGAGCAGGAAGAAATCCTTGGTAATTCTTTCTTAAATGCAAGTGTGTATTTGCACGCTTTTTTAGTAAGTACCTTATAAAATGGCTACTGTCTCATTTTTACTCTTTGAACTACATTAAAGTTGTTGTGGATGTGCTTCCTTTTTCCTCTTAGGATATGAACAATGCCAAATTATTTAGTGATGAAGCTGCTAATATATATGAAAGAGCCATAAGCACTTTATTAAAGAAGAACATGCTCCTTTATTTTGCATATGCAGATTATGAAGAGGTGAGAAGAGTCCAAAGGTTTGGAACTGTGTGTGTGTGTGTGTGTGTGTGTATGTGTGTGTATGTGTGTGTGTGTGTGTGTGTGTGTCCCATGCTGGCCTCAAACTCAAACTTGTACTTCTCCCTGAGCCTGCTAATCAATACTGGGATTACATCTGGTGCTTACAATTTTACTGCAGGATTAAGTTTTTGTGTGTGTTTGTTTGTTTGTTTTCTGTTTGGTTGGTTTGTTTTTGTTTTTCTGGCAGCTTCTTTGTTTTTGTAGCCAGAGATGATAACAATAAACAGTTTTTAGTGCTCAAGTTCATATAAGTTTATGTGCAGTACAGGTGCCATTGTGTGTGTTGTGGGACAGGAATATAGTTTTCGGGCTCCTTAAAGCTCAGATCTGCTGTTTGTGAGTATATATTTACATTAACTCCTCTGCCCACCTTAGAGTCGCATGAAGTATGAGAAGGTTCACAGTATATATAACAGACTTCTGGCAATTGAGGATATTGACCCCACCTTGGTGAGTAACCTTCCAAGTCTGTCTTTCCTACCATCCTCCTCTGACTGCATACAACAAAAATTTAATTCATGCACAATAAGATTCATTGTTCTTATGTCTTATTAGATTCTGGGACCCTCTATACAAAACACTGCTGGGCATAATGGCTCACACTTGCAATCTCAGTATTTGGGAAGTGGAGATAGAAGGATCAGGAGTTCTAGGTTATCTTTGACTATATAGCGAGTTTAAGGATATCCTGTACTATATAAGATTCTGCCCCAAAAACCAAATAAAGAAACAAAGCACTTCCATCACCCCTGAAAAATACCCTTCTGTGTCCCAATCCCTAAAAGTTGGTGAGCTCTACTCTATTGGTTTGGGTTTTTTGTTTTGTTTTGTTTCTGCTTTTTTGGGTTTTGTTCGAGACAAGGTTTCTCTGTGTAATAGCCTTAGCTGTCCTGGAACTCACTCTGTAGACCAGGCTTGCCTCAAATTCACAGAGATCTGCCTGCCTCTGCCTCCCAAGTGCTGGGATCAAAGGTGTGCGCCACCACTGCCTGGCTCTTTTTTTTACTGCATCACTATGAAATAGCTAAAGAAAGGTCTTTCTGTAACTATAATGAGAAATCCATGGAGTCTGTTTAAAGGGCAAAGGATTTATTAGGGGGAAAACTCACATACAGAACAGAATTGATAGAGGTTCTGGAATGCTGTTCCGGCTGCCTGGATCAGTCCAGCACCCACGTACCACAATGGAGCCAGAGAGATGCTTACATGCATCCCCAGTCTTAAGGGTCAGAGAGGCCATGCCCCAGGGGCATTTAAGGTCATTGGCAGGTAGAACAGTTACCTGCTGCATCTCTAGGGGCAGTGCTTCAAGGTCATAGACAGAACAGCTACCCACTATATATAACACTCAATGGTCGTATTTTTTAATTAGTCTTTTCAAACAAGCATACAAAGTAGGGGTTTCACTGTGGCATTTTCATGTATACTTTGTTTTTGCTACTTCCCTATCTCATCCTTAGCTGGTGCCTTTCACCTTTCACTTAGCTGTGTCTTCACAGCAATAAAAACCCTAACATAAGACACCATCTCTTCTATATATAGATATGTATACATCCTTCCCCTTAGCTGGTGCCTTTCCAATCCCAACAGCCTTCTGCTTTCATCTCACATAGATCCTGTTTCTCATACTTCTCCTGTCTCTTTTCTCATGGGTGAGTTTATAGTTTCATGGGCTACCTGTGGTAGTTAGAATGTCATTGGCTGTAATTATCTCATAGGGAGTGGCACTATTAGGAGGTGTGGCTTTGTTGGAGTGGGTATGGCCTTGTTAGAGGAAGTGTGTCACTGTGGGAGAGGGCTTTGAGGTTTCCTATGCTCAGGATACCACCCAGTGTCTCAGTTCACTTCCTGTTGCCTGCAAGATATAGGACTCTCAGCTACCTCTCCAGTACCATGTCTGCCTGCATGCCACCATGCTTGCTACCATGATAATAATGGACTGAACCTCTGAAACTATAAGCGAGCAACCCCAATTAAATGTTTCTTTCATAAGAGTTGCCATGGTCATGGTGTGTCTTCACAGCAATAAAAACCCTAACATAAGACACCATCTCTTCTATATATAGATATGTATACATGTATATAAAAATCAAAGTTTAGGATCTACATGTGAGAGAAAACATGTGGAATTTGTCTTTTAGTCTGGCTTATTTCGCTTAAGATAATACTTTTCAATTCCATCTATTTTCTTGAAGATGTCACAATTATATATTTATGGCTGAATAAAATTCCATTATGTATGTATACTATCATTTTTTTTTCTTTTTGGCTTTAAGGAGTGGAGATGTTGTGACAGAGTCTAATGCAGCCTAGGTTGTTCTTGAGCTCATTGTGTGGCTGAGGATAGACCTGAACTACTAATCCTCTTGCCTCTACTTTCTAAGTGCCTAGGAGTACAACTGTGTGGATATACCATATTTCTTTCATTTATTCATCTGTTGATGGACATCTAGGATAGTTCTATTCCCTTCTATTGTGAATAGAGTAACAGTAAACATAGATGTGCATTTATCTCTGTGGTAGGACTTGGAGTCTTTGGGGTATATGTCAGGAATAGAATAGCTAGGTAATATAGTATTCTAATCTTAGTTTTTTGAGAAGCTTCCATTCAATTTCCATAGTAACTGTACTACATTACATTCCCATAAGCAGTGTGTAAGAGCTTCTCTTTCCCCACATTCCCAGCAGCATTTGTTGTCTTTTGTTTTCTTGGTGGTAGACTGCTGTTTGGAGTGAGATATAATCTCAAAGTAGCTTTTATTTCCATTTCCCTGATGGCTAAGGATGGTTTGACACTTGTGCAAAAAAAAAAAAAAAAAAAAAAAAAATAGCCATTTGGGCTAATCCTTTTCAGAACTTTATATTCAGTTCATTGATTTAATATAGATTGGTTTCTATATTACATTGATTGTCTGGAAGACTTTTGTTGGGGAAGTGTTTAATTTTGCAGTTATTTATATAGTCTAAATATTGGCCCTTGTCTGAAGTATAGCTAGCTAGAAAAGACAGCTTATTAATTTCATATCATCCCATCTGTCAGTTTTGGAGTTATTTTCTGTGCTATTATAGTCCTTTTTAATAAGATCATGCCTGTACCCACACCTTGAATTATTTTCCTTATGTTTTCTTCTGGCAATTTCAATTGAGGTCTTATATTAAGTTATTGCTCTAGTTGGTGTGAACCTGGTAGAGTGGAGCCTAATAATGAGGTGAACTAAAGTCACATGAAATAGCCAACTTATTAAGAGCATCAGACAATTTATTGGTATAACCTCAATTCTGAGGGTATTCTGAGGGTTAAGCAAGCTCATCTGAGCAAAGTTCACATGAGTTTAGGCTGTACACAATCATGAAGACACCCATGCTTGGAAACACCATCTGAATAATAACAGTAAATGATGAGTAAACCCATTCCTGTCTGCTACACCTGGAAGGGACACAAAAGCACATTCCAAAAACAACTCATGTTATGGAGGAACAGAGGCCACAGATTCTTGTCTTTTTTTCTTGGAATTTTCTTACAAGCTCTCAGAATTTTCCTCATATAGCTTCCTTCATGGACCCTGTCCCAACATTAAGGTACTGGAATTTTTATGGCAGTTGTGTTGAATCTGTAGATTGCTTTTAGTAATACCATTATCTTGCACATCATCATTCTGCCTATCCATGAACATACACATTTATCCATCTTCTCATGTCTCTTCAATGTAGTGCATCAATATTTTAAAAAAGCTTTCTTTGTAGAAGTCTTTCACCTCCTTGGTTAAGTTTCTTCCTAAATATTTTGTATTGTTTTTTTAAAAGTGATTGTGAATGAGCTATTTTTCCTAATCTCTTCGCTAGTTTTTTGTTAGTATACAGATTTTTATGTTGGTTTTTGTATCCTGATAGTTTGCTGAAAATATTTATCAGAGCCAATAGTTTTCTGATGGAATAGATAGTCTTTTAAATACAGTTTTGCCTCATTGGCAAGTAGGGGATAATTTCTTTGTTGTTGTTTATTTTGAAAGGGTCTTACTATGTGGTCCTGGCTATCCTGTAACTGGACTAGGCTGGCCTAGAACTCACCTGCCTCTGCATCCCTAGTGCTGGGATTAAAGGCATATGCCACCATGCCCAGCAAGTAAGGGATGATTTGACTTTTCCTTTTTTTTTTTTTTTTTTTTTTTTTGGTTTTTCGAGACAAGGTTTCTCTGCGTAGCTTTGTGCCTTTCCTGGAACTCACTTGTTAGCCCAGGCTGGCCTCGAACTCACAGAGATCCACCTGGCTCTGCCTCCCGAGTGCTGGGATTAAAGGCGGACTTTTCCATTTTTAAATCTATTTCTTTTGTTTGTGTTCCTGCTCTAGCTAAGACTTCAGGTACTATATTGACTGATCATTGGAGAAAGTGAGTACTAAGTCTTGTTCCAGAATTTAGAGACAATCCTTCTTTTCCTTCTTTCCGATAATGTGGGTGCTAAATTTCTTGTATATAGTCATTATATTGAGATATGTACATTCTACTCCTACTTTCTTCAGGGTTTTTATCATGAAGGAGTTTTAAACTTTGTCAAAGGCTTTTTCGGTATCCATTGATATAATCCTGTCCTTTTTGTCCTTCAATCTATTTAGGTGCTGGATTACCCTTATTGATTGACATGTGTTGAACCAAGCTTTCATCTCTAGAATGAAGCCAACTTGATCATTGTGTATGATCTTTTTATGTGTTCTTGAATTTGATTTGCAAGAATTTTATTGAGAATTTTTGTAGCTGTGTTTATCAGGGAATATATTCTATATCTACAGAGTTGGTTTTTGTTTTTTCTGTTGTGTCCTCTATTTTTGATATCAGGGTTCTTTCCTCATCCTTGTGGAATAGTTTGAAGAATGTTGCTTTCAGTTCTTTAAAGGTTTGGGAGCATTCAGCAGTGAATCCATCTGAACCTGGACTTCTCTTTGTTAGGAGACTTTTTATTCTTCCTTCAGGCTCACTGACTGTTATGAAGCACTTTATTGTTCATATTTTTTAAAAATAACTTACTTATTTTTATTTTATGTGCATTGGTGTTTTGCCTACATATGTCTGTGTGAGGGTGTCAGATCCCCTGGACCTGGAGTTACAGACAGTTGTGAGCTGCCATGTGGGTGCTGAGAATTGAACCTGGGTTCTCTGGAAAAGCAGTCAGTGCTGAACCATCTCTCCAGCCCCCTTGTTTATATTTTCTTAATTTTGGTAGGTCATATGTCTCTAGGTTTTTCACCATTTCTTCTAGAATTTTCAGCTTTTTCTGATATGTTTTCAAAGTACTTCCTAATGATTTTCTATTGTTATTGTAATCTATAATAACATCTCATTTTTCTTATCTAATTTTATTAATTTGTATCTTTTTCTTTCTTTGGATAGTTTGGGTAGGGATTTATCAATGTTACTTCTGTTTTCAAGAACCAACTCTTTGGGGCTGGAGACATGGCTCACCAATTAAGCACCCTGGTATTTCTGTCTTGATCCTGTTCTACATCCCCAGAATTTGTTTCTGCCTCTCTCTCTCTCTCTGTCTCTCTCTGAGTCAGAGTTTCTCTGTGTTACAGCATGCACCACCACCCAGCTGTGTCCTCTATTTTTTATTCCTTTTTTCCCCACTTTTCATTTAACTTTACTTGAGTCCACTGCTGTTTATGCCCTAGCTGTAGTAACAGAATAAGAGTCCTGATATTAACTGGCATTAGAAGACATTTTTGTATATCAAGGTCTGTCCCCTGTAAGGTTCAGAGACTGGTTTGGGGGAACTGATTGAGGGAAGTGTAGTTTATGGTGTTATAGAGGTAAAAGTATCAATATTTAAATGGTGACATGAGGAGGGAAAGGGAGGTGAGAGAGAGAGTAAAATACAAACCAGAAGAAAGCTACATGGATAAGAGTATGAGAAATCAGGGCCAGTGATGGATAAGAGTATGAGAAATTAGGGCCAGTAAGATGGCTCAGAAAGCAAAGACACTTGTCACTAAGCCTTACAACTTGTGATCCCCAGGACTCTAGTGTCAGAAGAAAAACGGTTCCCAGAGTTGTTCTCTGACCTCCTCACATACATGTGTGTGCATAGACACACGCATAAAGAAGGACTTTTTAAAAAGGTAGCAAATCAACTCAAATATCTCTTTATTGTAAAAGTCCTAAAGAAACTGGGAAGTCAAGGAACATTTTTGCTTAGATTTTTTTTTAATTGTTTGTTTGTGTGTGTGTGTGTGTGTGTGTGTGTGTGTGTGTGTGGTTTTGTGCACATGAGTGTAGGTGTCTTCTGAGGCCAGAAGAGGGCATTGGATCCCTTTGAGGTGGAGTTAAAGGTGATTGTGAGATAACTGAGGTGAGTCCTGAAAGAGTGGTAGGCACCCTTAACCACTGAGCCATCTTTCCAACCCCAGAAACATATGTTGATGTGATAAACATGTATGTGACAATCAAAGTATTTCCACTAAAGTCACAGACAAGACAAGGGTATCTACTCCTTCCACTTTTATTCAATATAGTTCTGGATGCCTTAGCTAGAGCAGCAAGAGAAGAGAAGCAAATAGAGCGGCTGGAAATAGAAAAGGAAGAAGTTCAAGTATCCTTACTTGCAGATCCTATGATTCTATGATAAGAAACCTAAAGACTCCAGCAGAAAACACTTAGAACAAACACTTTTAACAAAGTGGAAAGATACAAAAGTAACATACAAAATCAGTTAGCCTTCCTCTATACTAGAATAGATATGCTGAGGAAGAAATCTGGGAAATATGGGCACTCACAGGTGCCTCAATTTTTAAAAAAATACCTTGGAATATACCTAACCAAGGGAGTGAAGATCTCTACTATGAAAAGAAGCTGGGCAATGGTGGCGCATGCCTTTAATCCCAGCACTCTGGAGGCAGAGGCAGGTGGATCTCTGAGTTCAAGGTGAGTTTGGTCTGCAGAGCGAGTTCCAGAACAGCCAGGCCTACACAGAGAAACCCTGTCTTGAAAAACCAAAAAAAAACAAAAAAGAGAGAGAGAGAGTAATTTTGTGTCATGTAAATTATGTCTCAATAAAAATTAGCATGTATCCCTAATGCCTGTGGAAAAGTAATTCTTACTCTGTAGTTTCTTACACTAGAAACATTAGCATAGAGCTCAGTGCTCTGGTACTAGATGCTGTGAGGACCATATTCTGCCTAATGTGTAGAATACAAATAATTTTTTTCTCATAGGTATATATCCAGTATATGAAATTTGCAAGGAGAGCAGAAGGTATCAAATCTGGAAGAATGATATTTAAAAAAGCAAGAGAGGATGCCAGAACTCGCCATCATGTCTATGTTACTGCAGCACTCATGGAGTATTACTGTAGTAAGGTAACTACTGAAATGCTCATAGACAGATGATAGCATTTTCTTCATCTGAAGTGTATTCATAAGAAGAAAAGCAGTCCTGCTGGGCATGGTGACCCACACCTTTCTTTAATCCCAGCACTGTAGGTAGAGACAGGCAGATCGATTTACATAGCAAAGACCTCATCTCTGAAAGCCCTACTTTAAGTAATTAAGCTTAATTGCTCGTTTTTTAAAGGAGGCCTTAAGTTTATCTGCATAAAATTATGTGGAACATTATCCAGCTCAATTGCTTGCTAATTTGTGCCTTATTAAACTCCAAATTTTTAATTTTTTTTTCTTTTTTCATTGATTGTTTATATACTAGAAGGCCTCAGACATCCTAGATAAGCTCTCTACTTAGAATTTTTTTTTGGAGGGGGGAGTTGGGGGGTCAGTGCTAGAGATCGAACTCAGGGATTGATACATGACAAGCAAGTGTTCTACCACTGACCCCTCCCAGCTCACCCTTGGTTGTTTTTGTTCGTTTGTTGGATTTTGTTTTGTTTTGAGTCACATATCATCACTAAGTATTTCAGGCTGGTCTCAAACTTGATCTTCCAGCTTCCACTTCCCCAGTCCTGGGATTACAGAAAATGCAACCTGGCAGCCAGCCATGGAATATGTCTTAGACAATATGCTAACATTGGCTACTTAGCTGTTTTATTTTGTTTATGGTGGTATTGAGAGTTGAACTCAGGACTTTGAGCATTCTAGGCAAGTGCTCTACCACCAGCTACATCCCCGGCTTTCTTTTTTCATTTTTTCCCTCTTTCTCTCTCTCTCTCTCTCTCTCTCTCTCTCTCTCTCTCTCTCTCTCTCTTTCTTCCTCATATTTTTTTTTTTTCTTTTCTCATTTTAAAGGGACAGGTTCTTGCTTCATTTCCTAGACTGGCCCTGAACTTAAACGCTTGGTTGTTTTTTATGCTCAGTAGTTTTTATGTAACAAGATTTTAATTTCCATTTTAGTTCTTCTGTGTCTTGTCATATTTAGATGTTGTGGAAGTTTTTCTTTGTTTTCTTTTCTTTTTTTTTTTTTTAGAGAAAGTGTCTTGCTATGTAAGCTAAGCTGACTTTTAACTTGTGGCAATCCTCTTGCCTCTCAGTCCCTCCTGCTGGGATCATAGGTGTGCATTGCCATGGCTATTAGATTCTGTAGTTTTCATATTCTTTTTAATACATTGTCTGGCATTTCATGGAAATCAGTACTGTCTTTATTTCTAGGACAAATCTGTTGCCTTTAAGATTTTTGAATTGGGACTAAAGAAATACGGAGACATTCCAGAATATGTATTGGCTTATATCGACTATCTCTCTCACCTCAATGGTAAGCTGATTCTAGAATCTGTCGTGTCTTTTCTTTTAAGATTTATTTATTTTTATTTTGTGTGTTTTGCCTGCATGTTATGTGTGTACCCAGGTCTTTATGGCCCTCCGAGGTCAGAAGAGGGCATTGGAGCCTCTGGACTGAAGTTATAGATTGCTGTCAGCTGCCACGTAGGTGTTGGGAACCAAACCCAGGCCCTTTGGAAGAGCAGCCAGTGTTCTTAACCTCTGAGCTATCTCTCCAGTCCTTGCCATAGTTTCTTAATATTAAACAATCTGGCCTGGCGGTGGTGGCGCACGCCTTTAATCCCAGCACTCGGGAGGCAGAGCCAGGCGGATCTCTGTGAGTTCAAGGCCAGCCTGGGCTACCAAGTGAGTTCCAGGAAAGGCGCAAAGCTACACAGAGAAACCCTGTCTCCAAAAAAAAAAAAACAAAAAAAACAAACAAACAAAAAAAAAAAATATTAAACAATCTGAAATTATGTACCTGGATTTGGGTGGTTTTATTTTCTTCTTTAAAGTGTTGTAATTCTAACATTACACTAGAAACAGCTTCTTGATAGGCACCTAGGAAATAGTAGCCTATCATTCACTAATTCAATATTTTAGTTTTTAGACGGGGTCTTATTATATAACAGTGATTGGCCTAAAACTTGTAGACCAGTTTGGCTTTGAACTAACAGAAATCCACCTGCCTACAAGTTTGTTACCATGCCCAATTTATGTGGTGCTAGCATTCAGCCCAACATCTTCTGCATGCTAGGCAAGTGTATTAGTTCTCTAGAGGAACAGAATTTACATAGAAGGAACGTGTGTGTGTGTGTGTGTGTGTGTGTGTGTGTGTGTGTGTGTGTCTGTGTCTGTGTTAGAATTATTTACAGGCTGTGGTCCTGTCTACCAAGGGAAGGTCCAATAATCCAGTAGTTGTTAAGTTCATAAGGCTGGATGTCTCGGCTGGTCTTCAGTATATGCCAGAATCCTTAAGAAGTAGGCTCTAATGCCACTGAAGGAGTGGACTATCCAACAACAGCAAGAACAAGCTGGCAAGGAGTGAGAGCTTCCTTTTTCCTTGTCCTTTGTATAGGCTGTCACCACAGGGTGTGGCCCAAACTAAAGATGGATCTTCCTACCTCGAAAGATCTGGATTAAAGCTGGGTCTTCCCTCTTTAAGAAAAGATTTCTGGGGGGCTGGAGAGATGGCTCAGAGGTTAAGAGCACTGGCTGCTCTGCCAGAGGTCCTGAGTTCAATTCCCAGCAACCACATGGTGGCTCACAACCACCTATAATGAGATCTGGTGCCCTCTTCCGTCATAGAGGCAGAACACTGTGTATAGAATAAATAAATATTTAAAAAAAAAAAAGAAAAGAAAAAAGAAAAAAAAAAAGAAAAGATTTCTGATGGGTACACCCAGCCACGTGGATTTTAGTTAGTTTAGATGTAATCAAGATGACAACCAAGAATAGCCATCACATCAAGCTGAGCTCTGTGCCCAGTCCTATCAACAATGTCTCTACATTCCCTGAATAAATGGTAGATGGTTGGGACTCTACAGAGTGGTTTGGAATCTGGAAAGTGCTACCCACAATTAGACGAAGCTGCAGAGTCAGTTAGAACGGGGTTGTTTGTGTTCTTCTCTAGCCACACTGTGCAACTATCTCTTATCTCCTGGGCCTAAACAGATACTTTCAAAGCCCTCTAGGGCTGGTGATGTAGCTTGGTGATAAAGTTTTGCCCAGTAGATGGGAAATATGGAACACAATGCTACAAAAGAAGAAACAAAAATGTCTATAGCCACCAAACTCCAAGACACTTGTATAGTAACGTAAAGCACTCTCAGGTTATGGGGGTGAAATTTGAAAAGAAACGTGTTCATATGTGTGTCTCTATAAAAATTACTATAATTATTGATAGTTCAGGATATATAATTTCTTGGAAAAGAAAAAAGAAAAACAACTTGGGGAGCTGGAGAGATGGCTCAGCAGATAAGGAGTACTTGCTCCTCTTGCAGAGGACCTGGGTTTGGCTCCCAGCAACCAAATGGTGGCTTGTAGCTGTCCATAACTCCAGTTCTAGGGGATCTAAAAGCATGTGCATGGTATATATACATGTATGCAGGCAAAACAGTCATGCACATAAAATAAATCTAAAAAATAAAAATTTAAAAAATGATCTTGTTGTTTTAAGAAAACTTGTATTTACTTGTATGTGAGGTTAGGTGTGTAAACTTGAAACTATTGTTTTCCCATTGGCAACTTGGTTGTAATAATTAAACCTTTCATAAGACTGAGAGGATCAAGTAAGTTTCTGCATGTATTTGATTTGTCTATGAAATATAGGAAGCAGTAACTATAGCAGAGCCCTGATGATGCACTGTGGGGCAGGTAGATGACAAGTCTAAGCCCTGGAGTTATTCTGAGTGGCTTTGAAGACGCTAGACGTTTACTGAGCAAGTGACGTGTGCCTATGCCAAACGGTGTGTGTGCCAGATTCCAAAGACTTAATTTAAACAAATAAATTAATTCAAAGAATGTAAACTATTGTTTACATGTTGAAAGGACAGTTTGAGTATGCTTAAGATTAATCTAACCCTCTTAGTATGGCTAGCAGGGATTTGAATGACATTCTACTGCATTCCACTGTGTGGACAGCACTATCCTAAGGGTTCACAGAAAGCATGTGAGTTGGGTCTTGAAGATGAACAATAGTTAGCCAGATAAAGAAAAGGGAAAGCATCTTTCCAGTCAGACAGCACAGCAGGTAGTGAGAGGGGAAGGTTATGTGGGATACTAAAAGGGATTTTTGGAACAAACCTTGGATTAAAGCATGGATGAAATGGAAGATTTAATAACATCTTTAAAAATATGGGCTAGAAAGATGGCTCAGTAGTTAAGAGCACTGGCCGCTCTTCCAGAGGACCTGGGTTCAAGTCTCAGCACCTGGTGAGACTCAGCAATGGAGACTCACAACTTCAGTCTCGGGCTCTAACACCCTTTTCTGGCTTCCAGGGGAATTGAATGCAAGTGGTGCACAGATAAATGCAGAAGCACTCCACATAAAATAAAAATTTAAGGGGTTGGGGATTTAGCTCAGTGGTAGAGCACTTGCCTACCAAGCGCAAGGCTCTGGGTTCGGTCCTCAGCTGGGGGGGGGGGGGCAGGGGGACACGACAAAAGTAAAAATTTAAAAATATGGGCTGGAGAGATGGCTTAGAGGTTGAGAGCATTGGCTGTTCTTCCAGAAGACCTGGGTTCAATTCCTACCACCCACATGGCAGCTCACAACTGTCTGTAACTCCTGTTCCAAGGCATCTTACACCCTCACAGACACACATGCAGACGAAACACCAGTGCACATAAAATAAAAATAAATAAATCATTTAAAAAAAATTTTAAAATACACTATATTCACTTGAAGTCATGAATATGACTTTGGGTGAATACATTTAATCTTTCATGGACTTATTTTGCATATGAACAGTTAGTAAATTGAGTATGCTAAGACATTAAAAATAGGTTACATTGCTGTATTAAAAAAATTATTGAAGTATAATTTAGATACAGTGAATGTACTCACTTAAGTGTACCATGTAATTCTCATTAGTTTTGAAAGGCCAATAGGACATGTGATTCATACATCACAGTTTGCACTGCACTGCAGTACATGCCAGTTCAGTCAAGGGTAAAAGACCTTGCTTCTAATGACTGCTTTGGTACTCAACAACAGTGAGCCAGACTCAGTTCAGTGGGGTTCGGTTGGCATCTGTTTGTCTCAGACAAGGGTCTCAATATGTATCTTTGGCTGGCTTGAACTCACAGTGTAGACCAGGCTGGCCTAGAACCAGAGATCTGTCTGCCTCTGCCTTCTGAGTGGTGGAATTAAATAAAGGCTTGCTCTACCAGTCTCTCAAACTCAGTGATTTTGAACCTCCAAATTTCCTCATCTGTAAAAATCAGTTGTGACAAGTTATTTTTCTGCACTGGATTTTTATGAGGATTAGCTTGAGAATTGTGAGATAAAGCTTGGGGGTTTGTTCTGTTTTGCTTACAAAAAATAATTGTTGAATTATAAAGCTTTCTTTGACCTAACATTTAATTTTTTTTTTTTTTTTTTAATATCCTAGAGGACAATAATACCCGAGTTTTGTTTGAACGAGTTTTAACATCTGGAAGCCTTCCTCCTGAGAAGTCTGGGTAAGTCATGCACAATGTGTGAGCTCTGATCTGTGGGACTGTGTGCTTGAGTGTGCATTTCAGGAGAAATTTCTTTTCTGTCTAATTTTCCCTACTTGTAATATTTTCATACTCACCTAAGCTTTTTTATTTTATATATGATTAGAATTATTTTGAGACACTTTTATAATTTATTAAGTATTTTACTATGTCTTTCTACTTTAGTATTTCTAGAACTTAATATATTGGCATTCTGGAATGTATCTCCCTAGTGGAAAGCAAAGACTCTTCTGTATTGAAAGCTGGTTGATGGGTTTATCTAAGTTGTCCCATTACCAGTAAAAACTCAGGACTCAGACATTACTGTAAAGACCTCATATATCAAGACAGAGGAGGAGGAACGACAGCTGACCCTCTCTCCACACTTCCCAGATCAAAAAGACCACGAAAAAACCCGAGTCTTCTCTTTCTGTGTGTCACTGTTCATATTCCTGGATTCTCCAGGGCCAATTCTGCAGCTAATTGCTGACTCCACCCCCAATTCAAGGTTAACTTTATTAACAGTCTCCGGGTTTAAGTGCTATCAAATATCCCACAGCAACACTGGTTTTCCATGTTACATCCCACCTATGGCTTTGCCTGGGGGGCGTGTAACATGGTCTAGTGGTCCAGCCAACACAGTAAGGATTTGCATCTTGGCTTTGTTTTCCAACTCAGCCACCTAGACAGTGGGAAATTCCACCTTACTAATCCTCAGTTTCTCACCGAATCACAAACATGTCTACCAGTGTGGGAGTTCTATAATTCTTGGTACAGTATAGGTGCCCAGTATCTCACTTTAGGTGCCTGTGACTTAAAGTAATCTGAGACCATTAAAACAGCGATGTGGTTTGGTCTCAGTGAATCATAGAATCATAGAGGATTTTGGAATATTTTTGTTTTGTTTTGTTTTGTTTTTCGAGACAGGGTTTCTCTGTGTAGTTTTGGTGCCTGTCCTGGGTCTCACTCTGTAGACTAGGCTGGCCTCGAACTCACAGAGATCCACCTGGCTCTGAGTGCTGGGATTAAAGGCATGTACCACCGCCGACCAGCTGGAATATATTTTTATTCATACATTAGATGAAGAAAATCTTCCACAACATAATTTATGCCACTAAGTAGTGATGACGCCACATTATGCAGGAAAAATGATAGAACTCTATCTAGGTTCTTTTTCCATCAACAATTTATCCTCTCTCTGATGTCTTTTATTTACCTCAAATAGGAAGATAAGGGGTGTGTGTTTGTGTGCGTGTGCGTGCGTGCATGCATGTGTGTAAGAGCTTGAATGTCCAAATATTTAGGTAAAGTACTGTGACTGTGCTTGACTTTCAAATACTTAGGCAAAAATAAAGTTAAACAAATGGGGGGAAAGTAACAATTATTAAACCTAATGAAGACAGGTATTCATTATATTATCCTGGTTTCTATTATTTGGAAATCTTTATTTTAAAACAAACTTTTTATGACTAAGTATTGGTTATATTTACTTTCTTACAGAGAAATCTGGGCTCGATTTCTAGCTTTTGAAAGTAATATTGGTGATTTAGCTAGTATACTCAAGGTGGAGAAAAGGCGGTTTACAGCATTCAGAGAGGAGTACGAGGGCAAGGAAACAGCCTTACTGGTGGACAGATACAAGTTCATGGATCTCTATCCTTGTTCTGCAAGTGAACTCAAAGCACTGGGCTATAAGGTATGTACTCAGCACCAAGTACAATATATGCGCTGTCTCCACTTCCCTGGGGTTTTTTAAGAGTTCCTGGATAATTTCCATTCTAAGATCAGTTCTTTACTATGTTGCTAATAAAACAAAAAAAATCATTGTTTTGTTGTTGTTTATGAACATCAAAAGTAACAAAAAATGAAAATTAAATGTTTGAGATAGAGAAAGTAAATGCTTTCATGTGTACCTGGAACTTGGTGCCTTATGTCTGATGGATGATGGAGGAAGTCTTACTATCTGTTTTTTGAAACATTCTTATCACCTGATGAATATTTTTGATGGAGCTTAAACTAAATGTATTTGCTGTTGCATATTTTGTCAAGACACCATGAAGGGACATGGCCAGGCATGGTGGTACACTCACAACTGTAGGCCTAGATCTAGAAAGGGGAGGCAAGAGGCCTGCAAACTGGAGGCTGTACAATCAAGGCAAAACCACAGCTTGCCAAATGCATGCTGTTCCTTGAGAGAGCCCTGGGGGAACTGGCTTCTCTAAAAGTGGTCCTCGTCTGTGTAGATGACTGACCCATAAGAAAGCTGCTAGTCCCTGAACCCAAATGGTTTTGAAGCCTCAGGAATAGTCCTTGTGCAAAACACCATTGGTCCCTCATTCTTGGCCTTTCTATGCCCTGGGCATGAACAAAGGTCAAGGGGGGAACTCACCTGAGTCTTAGGTTGGTCCCTTTAAATCACCTGGCAATAGGATGTTCTTGGCCATCATCGTTTTCCTCAGCGCCCTCTTTTGTCCTGAGTCTCACTCTGTGTCTGAACTAGACTACAAACTTTGAGAGAAATTATACATAATTTAGCTTTAGGCCTTTTCTTTGATGGATGCTCCAATTCTGCACCAGCCCCATAATCCTATTCTGAATCAAAGGATTCCTAATAACCCACATTTTACTGTTAGAAAATGAACAATTTCTACCTCTACTTTACTTCTCAGTGAACACCACAGACATTTTAAAACTTATTTAAGAATTATTAGAAAAGACCAATTTTTTCTAGGATAAAGTGATTTTAAAGAGTTGAATGAAAATAAAGAGAGCCAGCAAAGCTTAGTGGGTAAAGGAGCCTGCCACCAAGCCTGGTGACTTGCGTTCAATCCCTGGAAGCCACATGATGGAAGGAGAGAACCATCTCCCACCAAGTTAAACTCTGTGCACCTATATGCATGACACACACACATAAATATAATTTAAAACAATTTTTGGCCAGACAAGTAATTGCCAGGTTTGCACACTTTTAATCCCAACATTCTGGAGACACAGGCAGTGTAGTGTATCTCTTATCACTGTAAATTCAAAGCCAGCCTGCCAGAGATACATAGTGAAATCCTGTCTCAAAAACAGAAAAAAAAAAAAAAGAAGAAGAAAGAAAGAAAATTTTGACTATTTCAAACTAGAGCTACTTTTTTTTTTTTTGGTGTTTTTGTTGTTGTTGTTTTGTTTTGTTTTTTGTTGTTTTTTTTTTTTTTTTTTTGGTTTTGGTTTTGGTTTGGTTTGGTTTGGTTTCTTTGAGACAGGGTTTCTCTGTGTAGCTTTGGAGCCTGTCCTGGAACTCGTTCTATAGACTAGGCTGGCCTCGAACTCATAAGGCATGCACCACCACCACCCAGTGAGTTACTTTTTTTTTTTTTTAATTTATTTACTGTTATTTTATACACATTAGTGTTTTGCAACCATGTATGCCTCAATCAGATCCCCTGGAACTAGACAGCTGTGAGCTGTCATGTGGGTGCTGGAAATTGAACTTGGGTCCTCTCGAAGAGCAGCCAGTGCTCTTAACCAATGAGCCATCTCTCCAGCCCCTGAGCTACTTTTTAATATAAATTTCCAGCCTGTGTTTCCACTTCCACTTTGTATTTGGGTAGAACTAGAGCACTTTACCATGTGGTCTTCAGTGGCATAGTGAGTTGTGCACCAGAGTGAGCAATTTACTGTGCCTACTCAGTTAGATTTGCCCACATAATAGCAAGGTCACCACTGTGTCAGAGCAGATTTGAAGACTGAAATGGATAGGGCCTATTAACTGTCCTATTCTCTGACATACCTTGGAGAGGGTCCTACTAGAGCTGAAAAGGTCAGAGGTGGGCTCCCAATCCTCGATCTACTTCCTGTTAGCTATGTGATCCTTTCTGAGCTTCAGCCTGTGCCATGAATGTGAACTGATTGCCTCAAAGAGATAAATACAGTCTGGCTAAAACAGCCTGACAAATGAGGGCGCTCAGTATGCGTTCCTTTTCTCCTCAACCATTTTAAGGACCTTCACTGCATTAGGAAGATGCTATTAGCCAGGATAGGTGCAGAGAATCCTTATCTTGGCTTTCATGAAGCAAGACTTCACTTAACCCAGGCTCTTCGCTTTAACTGAGATGTTATTCAATTCCAATGGAAGAGAGGTATCAAAAGTCTAAATCTCAGCTGGGCATGGTGGCACACACGTTTAATCCCAGCACTCAGGAAGCAGACCAGGTGGATCTCTGTAAGTTTGAGGCCCTCCTGGTCTACACAGTGAGTTCCAGGACAGCCAGGGCCATAGAGTGAGACCCTGTCACAAACAAACAAAAATCTAAATCTTGAATTTTCCTTCAAATTACTCCATCCTCTCTTTGGTGCCCATTCCTACAACTCTTTCTGAAAAGGCTTGTATCTATCCTGTGAGGACATTGCCTGGAGACAGTCCAGTGATTCTTAGCTGGGGTTGAGATAAAACTTTTTAAAGTCAACCTTCAAAGCCAACGGCTTCCCTTGTTGAATACTGAACAATATGTATCATCATGAGATTTCCTGCTTATCCTTCTCCGTGCTTCCTGTGCTTATAACCCAGTTATTCTTCCTGTAGCCTCAAGACTATAGAACTACACAGTACTCTGTAAGACCCTTCTCAGGTCTAGGATCTTCTGTTCTGCATTTTCAGGATGTCTCCCGTGCTAAGCTAGCAGCTATAATTCCAGACCCAGTTGTAGCTCCTTCCATAGTGCCTGTCCTGAAAGATGAAGTGGATAGAAAACCAGAGTACCCTAAGCCAGACACTCAGCAGATGATTCCATTTCAGCCACGACATTTAGCACGTAAGACCCAGTACTGAGACCTCGGTTTGTTTGATTTCAATCCAAGGTGTGGGGGGGGATGTAACCTGGCCTTTTCCACTGTAGGTTAATTGTTAGGCTTAGGTTCACAGTGACGAGTGACTTGACAGTAATCCTTGAACCAGATGAGCTAAGAATTAAAAAAAAAAAAAAAAAAGCAGCGCTGAGCACAGCAGATTCCAGTCACCGATTTCCCAGTGGCAGTTCTCATAAAAGCTGCCGTGTGCAGATTATTGAGCAGCTGGAGACACACTGTGGTCAGTCGTGTTGTCTGCACCACAGCTGTGAATCTTAGGAGCCCCTCTATGACCAAGACCTTCTGATTCAGTGTGCTGTTGAAAAAAAGGATTGCTAAGCGTTGTGTAACTCAAAGTAGTGACAAAAATGTCCTTTAGTCCAGCCCTGGCTTGCTTTACATGAAGTCACTTGTCTGCTTCCCGGGGCCTGTGAGACTGGCACTGTGCTTCCTGTCTGGCCCATTTCAGTTGGTCACGGGGGAAAGCACTGAAACCCTTTTGTGAGTGTGGAGAGGAAAGCCGCAGGGACGTAGACAGTTGCTGTGTGCAGGCCACTTGATTTCACTTGCTTGTGTCGAAACTGCCCCCCTTGTTTGATGCCCGCCTTCTCCCTCAGCCCCAGGCTTACACCCCGTCCCCGGTGGAGTGTTTCCAGTGCCTCCTGCAGCTGTGGTTCTGATGAAACTGCTCCCTCCTCCTATCTGCTTCCAGGTGAGTTCACTGTACACACTGGCTCTGTGGGCCACAGTCATTGTGTGCTTCTCCTCTTGCAGAATGGGAGTACAAAATAGTTAACTTGTCAGCTAACTGAGATTAAATGTATTCATGTCATAATAGGGTCCTTTTGTACAAGTGGATGAACTGATGGAAATTTTCCGAAGATGCAAGATACCAAACAGTGAGTAATAGAAGCTCCATTTCAGTGTGGAGTCCACGTTACTGTTTCCCAAGGAGGAAGGATTGTTCTCTCCCACTGAGGTCTCTAAAACCAGTTACCCAGGCTGCAGCAGTACGGTGACACCCTGGAGTGAAGTGGGCATATCCTGATCTAATGTCACCAGATCCTAGCATGCGAGTGCACTGTCCGACCTGTCTTGTCACGCTCCTGGTTCACAGCAGCAGGTGACATGCAGCAGTGACACATTCCATGCTTGCTTCGGGGCATGGGATGAGCAGAGTGCTTGCTCTTCTGTGGCACACCGTTGTAAGCATCCTGCCCTGTCTTTTGCTCCATCCCTGTAGCTGTTGAGGAAGCTGTGAGGATCATCACTGGTGGGGCCCCAGAGCTGGTTGTGGAAGGCAATGGCCCGGTGGAGAGTAGCGCTGTGCTCACCAAGGCTGTCAAAAGACCCAACGAGGACTCAGACGAAGATGAAGAGAAGGGGGCTGTGGTCCCCCCCGTTCATGACATTTACAGAGCGAGGCAGCAGAAGCGAATACGATGAGGGGCTTCGAGACCTGCCCGCCTCTGAGAGAAAAGACTCTACCCAGGGTTCCTTTTTGCCTCTTAAGTCATATGTTTGAAAAAAACAGTGCTTTGTTACAAGGGTTTTGGAAACAAAGTTGTATTGTCATTGGTGCCTCTATCATCTGGTTCTTGAGAAAAAAACAAGCCTGTGTGGATTTTGAATATGAAACAGACCTATCCTCTAAGAAAGATTAGGTTTTAAATAATATGAGAACAATACAAAATGGCAAAGCCACATCTTGTTCCTCTTCAAGGCTTCTTGTATGTGCCACTTGAAGATTTGTGAGTTTTCCACAGTTTTATTTTAAAAACTGGATGGCTTATGATTGCAGAATATTTTCACATTTTCTGAAAAACAGTTGTTCTCAGTTTGCTTATGTAGTCCTGCCTGTTTGTTTTTATTTATGGCAGAATATATGGCATCTGTTTTGTAGTTTACAATTTTTAAAAAGGTCCTTTGAAAGAATAAAGGACCTCAAAAGCATGCCTCCTTCTGTTTCTTTGTGTATGTGTGTGTGCACGTGCCTGTTTGTGTATGGGGGAGGGGTTGGGGCCATACATGCACACAGAAGCCAGTGGAGGACCTCGGTTGTCTTCCTCTATAACTCGTATTCCCTTGAGACAGACACTGTTTCTCACTGAACCGGAAGCGTACCTTTTTTGTTTGGCCAGAGGGTTCCTAGGGTCTGCCTGTCTCTGCCCCCAGTGCTGAGGTTATAGGACTGGCTTTTTATGTAGGTGCTAGGGACCCAAATTCAGATCCTCAAGTCCTCTACCCAATGGCCATCTCCCCGGTAGTTCTGCTTCTTCAGATTTTATGATCATAGATACAGACACTATATTATTCATCTAATACCGTTTACATTAAATGTTAACAGTACGTTAAAAAGTCATTTTCTGTTTTGTTTTGGTTTTTTGATACTTATAGGAAACATTTTTAAGAGACAAATTAAGGGCTGAGGATGAAGTAGGTTCAGTGTTTCCCTAACATGGTAGTACATGTCTGTAATCCTAGCCCTTGGGAGGTAGGAGAACCAAGAATTAAAGGTCATCCTATATTGACTTCAAGGTTATCCTGGGATGAAGGGGGTTGGGGTGGGGAGAGCATGGGCCTGCACAATCAGTGTGGCTACTGAGAGACAACCAATCTCAGAAAACAGAATGTCAAAGAAATGGGAACAAATTAAGCATTTTGTAAATATTTAAATATGAATGCCATTTCCCCAACGCTGAGGGAGATTGAGGTTTTTGCTTCTTTTGTTTTTTGGGTTTTTGTTTGTTTGTTTTGCAGTTGAAGAAAGACATTTATTGGGATGAGGAAGCATACATGTAGCAGGCACACAGGAAAAAAGACTCTGTCGACTGAGACATTTTTACTTACGGAACTTTTATTCTTGTGTGTGTGTGCCACATGTGCGGTGGGCCCCTGGGAACGGGAGTCACGTGTGGTTACAGGCTTATAGCCACTGGACATGAGTGCTGGGAACTGAAATTGATCCTCTGCAAAAGCAGCAAGTGCTCTTGGCCACTGAGCCATCTTTCTAGCCTCCTCTTCTTTTTAGTGATTTATTTTTATCTCTCTTTCTATCTCTGTCTCTCTCTTTCTGTCACTGTGTGTGTGTGTGTGTGTGTGTGTGTGTGTGTGTGTGTGTGTTCATGCAGTACCCATGAACACCAGGAGAGGGTGTCAGATTCCCTGGGACTAGAGTTACAGTTAGTTATGAGCCCCCTGATATAGGTGTTGTGAACTCTGGTCCTCTACAAGAACAAGAAGTGTTCTTAATTGACATCTCTCCAATCCCTACTTCATCTTTGTTTTTTGAAACAGGGTCTATATAGTCCTGGCTGTCCTGGAGCTCCCTGTGTAGATCAGGAGGCTGGTCTTGAACTCACATGGATCCAACTGCTTCTGCCTCCCAAGTGCCAAGATTAAAGGCGTGTACTACTAAGCCAGGCTTTGGCATCTTTCTTTTCTTTCTTTTTTTTTTTTTTTTAAAGATTTATTTACTTATTATGTATACAGTCTTCTGTTTGCATGTATCCCTGCAGGCCAGGAGAGGGCGCCAGATCTCATTACAGATGGCTGTGAGCCACCATGTGGTTGCTGAGAATTGAACTCTGGAAGAACAGCCAGTGTTCTTAACCTCTGAGCCATCTCTCCAGCCCGTATCTTTCTTAAAAGCAATGTCAGTATGAAATTCTTTAAGGACTCACTATCTCATTCTCTATTGAAATATATTTCAAAAGGTACTTACGTACATTTTTCTCATGAGCTAGAGATCATCTAAGAGACTAAAGTTAATTACCCAGTCAGGCCGTGGTGACACGTGCCTTTAACCCCAGCACTCTGGAAGAAGCAGAGGTGGGTGGATCTGTGAGGCCAGCCTGGTTTACAGAGCGAGTTACAGGACAGCCACACAGAGAAACCCTGACTTGAAGGAAAAAACAAAAACAAAAAACAATAAAGCAAATTATAGTGAGGGAAAACACATCAGAAGAACTACATTTTGCTCCTTGGTTTCTACCCAGGAAACAGACCTCCTCTTGATGCATTTCTAGAAAAGCTACTTCTACAGAAAACTAACTGGGCCTTAAAGGGCCATATAGTTCAGAAAGAAAGATGAACCCAGGAAGGATGGGAGTAACACACAAAAATAACAAAACCAAAACCAAAGTAGGATGGAGCTGCGGGGTTAAACTCATATACTGAGAACATAACTCAACTTATAATTTGAATTCAGATGTGATTAAATAATCCTGTGGTTAAAACTCAGCTTCCCCAGGTGGCAGTGGCGCATGCCTTTAATCCCAGCACTCGGGAGGCAGAGCCAGGCGGATCTCTATGAGTTCGAGGCCAGCCTGGTCTACAGAGCGAGATCCAGGACAAGCTCCAAAGCTACACAGAGAAACCCTGTCTTAAAAAACCAAAACAAACAAACAAAAAACTCAGCTTCAAACTGTTTCTTTTACTACCATACTTGAAACAAGATGTCACCAATGTATTGCCAAACCTAGCAAAGGAAGACTAGAAAAAAAATGTGAAACAAAAACACAAATAAAACCTCTGTCATCTCACAAGAGGCTGAGGCTAGAGGATTTCCAGAGTGTGAGGTCAGCCTGGCCTACACAGTAGGCTCCATGTTAGACCAAGCTGCAGGATAATAACACTCTCACCAAAAAACCAAAACCTATTTTTGCCAGCATTTCTACTGGACTGTGGTTAGGATGTAAATGTTAAGAGTTCACTTACATAGTAGTAAATAGTTGGTTGATTCTGTTTTAAAAAGGTATTTGAGGCTGGAGAGGTAGCTGAGTGGTTAAGAGTACAGACTGCTTTTCCAGAGACCCCAAGTTCACTTGCCAGCACCCATAACCACCGATAACTCCATACCTTCTGGTCTCCGAGGACACTCGTGTACACACATAGATACACAAAAATTAAATCTGCGTAGGATTAACTACTTCTACCCTAAAGCAAACCCCATTTAGAGCGGTAGCTTCCAGTGTCAGGGTTAGCTTTGAAGAGATTGATACATTTTTTTATATTTTAGGTTTATTTTATGTGTAGGAGTGATGTGCTTTCTCACATATGTATGTCTGACATGTGTGCCTGGTGTCTGCAGAGGCCCGAGGACGTTGTATCCTCTGGAGCTGGAATTAAGGCAGCTGTGAGCCACTGTAGGTGCGGGGAACTGAACCTGGGGCCTCTGCAAGGGCAGCCCATGCTCTCAGCACTGAGCTCTCTCCAGCCTCATACATTTTAAGAGTTTCAAACAAAAGTAACAAGTAACTTGTCGCTTGTTACCAGGTACCATGTTATTAAATAAATCTTCAGTATTCAATGCAGATGTCAGTTCACCAAGCATCAGAGCTACTAGGAAGAAGGCTGGGCAGAGTGGTATATGGTGTGTATGCCTGCACTTCCAGATGTTTGGGAGGCCCCAGCAGGAAGATAGCCAAAGCCCGGAGTTCAAGGCCAGCTGTTGGAGCTGGAAACAGCTCAGTGGGTAAGAGCACTGGCTGCTCTTGTAGAGGACCCAGGTTTGGATCCCAGCACCCATGCAGAGGTTCACAACCAAGTTCTAGGGGATCTGATGCCTCTTCTTACCCTCACGGGCTACTACAAACATGTGGTGCACATACATGCACTCAGGCACACATGCATGTGCACACGGGATTTTTTTTTTCTTTTTTGGTTTTTCGAGACAGGGTTTCTCTGTGTAGCTTTGTGCCTTTCCTGGAACTCACTCTGTAGCCCAGGCTGGCCTTGAACTCACAGAGATCCGCCTGGCTCTGCCTCCCGAGTGCTGGGATTAAAGGCGTGCGTCACCACCGCCCAGCAGAAATATTTTTTTAAAGCAACTGTAATTTGTAAAATATCCCTAGTCTGAGCACTTGCCACAGTTCTGTTTTGAGCATGCCAACAGTGCTTCAGATAACAAAGGCAGAAGCTGGGCGTGGTGGCACACACCTTTGATCCCAGCACTTGAGAGACAGGACTTCTGGGAGTTCAACACCAGACAGGGTTACAATAGTGAGACAGCAAACGGAAAGACCTGTGGGTGGAGACAGGTTCACTCACTGGCTTCTCTTGGAGAGGACCCAGGTTTGATTCCCAGCACCCACATAACGGCTCACAATGACCATCTGTAACTCCAGTTCTAGAGGATCCAATGCCTTCTGGCCTCTGCAGGACTGCACGCACATGGTGCAGAGATGTACAGGCAAAATACCTATACATACAAAATAGTAAAATTAAGCAAAACGGAGACCTAAAAATGGTTAGGTTTAAAGGAAGTGAAACCTGATTGCTGTTAACACTGGACACACCTTCTAAAAATCAAGTGGCACCATCATGACAGATTAGTTCTGGTTCTTGAGGTCAGAGGGCCATACACTGAAGACAAATGTAACAGAAAACCTACAGGAGGGCATTATTAAAGTTCCTGAGATTTATTTATAGAACCATCTATTTCTGAAGGCACCAGTGAAAACAATTTCTACATTTACTCTTGTGTATGAATGCTTTGTCTGCATGTGTGTATGTGCATGCTTGGAGCCAGAGGTCAGGTCTCCCAGAACAGGAATTATGGATGGTGTGAGCTGCCATGTGGGTGCTGGGAACCAAACCGGGGTCTTTTGCAAAGAACAAGTGCTCTTAACTGCTGAGCCAACTCTAGCCCTAAGAAGTAAATTTAATAGATAATAAATACAGCTTAGAGGTTATTAAGCTTCAAGATTATCCCCTCACCCTGACCATGACATTGCTGTGAAAACTGACCAAGAAAACTCATAACGCAAAGCCTGGTGTGCAGCCGCAAAGCCTGGTGTGCAGCCGCAAACACTGGTGTAGGTGGACTGTGAGACCAGTGAGGCTCAGAACCAGCATCAGTCAGCATCACCCGGCCATCTGTTCCTTCCCGCACTACTCATTCACATAAGAGTGGGGATGGGCAGAATCACACAGGTAGAGACGGTTGTCTGGAGGTGAAGAAAGCCTGGCGTTCACTACCAGAGATGGTGGAAGTAAACGCCAGTCCTAATGCAGGCTCAGGAAGGAAGCCTGCCCTAGAGGCCTGTAAATAAAATGTGCACAACTAAAGAAATCTGGATCCCATTGAATCTTGGTACTAAGCAGAAGTATACCTAAAGGAAGAGGCTACTTACTGTCCTTTGCTGACAATGAAGACATGTATAGGCCCTTCTCATGCACAAAACACTCTAATACCCATTATCCAACTCAGTCCCCAGAGCAACAGAATCGACAGCATTCCCATTTTATAGATGGAAATACTGAGGCCTAAAAGAGAAGACAACCACATGAAAAAGACCCAAATGTTGTGTGATATTTTGATCATGTTCTGACAAATAAAGCTTGCTTGGAGTCGGAGGGCAGGGGAGGGCAGAGCTAGCCACTAGCTGATCAAAATTAACCACAGAGGTTTTGGAGGACTGAGGAAAGCTAGGACAGGAAGTAGTAAGGCAGGGTGGAGAGGGATCTCCACCCCTTTTGGAGGAAGGAATGGAGCAGGTAGGAGAGAACTGGTGGCTTCTCTGCTCTTATTCTTCAGGTTCTCCCGATATCTGACTCCTGAATTTTTATTGATTAAAGAATAGAGTAACACTTCACCTAAACCAGATCTGAATCAGCACTGTCCACCATCCTGTTACAGATCGACAGGGAGGAAGAGAGCAAATGACCATGGTTGTTGCTTCATTCTCACGGTGGAAATAGGGGATTTGACAAGTTAGTATATAACCGAGAACAGATTCCTGATTTTTTTTTTTCTCACTATGTGGCCCTGGCTGAACAGGAACTCTCTTTGTAGATCAGTCTGGACTTGAACTCGAAGAGATCCCTCTGCCTCCACCTCTCCATTACACCTGGGATTGAAAGTGTGCTCCATTACACACCTTGCTCACTTAACACAGCTAATCAGTAACACATGTATCAGTATGATTCATTACCTGAAATGTGTTTATATTGGGTTGTGTGCTGTGTGGTGGTCTTTCTGTATGCTGTGAATGTGTTGCTCTCATTGGTTGATAAATAAAGCTGTTTTGGCCAATAGTCAGGCAGAATAAGGTGAGGCATACAATCAAACTGGTGATGAAAGGTGGAGTCGGGGCAGATGCCAGTCAGTCGCCAAGGAAGCAAGATGTGTAGAAAATGAGGTAACAAGCCAGGAACCACATGGCAAAGCATAGAAAAGAAATATGAGTTAATTTAAATGTAAGAGTTAACTAGTAATAAGCCTGAGCCATTGGCCTAACATTTATAATTAATATAAGCCTCTGAGTGATTATTTGGAAATGGCAGTGGCATGGGGCAGGACAGAGAAAAGCCTCCATTTACAGTTGTAGCTAGAGAATCCCATCTGCTGCTTCAAATTTAGTAAAAAATAAACCCAAATCACCTGACTGAGAATCCACTCACCTTTCCACCCAAGTGAGAGCCAAGGAGGCTGCAGCTACTGCTCTTGCTATTCATGACTATCAGCTCTAAACGGCTGGGTGGTACTGATTGTGCCCGCTTCTGCCCAGCTGTGGTTGAAGCACCAACTAAACAGCAGTCTCACAAAAAGACACATCTCCATAAATCTGTTAGGGAATTAAGTGAAATCCAACTATCACAAAGCTTTTAAGGATGAGGGCCTTATGCTGCACGAGAAGCATTCTACCACTGAGCTACATCATAGAACCTGCAAATAACTGGTGAATGATTGAGTAAATGACCATCTGCTGGGTGTGTGTGTGTGTGTGTGTGTGTGTGCGCACACATGCGTGCGTGCGTGCATGTGTGTGTGCGCACACATGCGTGCGTGCGTGCATGTGTGTGTGGCTGGGGCCCAGGGCTTCGTGCTGCTAGAGGAGCATTCTACACTTAATACAACCCACAGTAAATGTTGAATAATGTTTGAGTAAATGACCTAAGTGGATTTCTTCTGGCTCTCACTGTTAATTCTATGAGGAGCTCAGAAAGAAAATTAGGTAAATTACTTTCACAAAGCAATAAATGATTCTGTGAATACCATGGCCATGAACCACATCTCTTTTGTTCCCAACAAAACTCCAGCAGCAGAAAATACATGAGTGCTGAGCTGGGAGTCCGTAAAGGTCTTTATTTATGCATCAAAATTTCAAGTTGCCCAGTCTCAACTCCACCAGTTTAGGAACCAAGACGGGGGAAAGTGTTAACTCTTAGCAGCATTTTAGGGATTTAGAAGAACGCTATGTGAAGCATGAACCTAATTAGTCTTATTAATCAAAACCAGGAGTCAAATATCGGGGTGTTAGCCTGAAAGATCAGAGAAGCAGAGGAGCGGCCACTAGTGACTTCTTACCTCTCCGGACTCTCAGACCAAAAAGGACCCACCTCATCACTTCCTCTCTGCCTCCCCTGGGATTAAAGGCATGAGCCACCACCACCTGGCCTCTATGGTTAACTAGTGGCCAGCTCCATCTTCTGATCCCCGACAAGTTTTATTTGTCAGAACACAAAATACCACACAACAGCTCTGTGAAGTGGTGACTGCATCTTCTGCATCAGAGGGAAGGGAGGCTCTGTTCCCCATCCTGGGAGGGAGTAAAAGTTCCAAACAGGATGAAGCAGGCCAACAGTGCTGCATCCAGGTAAGGGGCAGGCGTCTCAGCCTCAACAGCACAGACGCCAGTGAGCTCTCCCCAAGCCTTCCCCTGGCCTCATTGAACACACTCTAAGAGCCTGAGACACGAGGGTACATTGGATTCTCATTCATTCTCATTCTCTCTCTCTCTCTCTCTCTCTCTCTCTCTCTCTCTCTCTCTCTCTCTCTCCCCCCTAGTATCAAACTTTCTTTTTTTCTTTTTGTTTTTTGAGACAGGGTTTCTCTGTGTAGTTTTGGTGCCAGTCCTGGATCTCGCTCTGTAGACCAGGCTGGCCTTGAACTCACAGAGATCCGCCTGCCTCTGCCTCCCAAGTGCTGGGATTAAAGGTGTCGCACCACCACTGCCCAGCCTAATATCAAACTTTCAATCCTCGTGTCTCAGCTACCCAAATGCTGAGATGACAAGCAATTACATTCAGTCTAGCTTTTTTTTTTCCAATTTGCCATATCTCTATAGATTAGAAGTCCCTTTAATAATGATCTTATCATTTCTACCTGAGTTCCTACAAACAGATCCAAGTCCTTTGTATAAATCCTGGGACTAGACTAGAGAGATGGCTCAGTGTTTACTGAGTACTGGCTGCTCTTCCAGTGGACCTGGGTTCGATTCCCAGCACCCACAAAGCAGCTAACAACTGACTCCAGTTCCAGGAGATCTGATGCTGCTTCTGGTATTTCAGGCACCGCATACCTGGTGCACAGAATTACATGCAGGCAGAACACCAGTACCCTCCTCAAACACCCAAAGCAAGACCTGTTCTAATAGTGCTGCCTCTGATCCTTCCACCTGGCATGCCTACCCCACCGCAGACCCTAAAGTCTACCTAACTCTCCTACAAACACGACTACCACACAGCGTTGAGCAGAAGGCTCAGAGCAAACAACCGCTCAGACTGAAACGGGGCCTCTGCCCCGCGTCACACAGAAACAATGGCCAGAGCCATTTTCAGTAGCTTCCAAGTCACGTCTACGCTCTTGTCCAGAAGTCTCCGTTACTACTAAACGATTTGGGGTTTGGTACCAAGGATCATATCTGCCATCTTGAACATGCTAGTCTAGCTCTTCACCACTGATCGACACCTCCAGGGCTCTAATTCCTCTTCCAGACAATCTGTCCTGAAGCCTAAATGGTAACACTGTTTTCTTTTGTATTTTGAGAAACGGTCTCATTTAGCACAAACTGGCTTCAGACGTGCTAATAGCCAAGGCTGGCCTTGAACTCCTAACCCTCTTGCCTCCACCTCCTAGGTGCTGGTATTTCAGGTGTTTGCAGACACATCTGGCTAAACTTTAATGACTTACTAGTCAGGTGTGGTGGCACATGCCTCCAGGCAGAGGGAGGGAAATTTCTGAGTTCCAGGCTAGCCTGGTCTACATAGGGAGTTCTAGGGCAGCCAGGGCTACACAGAAATAATAATAATCTGAGCACGTAATATAGCATACTTTTATTATTTATTTTTGAGACAGGTCTCACTATGCATCCCTTGATAGCCTGGAAAGTCACTATGTAGACCAGCCTGGCCTTGAACTCATGGAGATCCACCTTCTCCTGCCTCTGGAGGCACATTATTTTACTTGGAAACAAAAATCAGCATTAGATAGTTTGTAGCATGTATTTAGAGAAATCATCCTCAATACAGCCTTTCTTTTTCTTTTTCAGGTGGGGTCTTGCTATATACCCCAGGCTAGCCTTCTGCCTCAGCCTCTGAAGGGTTGGGATTTCAGGTGTACTCCCCCAGGCTAGGTTCACTATGCTCTCTGACCTGCATCCTGTCATCACTGCATAGTTTTCAGAGTGAATGTTCCTTTTGTCTGATGCCCAGGGAATCTGACTGGAGATCACTCCAACTTCACGGCTCTGTTCCTACTGTAATGTCCCAGTCTAAATACACACAGTAGTGCATATACTATACCCTCCCACCCCCCACCCCCGCCCCAGACAGAGTCCCTCTGTGTAACTTGGAGCCTGTCCTGGAACTCACTCTGTAGACCAGCTGGCTCCTTAGACCAGGCTGGCCTCAAACTCACAGAAATCCGCCTACCTCTGCCTCCCAAGTGCTGGGATTAAATGAGTGCGCCACCACTGCCTGGCTTCCTTTTTTTTTTTCTTTCTTTCTTTTTTTTTTCTTTAACAGATCATCTGTACCACATCCAAAGCACTCTCATGGTCACATGGTGTGTCGGGAATTCTGGTCACTCAAATTCCTTAAGAATTCTGCTCAAATACTGGGAGTTTTCTTCCTTATCTAGATTAGTGAGGGTGGGCTATTTTATCTGAAATACTTAAATCTAATTTCTGAATTAGAATTCCATCAGCACATTTGTGTATTCATCACAGTGGATTATTCTCTTCTTTCCTGTTATACTAAACTATATACATCTATCTTTTAAGGATTAAAAGTAAAAGGATTTAGACTTTCTTTAGACTTCATACATAAGTGTGGTCATTTTTCTGTTTTTCGAGACAGTGTTTTTCTGTGTAGCTCTGGCTGTCCTGGAACTCATTCTGTAGACCAGGCTGGCCTTGAACTCACAGAGATCCACCTGCCTTTGCCTCCTGAGTGCTGGGATTAAAGGTGTGCACCCCCACTGCCCAGCATGTTGTCTTGCTTTTGAAGGAGGCTCTCACTAGGTAGCCCAGCTTAGCAAGTTCAACGTACAATTCTGTTGCCTCGGCCTCCCTAGAGCTAAGATTAAAGGCACATGTCACCATGCCTGGCTCACACTTCTGTAGAAAGAACAATATTTCTGTCCGTGTTCTTTTAAGGTGGAGTCTTTATTACCCAGGCTGCTCCTCAGTTCCTGGGCACAATCCTACCTTTCAGGTAGCTGAAGTTACAAGGGCTTGTGGCTTCTCAATGCCTTCTCTCTCTCTCTCTCTCTCTCTCTCTCTCTCTCTCTCTCTCTCTCTCTCTCTCTCTCTCTTTGTGTGTGTGTGTGTGTGTGTGTGTGTGTGTGTGTGTGTGTACATCTTTCATTGTTTAAATGCAAGAGATTATACCAGAGCCTTGTCCATGCTAGGCAACCAGTAACCAGTGTACTACATCCCAAGCCAACAAATAAGCTTTCACAAATCAAGTTCTATCCCGCAGGTATGGCGGCAGAAGCCTGTAATCCCAGCACGTGTGAAGCAGAGGCAGGAAGGCTGCTGCAAGTCTGAGTCCACTTGTCCTACAAAACAAGTTCCGGGCCAGCCAGAGGTGTATATATAGAGAGAGACGCTGTTTCAAAAATAATCATGATAATAAAAAATAAGACAAAGTAAATCATCAAGTAACTCTGCCGTAGAACAAAAGGGCTCTGAACGCTGACTAGGCTGGACCCAAGTAGCAATAAACGGAGAGAGGTCGAGATGAGTGGGGTAGACACTGTAAGGCTACAGATGGCCTCATCACAAAACACCAACAGGGCCAGGCATTAGAGGCACGTGCCTTTAATCCCAGCACTCAGGAGGCAGAGGCAGGGGGATATCTGTGAGTTTAGGCCAGCCAGGACTACAGAGCTAGTTCCAGGACAGTCAGAGAGCTACATGGAGAAACTTTGTCTTGAAAAAGAAAAAAAAAACCACTCACAGGAATAGTGGGAGGAAGGCTGTGAAGCAATAGAACAATCATGGCTTATGACTGTCAGCATGGAGTATCTGAGAAAGAATGACCCACAAGAGAGAAAGGCCCCAGACTCCTTGGGAGAACCCGCTCCTCAGACACAGCGGCAGCCAACTGATGGAAGCTAAGTGCTACCTGTAAACTCAAGAGAACGAGAGAGAGCTCCTTGAGTTTGTAAACTTGCACTCATAAATACAGTCCTCAAAACAGAACTCCGTGCATTCTTCAGCGAGTCTTTCCAACAGCGACACAGGAACCAGCGCTATTAAACAGGAGTGTACCACATGCCATTCTCCACAGCAACGGCACTGGGCACTGCAGGAGCGGGGTTCTGAGGAGAGGAGCCGGTGCTGTGCGGCTGTGCCCTCAGGAGCGGAGGAGGAGCTTACTGAGGATTACGTCATAGTAAGGGCAGAACACCATCTTGTTATAGTTGACCAGGCGCACAAATTTCACTGCAACTTCTTCCAGCTCTTTCTGAATGGGACCCAATCCCCCTGGCACTGTAGGCAACAGCTTCTGATGACCAGAGGCAAGGTATGTCTCCAAGAAGGTAAAAACTCGGGACTCTGTGGTGGAAAGAAGAGTGATCAGGGGTGTCTCCTTCAGGGTGACATTATACACGTCCGATTCGGTGTCAGTTACTTTAGTCATCCCCTTCTGGGGGAGGCCTTTCCTAGTCACCCCAGATCAGATGTGCAGAACTTTGCAGTTCAGCGGGGAAGAACACATATATGCACACAGGGAGTCTGCAGCATTGGTCTGCTCTGCTCTCAGAGGAGCAGGACTGAGGCTAACACTGGCCATGGCCACAGGGCACACACGCACAAAGAAAGAAAAGTAAAGCAGGAACAAGTTCAAATCTGGGGCGGGAGAGATGGCTTGCCCTAAGAGCACTGGCCTCTGAACACACACACACACACACACACACACACACACACACACACACACACACACACTCTAGACTGACTGGGCATGGCACCACATGCCTTTAATACCAGCAGAGGTAGATGGATCTCTGTGAGTTAAAGGCCAGCCAGACCTACAGAAACCTTGTCTCAATAAACAAATAGAATCTCAGAAAAAATTGTTTGGAAAAAGGAAAGAGGGTTGAATGTGCACCTCCATGGTGGAGTGCATGGCCCTGAGTTCAATTTCCATAACTGAAAAGGTCAGAAGGAAAGAGAAGGAAGAGAGGAGGATGGAGGAGGACGAGTCCTGTCCCACTGCCTCATGCTCTGTCTTTCATGGCTCAGCACAGGCTTCCTTCTTTGATGCTCACAGTGGAAGACCACAGCAGTCATCTCGTTGATACTGTTTAGCCATCTAGAGACGTGAATGAATTTTTCAAACTGCCTGCCCTGCCTTCTGACCTGGGGTACACTCTCAAGTACAAACTGGTACCTTTGAACCCACAAACAAAAAGCACACTGACAGGGGTCCTACCCCTCTCCATTCCTAAAGGATCTGGATCTGGTTCTCCTGAGGTTCCCAGAGCTGGAAGCCCATCCGGAAGTGGAGGTCTGTTGTGGACTATTACTTTAACTAGGCAAAGATGTGTTACATTTGCTTATGCTGCATTTGTTTAATGATATAAAGATACGTTCCTTTGCCTGCCTAAGGCACCTGATTGGTCTAATCAAAAGCTGAATGGCCAATAGCTAGGCAGTAGATGGATAGGTGGGGCTGGCAGGCAGAGAGAGTAAGTAGGAGGAGAATCTAGGCTCGAGGGAATGGAGGGAGAATGAGGGAGAATGAGAGGGAGACACCGTGGACCAGCCAGTCAGGCAGCCACCAGACAGACAGACATGGAGTAGGACATACAGAAGGAAAGAAAAGTAAAAAGCCCTGAGGCAAAAGGTAGATGAGGAGAAACACAGGTTAAATTAAGTTATAAGAGCTAGTGGGACAAGCATAAGGCAAGGCTGAGAACTCATAACTGACAGTAAGTCTCCGTGTCTTTATTTGGGAGCTGGTTGGTGGCCCCAAAGAGAGTCTGCTGTAGAGGTCTTGTGTCACTCCTGCCAGGACTGTGTCTGTAACTGGCACTGCCATCAGGAAGCACATGACATGGTGAGACCTGAGCAGCTTGGAGGCTTCAGGCTGTTCAAAGGCCTTCCCTGGTTGAGTACAAATCACTATGATCTACAGAAGCCTCCTCCTCAATGACCACAGGTTAAACTGTGGCTAATGCAGGGCTGGGATAAAGCAGGCTCGAAAAGAACTGTCTTAGTTTTTTAAAAATCCACACTATTCATTTTGTAACAAGGATCTGAGTCGAGGCCTGTGACACTGAAGTCAGAGCCTTTGAGATAATTGTGGCTTCTGTCCTTGTCTGTCCTTGCCTGTCCTCTTGGTCAGCCTCTCACACTGGTGACGAACTACTCAGAACTACTCATGGGCCATCAACCCTCTCAGACTGTTGCTGTAGCTGTCATTGGTTGTTTTGAGACAGGGTCTCACTATGGGGCTCTGGCTTACTGTGTAGACCAGGCTGGCCTTGAACTCACAAAGCTCCTCTTGCCTCTATCTCCTGAGTGCTGAGTTAAAGGCCTATACCATATGCCCAGCCCTCTCAGTTTTCTTCTGAGGGCTTGTCCTCCAGCCCCTCTCTCCCGGTTACCTTTTTTTTTTTTTTTTTTCCTGTCAACACAAGCTAAGGTCTTCTTGGAAGAGGAGCCTCAATTGGGAACATGCCTCTATCAGATTGCCTGCAGGCAGGTCTGGGGGCATTTGCTTTGCGCTCTCTCTCTCTCTCTCTCTCTCTCTCTCTCTCTCTCTCTCTCTCTCTCTCTCTCTCGCTTTCACTCTCTCGCTCTCTCCTCAAGACAGGGTTTCCCTGTGCAGTCCTGGCTGTCCTGGGTCTCCGTACCAAGCTAGTCTCAAACTCAGGGATCACTTGCCTCTGCTTCCCAAGTGCTAGGGTTAAAGGCATACCACCACACCTGGCCATTTTAGTGATTAACGACTGATGTGGGATACCCCAGCAAACTGTGAGTGGTGCCATGCTGAGAGGCCTTCTTGAGCTATATAAGAAAGTAGGCTGAGCAAGCCAACACACAACATTCCTCCATGGCTTTTACTTCAGTCCCTGCCTCGAGTTCCTGTCCTGACTTCCCTCCGTGATGGAGTGTGACTTGACAATTCTAAGATGAACTAAATCCCCTCCTCTCCAAGTTGCTTTTGGTCATGGTGTTTCATTACAGCAATAGAAAGTAACTAAGACACCCTCTGAGAGACTGTTCCTCAAACATACCCACAATCCTGCGAATGGGGTCGTCAGGACTGGCCAGGGCCTGAACCTGGCCCTTGAGGACAGTCTCCTTGTTGATGGAGAATGGGGATGATCCACACAGGGAGAGGCAGCTGCTCACCTCCAGGCACACCTTCTCCCCAATGGAAGTCAGAGCATCCTCCAGACGGAAGGAACTAGAACAGAGAAGGGAAAGGGAGCCGGAAAAGGCCTCAGGAATACAAAGTCACATGCCCTGTCCCGCACTGAGTTTTGTGGGGACTTGTGGCTTTCTTCCCTGCTCCCTCACCTCCTAGACTGTGCATCCCTGTGCATCATACCAAGATTTTTTGTTTGTTTGTTGACAGGTCTCATGTAGCTCAGGCTGGTCTACAACTCACTATGTAGCTGAGGATAACCTTGAACTTTGGATGCGCCTGCCTCTATTTCCCAAGTGCTGGGATTAGAGCTGTGTGCTACCACACCCGATCTGTAAAACCTGAGGATGAGGGCCCCATGCATGTGACACACATACATGTCAGGGGTGCACTCATCAACAGAGCTACATCCCCAGGCCTCAGGGCACAATGTCTCGCTCATGCCAGAGTAACCTTAGGACTAACTTCTATCTTCAAACACCTCCAGAGGAACACATAGAAAGCAGAAATTTGGTCGCTATGGGACAAGAGTGGGGGAGATAAAACCCTTTTCACTGAGCACTCCTTTGTTTCTTCGTTTCTTTTTACCATGCTGGAGATCAAGCCCCAAACTCATTCATGGTAAGCACTTTGCCTATTGAGTATATCTCCACCCTCTGCAGCTGCTCTGGTCTGGTTTGGTTTTTGAGACAGGATCTCAGGTAGCCGAGGCTAGCCATGAATTCCTGGTCCTCCTGTTTTACCTTTCAGGTGCTGGGATCACAAGTATTTGCCACCATGACCAGCTTACATTAGATATTTTTAGAAGAAGACAATCCAAAAGAGAAAAGGACTATCCTTGACCCCTTGGGAAGAGCCGTGAGACGGCCTCCTGCTGGGAGGCCCATGAGAATGCCTTCTTTTCAGCTGTCTCACTCACAGCTGCTGTTTAGTGGCTGTTCACTCCGTGTGACTGCAAAGCAATGGTCTTCTGGGTCTAGAGCCTCTGTACCATAGCGCTTCTGGGAAGTAAGGAGCAAGGCCCAGGACTCACTGCTGGTGCTGCTCCGTACAGACGAGCAGCCAGGGCTCCCAGGAAGTCTGCACTGGCAGGAAACGGAGGCTGAACCTGAGCAATAGCATCAGCATAGGCCTCAGATCAGCAGCATCTTTGGCTGAGTCAACCACTTGTCACAGTGTGCGAATATGGCCCAGATGGCACTGGCCACACCCACCGACTGTACAAACTCCGCAGTACAATCCTTTTGTAAGGATGATGTCATGGTCAGCCAAGCGGCGGTGGTGCACACACCTTTAATCCCAGCACTCAGGAGGCAGAGGCAGGCCGATTTCAGTGAGTTTGAGGCCAGCCTGGTCTACAGAGTTCCAAGACAGCCAGGGCTACACAGAGAAACCCTGTCTCAAAAAACAAAAACAAACAAACAACAAAGAATGGCCTCCATAGACTCTTATTTGAATGCTTAAGGACTGGCATTAGGAGGTGTGGCCTTGTTGGAGTGGGTGTGTCCTTGCTGGAGAAATTGTGTCACTGGTGGTGGGCTTTGAGGTCTCAAATGCTCAAGCCAGGCCCAGTGGCTCCTGCTCTTCCTGCTGCCTATGGATCCAGATGTAGAACTCTTGGCTCCTTCTACAGCACCACGTCTGCCTGCATGCTGCCATGCTTCCCCCCAACCCCATGATGACAATGGACTAAACCTCGGAACTGTAAGGCAGCCCCAACTAAATGCTTTCCTTTATAAGAATTGCCACGGTCATGGTGTCTCTTCCCACAGTAGAAACCCTGACTTAGACAGATGAGAAGGTCAGGGTGGGGGTGCATGGGGCCTTGTCAGACACAGGCCTTACTGAAACTATTCAGACCTACCCTATGTGCCATGAATCATGGGAGCCATGTACTGGCCGTATGGAGGCAGCAGCTGCTAGAGACTTCACAATGTGAGATTTGATACATGATAAAATGACACATTGGTGGCAGGCCCAAGATGTCTATGAGGTATGTGCAAAGGGCAGGAAGGTAATGTTATGGGTGCTCCCTGGAGGGGCGAAGTTTGTTTCTTCTGTGATCTTTCTCACCCAAGAGCCACAGCTGGAACAACTGGCTGTCCTGGTGGCCAAGGCACAGGTTATATTGGTGGATTTCACAGCTAGTTGGTCGTGAAAGCAATTCGGTAATGGAAGGCAGTGGGGTGTTTCGTTGGTTGATTGGTAAGTAAGACTAGGTTAGAAAAAAGAGGTTAAACATACGGTAGGTCCCACCTCGGGGGGTGTAGGGGGGTGTCTATTGCAGTTCCACATGCGTTAGTGTACTGGGCACAGTAGAAACTGAATCGCTCATTGTGGACCCTGAGCAGACATTTGAAAACCACCGTCTTAGAGCCTTGTTAAGTTTACAGTTCCCTTAACTTGGACATGACAGCCATGCCTAAACTGCAGGGAGGTAAAGTCTTTTCTATGCTCCTAAAGGCCTTACACTGGCAAACTCCCACGGTACACCACAATTCCATCCACTGCAGGGCCCCAGCCACTTACGGCAGACGCATATCCATTAGCAGAATCTTCACCGTCATCTTGAGTTTCTCAGCAAAGTCAGCGTGGCCAGAAATCCCAGGTGCGGCGGTGCTGAGTGTGACGAGCAGCACAGACCCCAGGATGACCAGCTGCTCCAGCTGCAACTGAAGTTCTTGGAAACGAGACTGGTCCATCAAAACGGTCTGCAATGAACATACACGTCACTGCCGAGCAGAGACTCAAGCCGGCCAGCAGAGGGCAGTGGCGCCACACCTCCCCCTGCCCTGTGGCGCCCTTTCAGATTTCCCGGGTTCCTTTCAGAGCTGGTAGAGCTGTAAGCATCAGCTGAGGCAGGCCTGGAGATAAAGCCAGACTCTACTCTTTCACAGCAGTGTGACCTCGGGCAAGTCTCCTTTACTCTTTCAGGCTATGCAAAAAGGGGGTTCCTTTTGTACAGCTGCTTGAAAGATGAAGAAACCCGGTGAGCAGGGGAGTGGCTGCGAGCCACAATCTCCGTAGAAGGTACAGCGGTAGGAAGGGAAGGGTAAGAAGATGGAGCTAGAGTGGCCAACGCCTTCCCATTGTGTCCCAGATTTAAAAGGGAAGCATCCAAGTCCTGAGGCCCCATCTTTTTCCCCCACAAACCAGGAAGTCACCGTGCTGACAGAAGGCTGAGTCGGGAGAATTGCTAGGAGTCTAAGGCCACCCTGGGATACAGTGAGACCCTGTCTCAGAACAACAAACGAACAATAACCATCACCACCTCAGGTAAGGAGATAAAGAAAACAATAAAAAATGACAGACAGACAGCAGAACTGATGACCACACGAAGCCACTTGAAGGTGGACTGCCTCTCTTGTTAAAGAACCCAGTCTATAAAAATGTAGGTGTGTGATTCCCTTAAGATTCCTTGTAAGATTACCTTTCAAGACAAGTAATAAAGCAATTGGCCCTTTCTTTGTAACCACAAGACACAGCCTGCCAGTAAAAGACCCGACTGAGAAGAACACCTTGCTCGCGCTCACAGTTAATCTATAACAAGCTGCTCTGTTGATGGGCATCTAGGCTGAGTCTATATTTTGGTCATTGTGAGTGATGCTACAATGATCATGGATATAATTCCTCCTTGGCTTGTACCATTCAGTGGTTTCTTATGGATGCCTAGGGGGCCAGCCTCAGACAGTTCAGGGCTTAAAGGGAAAGCCGCAGCATCTGTGTGTACTAGACTTTTATCTGAGGGGGTTAGGGGAAAAGACACTCATTCTCTTGATGGTTTCCTTCAGATCTTTTCTTTATTCTTCTTTTGCAGTCTCTATTCTTTATTTTCCTGGTGATTTCCTGCTCTCATTCTTGATGTTTTCCTTCTAACCCATGTTCGCTGTATTTAACTCTATATCTGTTATTTCCCTTACAGCTTATATACCCAGCAAAATCTTTCAGGCAATATATAAATTACAATGTGGTTACCTATGGCATTTCATTCAGCCATAAAGAATAAAATTAGACTGGCATGTGGCTCACACCTGTAATCCCAGCATTCAGGAAGCATCAGCAGGTAGATCATTGTGAGTTCAAAGCCAGCCTAGACTACGTAGTGAATTCTAGGCCACCCAGGGCTACACAGTAAGACCATCTCTCTGTGTGTCTCAAGAGAGAGAAAGAGACTCAGAAATAAGCACACTCTTCTCTCATAGGCACAATCTACATTGAGGGGAGTGAGTGAGTGTGTGTGTGTGTGTGTGTGTGTGTGTGTGTATGACATAAAAGCCAAAGGGAGACTGTTGAGGGAGGAAGGGGCTTAAAAGGAAAGAGAAAGCTGGGCCTGGTGCGCACATCTTTGATCTCAGCACTAGGAGGCAGAGACAGGCGGACGGCTGGGAGTTCGAGGCTGGTTTGGTCTACAGAGCAAGATCCAGGACAGCTAAGGGTACATAGGGACCCTTCCTCAAAGTGGGGGGGGGGGGCAATAGGGAATAACGGGGAAGGGAAAGACAACACTGCATGTTTTCTCATGTAGAACATACATACACACAAATACACACAGAAGGGGGATTACGTGGTGAGAAAGCAGACAAGCAGAAGAGAGAGAAGGGATGATGATAGACGAGTATGAGCCAAGTGCAGGAATATATATGAAATTGTCACAGTGAAACCCAGTATTCTGTACACTGAAACATTCATAAAGAAGTCATCACAACTTCAAATGAAAAGAAGACCTTGCGCTCTGTGATTTATATCAGAATACCGTGATTCTTTCAGAAAAGCTGAGCGGCAGGAGACCAAGTCTGAATAGTTAAGTGCCAGCAGCACCTACCTCGGGGAAAGGTCTCCGGAAGTGGTCCCATTTCAGAAGCTTCAGGTAGGCATAATTCTGGACAGAAGCAGGGCTCAGCACTGCAGCATCCCCAGAGCCAGCAGCCCCTCCCCCAGCCGGCAGGGCGTGTTTGTACTTCTGAGTCAAAAGGTCATTTGAGGCCTCCTCCAGCCACTGGGTGACAAAGTCCAGGGAGTCTGTGGAAACAGGGCTGCATTCATCACCCTGACACTTCAGGGACACTTGGAATTACCTTAAGGAAGAGCGGTCCTACAGTGACATCCAGGACAGAGAATGAACTTCGGAATCCACAGAACTCAGTCCAGACCACAGTATTGCTCATCGCTAGCTTCGTGACCTCAGACAAGTCTGAGTAGAAGATGGTGGCGCACGCCTTTAATCCCAGGACTCAGCAGAGGCAGGTGGATCTCTGTGAGTTTGAGGCCAGCCTGGTCTACAGAGTGAGTTCCAGGACAAGCCAGGACTGTTACACAGAGAAACTCTGTCTTGAAAAACAAAGCAATGCAGGACACCTGCTTCCCAGGCGGACAGCTCACTAGCCAGGCCTTGCCCCTGGTTTCTTCCTCTCTTCTCCAGTCCTGACCACTGCATTCGATGTGGCTGGAGCCCAGATGATACAGTTCTGAGGGATGGTAAAACTTCTGGCCCCCAGACAAACAGGACAAGACACCCGCTTGACTTCCCTGTGTAGCGAAGGTTTACTGAGGGCCGACCTACCAGTCAGGGTTCCACCAGCCTGAGGTGTCTGGTGTGTACTCACTGCCTGGGGAGCACTTCCAGTGGGGCCCTCGGGGGCTTTCAGTGGTCATTATGCTCCTGCTGCTTTCCTAGGCTGAGTAACACCATTCTGAGTAAAAAGGGCCTCTTGGGACAGTTGCAGCCCTGCAGGAGACCTCCTTCAAACCACACAGACAGCTGGGGTTCCAGCGGCTGTCAGCTCTTCCCAGATGCACAAAGTTCTCGATTTGGTCCTGACCACGGAGCCACGCGGCCTCCCCCTGCCTTAGCTTCTAGAGACAGCCTCTCTCTGTGGCATCCAGGCTTTGGGAACCTGATGAGCAGAGAGTCTAGGTAGGCTCCTCTTCAGCAATGAAGCCTTCACTGCACCTGAGCTTCTGAGCATGATGCTATCCCGCTCTTTAGTCTATGAGGCCGTGTCCCTGGGTGCCTCCTGGCAGGCACCACGGCGCCAGACAAACTGAACGGTGTGTCAGCCAATCTTCTTCCAGTACTTTTACTCTCCTCTGTCCACCCCTGGCCCCAAGCATCCACCTGAATTAAACTTTGGGAGCCACTGGATTTAACAACCTGCTTAGGCAACACAGTCTACTCAGAGACGCCCATTTCCATCTCCTCCTCAGCAAAGCTGTGCTACATGAAATTCATCATACACTGCACCTGAAAGCACCCTAAAAACACACCCCGTCTAGACTCTTCAGTCAGCCGTTTACCTGCAGTCATCCGAGGCTTGTGAAAATGCCGTTTTCCTCCCAGCACTTGGGGAGGCGAAGGCGGAACACTGCCATAGTTTAAGGCCAGCCTGCATTGCACAGAGAGCACCGGGCCAACCTGGACTGCAGAGCAAGACCCGGTCTCCAAAACAAAACTAAAGCCGGCCGGGTGTGGTGCTGCATGCCTTTAATCCCGGTACTAGAAAGGCAGTGGCGCAGGCTAGCCAGGGCTACATAATATTTTGAGACCCTGTCTCAAAAACAAAGAAAAACAACAACAGAGAGTAAAAACTGGCATTTCCTGGTGGTGAAAACAGATTTCTGCATGGAAGAAAGAAGTTAGTGAAGTTCCCTGCTGTTCCCATAAGCAGAGAAAAGTTAATTAAAAAAGATTTGTCATGATTTTAAGGTCAAGACCCGAAATACAATTTAACTGAAACTGGTTATTTTCCTTGGAGGAAAATATTTAATCTAGTAATCTTCATTCTTTTCATTTTTACTCTCATGGTCTACCCACACAGCTCTTGTTTGTCAGTTGATATATTTCTTATTATCTTGGTTTTGATGCTCGACAGCATCCCATGCTTTCCTTCTTCCAGTTACTCTAGTCTGAATTAGAAACAGTCGTTGGCTTTCTGGGGTATTTTTGATTTTGGTTTGTTTTTCTGTTTTTGTTTTTGTTTTTTCAAGACAGAGTTTCTGTGTGTAGTCCTGGCTGTCCTGGAACTCACTCTGTATACAAGGCTGGCCTCAGACTCAGAGATCTGCGTGCCTCTGCCTCCCTAGTGCTGGGATTAAAGGCTACGCCAGCACTCGGCTCAGTTGTTGGCTTTTAGATGATAATGAGCTACAGTAGCTAAAATAGAACACAAAAGCCAACAATGAAAGGTGCAATGGAGTATTCAACTTACTCGGTTGCTTCTCCAACACCTCCTGAAACTTCTTCCTCTCATATTCAACTGATTGCTGCATGAGGTGTGGTCTAATGCTAGTGATAGCAAAGTTGGCCATGTCTACTTTCATTAGGTCCAACACAGAAAAGATTGCCCTGAAAAAAGAGAAAAGATTTAGAAGCGGGCAATAGTGACATAAGCATAGCTTAAGGGGAAAGTAAATGGAAGTTTCCTGTCCCAACCACCAGGTCCCACCAGGTCCCTCAGAAGCTGAATATAAATTATAAATGCTTGGCCGATAGCTCAGGCTTGTTACTAGCTAACTCTTTTTACCTTTTTAAAAAGATTTATTTTTTTCATTATGTATACAGTGTTCTGTATGCCTGCACACCAGAAGAGGGCACCAGATCTCATTATAGATGGTTGTGAGCCACCATGTGGTTGCTGGGAATTGAACTCAGGACCTCTGAAAGAGCAGCCAGTGTGTTCTTAACCTCTGAGCCATCTCTCCAGCTCCACTAGCTAACTCTTACACTTAAATTAGCCCATATTTCTACTTATCCTTTGCCATATGGCTCATGGCTTGTTACCTCATTTTTTACATGTCCTGCTTGCTTGGCGGCTGGCTGGCATCTCTGACTCCGCTCTCCTTCTTCCCATCATTCTCAGTTTGGCTTTCCCGCCTAACTTCCTGCCCAGCTACTGGCCTGTCAGCTTTTTATTAACCAATGAGAGTAATACATATTCATAGTGTAGAAAAGGATTGTTCCACAGCAGAAAAGAGACATGTGTTTCATCTTAGAAAGGGCAGCAAAAGAAATCTGGAAAATCATGAGAAAAATGGATTAAGAAAATGAATTTGGGGAACTGGTAGATGGCTCAGTGGTGAAGAGCACTTCCTGCTCTTCCAGAGGACCTGTTGCCGGCTAGTCTTATGTCAACTTGACACAAACTAGAGCCATCAGAGATAAGGGAGCCTCGGTTAAGAAAACGCCTTCATTAAGACTTGTAGATAGATTTTTTTCTTTGGGCCTCCAGCTCACAAAAAAAATGACAGGGAGATAATTATTATTAATTATGAAAGCTCTGCCTTAGCATAGGCTTGTTTCTAACTAGCTCTTATAACTTAAATTAACCCATGTTTTTAATCTATGTTCTTCCACACACTCATTACCTCATCTTCATTATGCCCATCCTGTTTCTTCTGCATCTGGGTGGCGATTCTGTTTTCTTCTTCCCAGAGTGCTCTCTGTCCAGAAGTCCCTGCTATACTTCCTGCCTAGCTATTGGCTTTTTATTAAACCAATCAGTGATACATCTTCACACAGTGTAAAGGAATATTCCACAACAAAGATGAGGCTGTAGGCAAGCCTGTAGGGTATTTTCTTAATTAGTGATTGATGTGGAAGAGTGCAGCCCACTGAGGGTGGGGCCATCCCTGGGATGGTGGTCCTGGGTCTGTAAGAAAACAGGTTAAACACGCCATAGGAAGCAAGCCAGTGAGCAGCACTCTACTACGGCCTCTATGTCAGCTCCAACTTCCAGGTCCCTGCCCTGCTTGAGTTCCTGTCTCACTGTTTTGATGATGAACTATTATATGGAAGTTTATATGGAACTGTGAGTGAAATAAACCCTTTCCTCCTCAAGTTGCTTTTGGTCATGTTGTTTCATCAAAGCAATAGTAACCCTAACTAAGACAAATTGTTACCAAGATCATGGGGTATTGCTGTGACAGACCTGACCATGTTGTTTTGGGAGGATTGTGGAAGGACTTTGGAACTTTGGGCTAGAAAGGCCATTGAGTGTTCAAAGCTTAGCGACCTTTCCTATGGGAGCTTGGAAGACAAGAATGTTGAGAGCACTGCAGACGATGGAGGCCTGGCTTGTGAAGTTCCAGAGGGAAGTGTGAGAGTTACTTAAACTTAGAGAGTCACTCTATCAAGGCTGTTTGCTATTTTGAGTTGACAATCTGTGGTTCTGGTTCGCTGCGGCAGAAGAATCAGCTGTGACTAACAGGAGACCAGAACCACTGAAGTAAACCTTTGCTTTACTGGGACAATTGACGCTGGTCAGCTGGAGCCAAGGAATTGGTGGTGATGAAGAGGAGACCAGCATCACTGAGGTGCCATCTTCTGGGAAGTGTTTCCTCAGTCAGCACACAGAAGCTCTGTTCCAGAGGTGGCTAAGGTTGTCCCTGGACTGGCAGTTGAACTTGGTGATGTACAAAAGTCACCCAGGTTGTGCTGGTTTTGAAGGCATGAAGGAGTCATGGACAGCAGCTGAAGCTTGGCACCGGGAGAGGCCAGGAGAGGCCACTGGTGAAGGTGTGGCCAGAATGGAAGGGAAGACCAAAGGTTGAAGGGGCTATGCAGAGAAGCCGAGGCTTGGCACCATCAGGAGAGCCCAGGAGACGCTATTGGTGAAAGTGCAGCCCAGCTGCAGCAGAAGACTTTGGAGATGCCAGTACCATGGGACAACCGCCAAAAACAGCAGCAGCAGCCTCGGAGGAGTGGAGCCAGCCCGAGCCTAAGAGTTCTGAGTGCAGCAGAGGGCGGAGTCTGAGAAAGGCCCAGGCCCTCTGGAGGAGCCCAAAACATGAGGGAATCCCAGATATTGGACACTGAACGATGTACACAGGGGGAGTTTGGTTTTGCTTTGATCTGTGTGTGATTGTGCCCTGGTTCTTCCCTCTTAAAGCAAAAGAGCATTTAACTTAACTTTGATTTTGTAAGAGCCCACAGTTGAGAGACTTTGAGTTTTTTAAACAGATTTTGGATTTTTAGAGATTGGATATTTTAAAGAGACTGAACTTTTTTTTGTTTGTTTTGTTTTTTCAAGACAGGGTTTCTTTGCGTAGCTCTGGCTATCCTGGATCTCATCTGTAGACCAGGCTGGCCTCCAACTCTTAGATCCACCTGACTCTGCCTCCCGAGTGCTGGGATCAAAGGAATGCACCACCACCGCCTGCCTGATGAGACTGAACTTTTTTTTTTTTTAAGATTTATTTATTTATGTATACAGTGTTCTGTCTGCATGTATGCCTGCAGGCCAGAAGAGGGCACCAGATCTCATTACAGATGGTTGTGAGCCACCATGTGGGTGCTGGGAATTGAACTCAGGACCTTTGGAAGAACAGCCAGTGTTCTTAACCTCTGAGCCATCTCTCCAGCCCTGAGACTGAACTTTTAACATGTTTAAATTTGTAAAGCCATGGAACTTTTAAAGTTATTTACGTTTTACATTATAATATTAATATGATTGTGCCATTTTGCACATACATGAGAAAGAAAAGGTTCTAACAGAAAAGTGATGTTTGTGTGTCAAGCTGTGCTGGCTAGTTTTATGTCAACTTGACACAAACTAGAATCATCAGAGGAAGGACCTTAGTTCAGTTCCCAGCACCTAGGTTGGGTAGCTCTCTGGCCTCCTCAGGCATCTGCACTACATGCATGTACCCACAGACAGACAAACAGACATAAATATAATTAAAAAGAAAGTAACAATCTTTTCTAAAAAGTAAAACAAATTTGGAAAACAAACACTTAACTAATGGCTTCAAAGACTGCAAAATTTGCCTGGCAGCGATGGCGCACGCCTTTAATCCTGGCACTCAGGAGGTAGAGCCAGGAGGATCTCTGTGAGTTCAAGGCCAGCCTGGTCTACAGAGCAAGATCCAGGACAGCCTAGACTACACAAAGAAACGCTGCCTGAAAAAAAAAAGTGCAAAATGTTAAGGTGCTTTGAAGCCCCTTACCCCCCTTCTCTGCTCCTCACTGGACACTGCCTTTGCAGCCCAGAGCGTGGTCCTTGGCTCTGGGTCAGCCCTCCTGGCGGCAGAGGAAGGACCGGGGTCTTGACCTGAGCTGCAGCTCCTTGGTGGTTGTACTTACATAGGAGTCACTTTCTAAGCAAAGAATGAAAATCAGCCAGGCGAGGTGGCACACGCCTTTAGTCCCAGCACTCTGAAGGCAGAGGCAGGAGGATCTCAGTGAGTTTGAGGCCAGCCTGGTCTACATATCAAGTTCCAGAAAAGCCAGAACTACACAGAGAGACCTGTTTCAAACAAAATGAAGAACAAAAATTAACTTTCTCCTTTCTTCCTCCCTCTTCCCCCCGTTTCTCTGTGTTTTAAGAGGTATTTTATGCTCTAGTTCAGTGGTATAATTGCTAGTTCACACTCCGTACCCAAAGACAAACTCCTGGCCTGCTTCTGAGAGTACCTTCCATCCTGCCTGGCCTATACCATGACTAAGGACAGCTAAGTGCCCACCTGTAGGAGGTAAGAATCCAAGTTAAGAACCCAAGGGTTAGGGGCTGGAGAGATGGCTCAGCAGTTAAGAGCACTGGCTGTTCTTCCAGAGGACTCAGGTTCAATTCCCAGCACCCACATGGCAGCTCACAACTGTCTGTAACTCCAGTCCCACAGAATCTGACACCCTCATGCAGGCAAAACACCAAAGCACATTTAAGAAAAAAAAAAAAAAAAAAAAAAGAACCCAAGGCTTGCTGGACACAGTGGTGCACACCTTTAATCCCAGCACTCAAGAGGCAGAAACACTTGGATCTCTGCGAGTTTGAGGCCAGCTTGGTCTACAAAGTGATTTCCAGGACAGCCAGGACTACAAAGAAAAATCCTATCTCAAAAAAAGGAAGAAAAAAAAAAGAACCCAAGGCTCGGGTGTTAAATGTGGCCCTGCACAAAAGCAGGAAGAGGGTCAAATGTGCTCCCAGGCCCATGGCCCTTCAGAACCACAGCCTTCCTCTCAATGTACAGGAAAGGATGCATCTGGAGCCCTCCCCCTGCTCCTCTGTCCAGCTCACAAGTCCACAGCAGACCACTTGTCCTGGAAACAGTCCCGGCAGTTCTCTAAGGCCACCCACAGGGAAGCAAAGGCCATCAGAAACTGCCCATGGGCGGCTGCTGACTTACAGTAACCCCAAACTGCTCATACACTGCTTTCAACAACCAGGAGGCTGGAGAGATGGCTCAGCGGTTAAGAGCACTGGCTGCTCTTCCAGAGGTCTTGAGCTCAATTCCCAGCACCCACATGGTGGCTCACAACCATCTAAATGAAATAAGTAAATCTTAAAAAAAACTTCAAAACAAAACAAAATGAACAAACAAACAGATCTCCCGACTTCTCTTTATAAAAGTCAAAAGATTGGACAACCTGGTCATCACAGTCACAACCAGCTGGAACTGCTATCTCCCTTATTTATTTTATTCTTCATTAATTCATTCATCTATTCATTCATTCATTTTTTTTTTTTTTTTTTTTTTGGTTTTTCGAGACAGGGTTTCTCTGTGTAGCTTTGCGCCTTTCCTGGAACTCACTTGGTAGCCCAGGCTGGCCTCGAACTCACAGAGATCCGCCTGGCTCTGCCTCCCGAGTGCTGGGATTAAAGGCGTGCGCCACCACCGCCCGGCTCATTCATTCATTTTAAGACAGTATCTCACTATGTTCCCCAAACTAGATTTGAACTCAAGATTCTACCTTAGCGCCTTAGTCCCTGGAAAAATAGTGGCTGTGAGTGGCAGAATTCCTACATGTCTGTGTTTTAGATGTTTGTTTTAGAAACATTTTTGAAATGACTGAGTCCCTAGACTTGAAGTGTAATCTGCAAGCAGGCTTTCGGCCAGGTGTATTGTGATGGACACATTCCATACCTGAAAAGAGGCACTATTTCCTTAATGTCCTTTAGCTTTTTAACTTCCTCATCACGAGCAGGTGCACACAATGTCCCCATCATGCCAATAATGAATTCTGCCAGCTTGGCAATGTCTAGGGCCCCATTCTCTGCTTCCTGTTTAATAAGTTCCAGATCCAAGACCTCAGTTATCTGGTCTCTTAGTCTAGTGTGACCAGGCAGCAAGAAAGAGAGCAGGATCTACAAGAGAGCACAGCTAAGTTCAGTCAGTTTCTTAGTCAGGCATCATCTTTATTGTGCACAAAAGAATTGATATCTATTCAAAAGTAAAGGATCACCAACTGCTCTCATGACAATGCACTTATTTTTAGCCTCTTACTTAACAAATCTACAGACAAACATGCATATGAATCATTTAGAATAGCTATTTAAGCCTTGTTCATATTCTAGCAATTGCTTCAATGCAAGAAAAAACTGGCAGTTTGTGGGTTGGTTTGTGTTTGTCCTTTGAGGCAGGGTCTTGCTGTGCGGTTCAATCTGGCTACAAGCTAGAGACCCTTCTGCCTCAGCACACCAAGTGCTAGGATCATGGGTATGTATCACCATGTGTGGCTAAAAATGATTAGTGATAAGCGAAGGAGAGGACAGTTGCTATGGAGCCTGTGAGCCAAGCACTGCTTCCTATTTTCCCAGCTTGTTCTTCAGTGAGTGGTAAAGCCACTGCAGAAAAGTCCTTCCACCTATGGCCTTCTCGGCCCCAAGGCACAATCACTTTTTGGCCAACATAAACTGAATGTGTCCATACCTATTAAAAATTTATAAATACTCTATATTTCATAATGTAAGTTTTGTTGTCTCTGAGTAATGAACTTTTTCTTTGTTGTACAAAAGTAGTGCCTTTGGGGGCTGGAGAGATGGCTCAGCGGTTAAGAGCACTGGCTGCTCTTTCAGAGGTCCTGAGTTCAATTGCCAGCAACCACACGGTGGCTCACAACCATCTGTAATGAGATCTGGTGCCCTCTTGGTTGAAAATTTTTTTTAAAGGGCCAGTGGTGCTAAATCATAAGTACTCAATCCAAATTCCTTCAAATAACGTAACTTTATGACCCTCAATCTCCTTAGAGTCTTCTGGCATAGTAACACAGGCTGAATGAACAATCCCTAAACACAATTCATTCTCTGCCTTACCTCTTTGATCTCTCCTACAAGTTTGATGGCATGGTCATATGTTGGGGGGTCTTCACTTAGCTGGACACTCAAGCAATCCCAGAATGCTTTATGTACAATCTCCTTTACTCTTTTCTCCAAGCTGAAGACAACAAGGAAAAATAGAAAGACAAATAAATATAATAGTATATATATGCATATATGTCTATGAGTTTAAATAATTTTCAAAGTCATAAATTCTATGGCTGTAGGGTAACAAATCTTCAAAACCATAGGAACCAAGGAAAGACATCCCGGACATAAGAGTAGATGTCACATCACTTAGTGGCAACATGAATCCAGTGACTAGCATATACTGATGCCTGCCATAAGGAGAGCAGACTGGAGGCCGCAGAGATGGCTCAGTGGCTAAGAGCACTAGTTTCTCTTGCAGAGGACGTGGATTTACTTCTCAGCACCCACGTGGCAGCTCACAACTATCCAGACATAACTCCAGTTCCAAGATCCAACACCCTCTTCTGACCTCTGCGGGCACCAGGCATGCACACAGTGCACAAACATACGTGCAGGGAAAGCCACTCATACACATAAAATTTTAAATTTTAAATTTCTTAAAGACTGGAAAATTCAGAGTTGCTAACTTTATTTTCTCTGACCTCAGCAAGTTCCTATGGTACATATATGTGACATATATGTGAATACAGGTTCCTACAGAGGCCAGAGGCAACAGATGCCCCTGGAATGGAGCTACAGGTGGTTGTACACTGCCCAATGTGGGCGTGTGGACTTGAACTCAAGTCCTCTTGCGAGAGCAGTAACAACTCTTGACTACTCAGCCATCTCTCCTGCCTTCATCTTTTATTATTATTGTTTTGTTTTTGTTTTTTGAGATAGGGACTCACATGGCCCTGGCTGGCTTCTAACCTGCTCCGTAGTCGAGGATGACCTTGAACTGATCTCCTGCCTCCACTACCCACCCGAGTGTTGGGATTATGGGCATGAGCCACCCCACCTGGCTTCCTTGCTTCCCGTAGTTTAGAATCTGGCAAAGCTTGCAAGTTAGATAACAGCAATGACACAGGAGTTACAGGAGACGAAGGAAGCAAGGCCCTGGGAAGAATGAAATAGCTAACCCTGACAGAGAAAGACGGCCTGGAAGATGTCAGGCTCCAGACCCTTTCCTTATGTCCTGGAGCATCCATGGCTTTCAGACCCTGTTCACGACAGTCACTCCTAACCCAGGAATGTTTTTAGCACTGATGTACAAAAGGAAAAATGTACTTGAACACACTGGCATCAAATGAAAAGCCATTCCCAGAACTGGGAAATGCTCTAGTAAACACGTCCACACACGCACCTGCCTTCTGCTAATTCAACGGCGTTAATCCGGAAGTCTCCATTGACGACAATTTCGTGGGCTAGAGCCATGTTGGTGACTCCTTTCGCTGTTTCTAGAAGTTCCTCCACAGTGACAAGTCTCGGAGGACTAGCTGTAAGAGAAACCCAGTGGAAGAGGTCCGTAAGCTAAAGCCTGTGTGGTAGCTGCAGCGATTCCTGTACCCCAACATTTCAAACAGTAGGTTTAGCTTTTGCTTTTTACCTAGAATCCTAAAAGTAACAAGCATTAACATAACACACAAAACATATGGTTCCCACTAAGACTGGAAAATAGTACAGTAAATTGGGATTGAAAACTTAAATTACAGGTTTTTATTGTCCCAATAAACTAAGGTTTATGTTCTGCCTCTGCTAACTCCTGTCTTTCCAAAAGGGGAACTACCAGATTTACAGTCTTGTCTCGGTGTCAGTGATCCAACTCAGGGGGAGAGGGGCCTGCTGCCAGGCCTGCTGATTTGTGTCCATCCCTGGAACCCACATGGTAGACAGACAACTGACTCCTGCATGCTCTCCTATGACCTCTGCGTGTGTACTGGGCATGTGTGAGTCCATAAACACACACATTCAAACACAAATAAACATATTGTAAAAAGATCTGCTTCCGCCAGGCGGATCTCTGTGAGTTCGAGGCCAGCCTGGGCTACCAAGTGAGTTCCAGGAAAGGCGCAAAGCTACATAGAGAAACCCTGTCTTGAAAAAACAAAAAAAAAAAAAAAAAAGATCTGCTTCCATAAACAACTTACGTTTGCATTAACACTGACATTCTCAAAATTAAAATAGCATTAAGTCTTAAAGAAGCTTAAATCTGCTACCCTGGAATTCATGAGATGGCTCAGCAAGTAAAGGTGCTTGTGCCCAAGCCTGACGACCTGAGTTCAATCCCTGGGACCCACACGATGAGAGAACCCAACCCACAACTAGTCTTCCAACCTTCACACAGACATACACACACACACACACACACACACACACACACACACACACACACACACGCACACACACACACACAGACACACACACACAGAGAGACACACACACACACAGAGACACTACACACAGAGACACTATACACAAACACATAGACCATATAGGCACACACAGACACTACACACATACACACACACAGAGACATTATACAGACACACAGAGAGACACACCCACCCACATACACTAAATGTTAAAATTTTTAAAAAGGGTTGGGGATTTAGCTCAGTGGTAGAGTGCTTGCCTAGAAATTGCAAGGCCCTGGGTTTGGTCCTCAGCTCTGGGGGAAAAAATTTTTTTTTAAAAAAGAAAAAGTTTACCTTAAGCAGGGCATGGCGGTGCATGTCCTACAATTCCAGAACTTGAGAAATAGAAGAAGGAGGATCAGGAGTTCAAGGTCAGTCTCAGCTACATAACAAGTTCAAGGCCAGCCTGGGTTACATATGATAATGTCTCAACATCAAAACCTAGTACAGGATAGAAAGACAGACTATAAGATAGATCTCTGTAGCTTGCCAATGAAGAGCCCTGAAGGTAGGGGACACTAGAACTCTACAGTACACAGCCCTGCTAAAACAAAGACTGAAGAAGTCAGTGGGATGCCCCGGCCCCACCACTCTTTCCTGCAAGTCCTGTAGCTTTTGCTCCTGTGCTGACTGTAAATGTCTCAGAGCTGTTCTCCATGCCTTCATCTCTCCCAATACAGCCTGAGATTCAGCTTCCACATCCAAAGCTCGGGTAAAGTTCTCTCCTGGTGTTCTGAACCAAGGAGCAAGGGGGTAAGTTTACTCCTTGGGCGCCGGAGCCAGGCTTCTCCAGCTTTAAACTACAGGGAAGGGAGGGAGGCTGGCTGCTGGCCCCTTGAAGGGTTTTGGCTTTACTGTCTGGCAGGGCAGAAGAATTTTTCTTGCACCGGGTCTCAGGCTGCTGCTGACAGTCGAGAGCCCTGAGCTGGAGACTTCATTAGTCCCTGGGATGGTGATAATGATAAGCGATGTCGCTGTTTGCCCAGGGCTTCACAGATGAAAGGTTCTTAGGTTAGAGAAAAATGTTTCCTTCTAACTTTTTTCTTTCCTTTTGCTCCCTGAAAAAGGAACTAGGTCTAAGAGCTGACCATATCCTGTTTGGTTAAAAAAAAAATTTATTAAATTGCATATAGGAAGTTGTGGAACTATTGAGAATTCTTCCTCACAAAATTCTCAGCATTTCTAGAAAATATTAATAAAAATATAAAATAAAAGTAAAATTAATATCACACATATTAGTAAAATATAAAAATGTCCCAAATAAAGCCTAGATAATATTTTTTCAATTCTTGATATTATGGAGATGTCAATTTTCTCTAAGTAAATCTACTGACTAAACATATTCTAACCAAAATCCCATCAGGTCTTTTTGAAATTTCCAAACTGTTTCTGAAGTTTATATTATATGGAAATGCAAAAGACCCAGAGAGCAAAGACTATTCTGGAAAGAAGTCTGGAAGACTTATGCTGATTACAAGGCTTTCTTCAAACTATGATCATCAAGACTATAGGGTTTTACATACATACATATAGATTGACAGAGAGTATAGAAATAGACTCAAATACACACACACACACACAAACACACACACAGAAACACATTGACACACTCATATGTGTATATATATGTAGTCAGAGGGCAAGCATAGTATTTTTAATAAAAATATTTCTAAAACAGTTAAACCCCCATATACAAAAGAAAGACAGCAAGGCAGTGGTGGCACACTCATTTAAACCTAGCACTCAAAAGACAAAGGCAGGCAGATCTCCGAGAATCTCCAAGTTCGAGGCCAGCCTGGTCTACAGAGTGGTTTCAGGACAGTCAGGAATACAGAGAAAAACCCTGCCTTAAAAAACCAAAAAACCAACAACACTCTGCTAGGTGTTGTGGTACACATCTTTAATCCCAGGACTCAGGAGGCAAAGTCTAGCAAATCAATGTAGATTCATGGCTAGCCTGGTGTACACAGTGAGTTCCAGAACAGCATAAGCTACATAGAGAGACCCTGTCTCAAAAAAACAAAAACAAAAACAAAAACAAAAAAAAACAAGATCAACAATGACATAAAAATTAAAAAAAAAAAAAAAAAGATCCTCAATTCTTTCCTCCATGACAAAAACTAATTCAGTATAAGTTATAAACATAGATGTAACAGCTAAGATGATAAAACTTCTATAAGAGGAAAGAAAATCTTTATGATCTTATATTAAGCAATATGTTTTTACAATACAAAAAGCTCAAACTATAAGAGGAAATGATAAATTAGACTTGTATCTAAAACTCGTACTCTGTGAAAGAAACTATTAGGAGGATGAAAAGTGTACCAGGCATGGTGGCACACACCTTTAATCCCAGCACTCAGGAGTCAGAGGCAGGTGGATCATTATGGGTCTGTGGTCAGTTCCAGGACTGCTGTGGAACAATCTTTGTACACTGTAAATATGCATTACTCTCATTGGTTAATAAAGAGCTGACTGGCCCATAACTGGACAGACAGAGGTTAGGCTGGACTTGCAGACCAAAAGAGAATGTGAAGAAGAAGGGAGGAGTCTCAGGAGTCATGGGGACATGCACAGAGAAGCAAGATGAACTTACCATGTTGGAAAAAGGTACTACCATGTGGCTGAGTGTAGATAAGAAATATGGGTTAATTTAAAATGTAGGAGTGGGCTAGAGAGATGGCTCAGGGGTTAAGAGCACTGCCTGCTCTTCCAGAGGTCCTGAGTTCAATTCCCAGCAACCACATGATGGCTCACAACCATCTGTAATGAGATCTGGTGCCCTCTTCTGGCCTGAAGGGATACATGTGGGCAGAACACTGTATACATAATAAATAAATAAGTGTTTAAAAAGTAAAATAAAAAAAAACCGTAAGAGCTAGTTAGTAACAAGTCTGAGCTATCAGTCGAGCATTTATAATTAATATTAAGTCTCTGTATGGTTATTTGGGAACTGGCCCTCAGTTCCAATGAAAAACTCTGCCTACAAATAGCATTCCAACATGGGGCACCTACATCCACATAAGACCTGAGAAAGCTTTAAAGAGGTTCTATACACACAAAAATGGAGGCAAATGTGGCTTACTAGTCTAGTGTCTCTCATGTCAACAGCAGACATAGTTTCTCTGTGTAATAGTCCTGACTATCCTGTGTAGGTGGGGTTTTTTTTTGTCAGGACTGCTGGCAAGCTCCCAAATAACCACATAGAGATTTAATATGTGAGAAAAACAACAACAACAATAACAAAGAACACGGAAGATATGTCACAAGAGAAAACACAGGTAAAGCACTTGACAGAGCACACAGCCAGCTCTATAAGATCCTACAACTCAGTAACAGACAATTACCAACAAGTAGTTGGCAAAAGAATCAAACACACACTTTTTCAAAAAAGATATACAAATGCCAAAAAGTACATGGAAAGATGCTCATTGTCATTAGGGAAATGCAAATTAAACCCAGTGTGAGCTGTAAGAACACATCTACTAGCTCCGTCCAGAAGTAGAAAGACTGACCATGCCAAATATGCTGAAAACTGGCACAAAGGCAGAGTGTCGGGACTTACATATGGAGTGGGGTATTAAGCAACAGTCAATGTGGTTTCTTTGTGTGTGTGTGTGTGTGTGTGTGTGTGTGTGTGTGTGTGTGTACGTATGAATGAGTTGGGGCCAGAGGTCAGTCCTGGATGTCATTCCCCAGGAGCCATCCATCTTGTTTTTTGAGCCATGTTCTGGAACTTGGAACTTACCAAGTATGCTAGGTGGCCAGCAAACTCTGCAGATCCAGTTGTCTCTGCCTCTTCTGGTCTGAACTATAGACATGTGCCACCTTACCTAGCTGTTTTATGTGGCTTATGGGATGGATTCAAATTCGGGTCCTTAAGCTTGGGCAAAGACTTTACCAATTGATCTATCTCCTCGGGCCTTCTCGTGGTTTCTTATAAAGTAAAACATATGTTTACCACATGAACCAGAAATCCCACTCCTAATCCATTACCCAAGAAAACAGAAAGTAGGGTCATGTAAAGACTTGTGCTCATATATTAATAATCGTATTCACAAAACCTTGACAAATCCAAATATCTATTAATTACAGAAAGATAAAGAAGTTGTGTATCACCACAAGTGGAATGTTACTTGGCAAGAAAAGGAACTACTGTTAAATGCAAAACCACAAATTTCAGAAGAATTCTCTCTATTGACAATGTCAGATATAAACAGCCATATTCACTAGAATTCCACTTTAAAAAATATTTTTAAATTAATACATGTGCATTGTGTGTGTACAGATGTGCATGCCTGCACACATATGTGGAGGCTAGAGGATAAGTTATGGGAGATGGTTCTCTCTTTCCATGATGTGAGTTCCAAGGATTGAAGTCAAGTCATGAGGCTCGGCAGGGAGTACCTTCCTCACGGAGCCACCACATCAGCCCTAAACTCCATTCATATGAAGTCAAACCAACAGCAAGACCACACAGAAAGCTGATCAGTGATTACCAAGGGCTGAGGTGGACAGAGATTTGCTGCCAAGTAGCACAAGAAAATTATGGAGTTGATGATGCTATCCTAGCAGCTCAAGGTTGTGGTGCAGATATAAATTATAAGGTCATCCAACCATGCTCTGGCTGTCACACATTCCATTTGTAAAGTTCTAAGGCACTCAAGGATTTCAGATATATCCGTGGAGGGGTGTGTGTGTGTGTGTGTGTGTGTGTGTGTGTGTGTGTGTGTGTGGCATGTGTGTGTAAATATATATACACATCTTTTTATATGTTTTGTTTTTGTTTTTTGAGACAGGGTTTCTCTGTGTAACATCTTTGGCTGTCCTGGAACTCACTTTCTAGATCAGGCTGGCCTCAAACTCACAGAGATCCTCCTGTCCCTGCCTCCTGAGTGCTGGGATTAAAGTGTGGGCCATCACCACCTGGCTAATTTTTTAAATCTTAAAAACAACAACAAAAAAAAACCACACACACACACACACACACAAAAAAAAAAAAACCCAAAATACAAAAAAAACCCCAATACTTTGGTAGACATATAATTTTATCAATTTATTAAAGATCAAAGAAAATTTGCATACTAATAGATATGCTTATAAAAAATATTTTATATAATTAATTGAATCTTGGCTGAATAGTTAATACTGAAGTACATACAGCATCTTCAATGTTTTTCAAAGTTGATCAACATTCTGACTTTGTAATTGTTTACACTGAGAACATTGTTTTATATATGTAGTAAAAATAGTAAAAGCACTTTAGCATCCTTTAAGAAATTGCTAGAAATTTTGTCCTAATCTAAATTTCAATTATTATTATTATTATTATTATTTTTTTTTTTTTTTGGTTTTTCGAGACAGGGTTTCTCTGTGTAGCTTTGCGCCTCTCCTGGAACTCACTTGGTAGCCCAGGCTGGCCTCGAACTCACAGAGATCCGCCTGGCTCTGCCTCCCGAGTGCTGGGATTAAAGGCGTGTGCCACCACCGCCCGGCTCAATTATTTTTTAATAATATTCAAACATCAATTTTGTTTGTTTGTTTGGTTGTTGTTTTGGTTTTTGGAGACACGGTTTCTCCGTGTAGCCCTGGCTGTCCTGGAACTCACTCTGTAGACCAAGCTGGCCTCGAACTCAGAGATTTGCCTGCTTCTGCCTCCTGAGTGCTGGGATTAAAGATATGTGCCACCACCACTCAGCTCAAACATAAATTTAAAAAATAATTTTTAAAAGAATGATATGTGGCCAGGCAGTGGTGGCATGTGCCTTCAATCCCAGCATTTGGGAGGCAGAGCCAGGCGGATCTCTGTTAGTTCAAGGCCAGCCTGGTCTACAGAGTGAGCTCCAGGACAGGCACCAAAACTACACGGAGAAACCCTGTCCCGAAAAAACAACAACAAAAGAATGAAATGTATGTCTGTGCACATCTGCATGAATGTGAGTGTTGGTACCCAAAGAGGAGTAAAAAAACATTCAATTCCCTGGAGCTTGAGTCACAGGCAGTTGTCAATCACCCAACGTGGGTGCTGGGAACAAAACCTGGGTCTTTTTTTAGCAGCTTCTGGCTCCTTGAAAACTTGGTCATAGGTGCTAGGAAAATACTCTTGCCTTAGACAGAACCACATGTATTTTCAAATAATGTAGCCTAATACTAACTTTACATTAATTTAGAGCCATGCTGTCATTGACAGAATGCCAAAAAGCAAGTCTGTCCTTCACAGAATCACTGTGATAAACCAGAAACCCCTTCTTTATTAGAAACTACAGTTAATAAAAAGCATGTTAGCAGTCTATATCTTGTTAGTCAGTTTTCTGCTGCTGTAGGGAGTTCTGGAGACAAACTCATTAAGAGACAAAGTTGTTGGGTGTGGTAGCTTACACCTGTAATCCCAGCACTCAGAGACTGAGGCAGTTAGACTACATGAGTTTGAGGCCAAGCCCAAAGTGAGTTCCAGGGAAGCTTAGTCTACAGAGTGAGACCTTGACTCACATACATACATACATACATACATACAAGCTGGGCATGGTAGTACAAGTCTGTAACCCAGCACTTTGGAAATGGAAACAGAACGATCAAGAATTCAAGGTTATCCTTAGCTACAGAATTTGAGTCGAGCCTGGGCTACATGAAGCTGGATCTCAAAAATCATTCAGGTTGGGGATTGGCTTACAGTTTTGGAAGTTCCAGCCCCGGATCTAGTAGAGCCATCCTTTGGGGTCTGCAGTGAGCCGCACACAATGGCAGGGTCCACATGACTGAACAGTTACTCAACTCAGCCAAAAGCAAAAGGAGAATGAAGAAGTGGCCAGGGCCCCAATAACTCCCTGACGGGCAGTTACCAGTGACCCTCCCTCCTAAAGTTTCTACCGACTCTTCATAATGCCACAGCTGAATGCCAGCTTTTAACACATGGGCCTATGGAGGGCATTTCCCACTCAAATTATAGCCTCCACATTACAGCACTCAGTCCCGCCATTAGAAATGCAACAGAAAGGGGAAGGCCGGGGGGGGGGGGGGAGGGGGAGAACAAGGGAATCCGTGGCTGATATGTAAAATTAAATTAAATTATAAAATTAAAAACACAAAAATAAAAAAATAAAGAAAAGCAAAGCAACAGAGGACACGATACTAGTTAGCAGTAGTGACAGCCACTGATGTTTATTGAGCACCTAGTGCTTCTAAGTTCCATTTGTAATGCTTTACATGGATTCATTTCATGTCCATAACTACCCTAGGAGACAGAGTGCCTCATGTTAAAGATGGGAAACCACCTCCCTAACTACACACATCGGAGACAGTAACTCATACATGCACACCAATTTGTGCTACTTTTATCAGTCTATGTGACCATAAACTAAGAAATGGGCCCTTGTACGTATGTGCTATAAGAACCCTATGTTGACTGATGAGTTATTCAGGAACGGCTTTCATGATTTTGGAAACCTACCTCAAAACCCCAAATCTGTGTCCTTCTTCACTGTCTGCAGAACCACCGTGCATTTCCGCCCTCGGATAACATCAACCCTGGCCTTCTTCACTGTCCGCAGAACCACCGTGCATTTCCGCCCTCGGATAACATCAACCCTGGCATTCTAACAACTGTGCATTTCCGCCCTCGGATAACATCAACCCTGGCATTCTTAGACTGGGACACTCCCTCTAAGACCTGTGTGTTTGATTTGCTTCAGAAGGTTTGTGAAAAGACAGAGCCAGGCAACTGCTGGTTACACGGGCAGAGCCCGCCACCTTTCATCTAGGAGACTTCCTCCCTGCTGGGACCTAAAATGATTTCTTCATCAGCAAACTGACTCCCCTCTGCCTGTGGAACCAAGCCCTGGGGAAATGAATTTAGGGTGTGGGAAAGCACTCTCTTTTTTTTTAACCTGCAGAAGCACAGTTCTGGCTCCAAGGAGCTTCAGACTTTTCATTCTTTTAACTAAAGCTTTAGTTCCACTCCACGCTCCTGTTTCTCAGACTACTTCTGAGAAAGTGGAATGCCACTGAGGCTGGGGGGAGTCAGGAACATTCTAGACATTATTCCCATACTTTAACTTCTCATGCAATTGTACACCCACAAGGAGCGAGGCTGCCAGTCGGGAAACTTGCTCTTGTCAATTGCTAATCACGGGCAGTCTCGTCACAGTCCGAGATCTTAGAGGAGAGCTACAGGAACCAGGAAGCCCTTCGTTCGGAAACAACCACCAGTGCTTTCAAAGTCAGGTTCGCTTACAGTGAGGTCTTCCCACTCTTTGGGGACTAGGTGAGTCCGACTTCACTTTCTTCTGCAAAGCTTCATCAGAACGTTCCAGAGCACCTTCCAGGCCTTGCTCAGAGTCAGGCTTTGACTCTCCTGCTTCGTTTATATGGGACTTGTCAAGGTTTTCAGACATCCTCAGTGAAGTCTATTCACTCTTCTAGGAGAGAAAGACAATGAACCAAACGTATGCACAAAGCCAAGGCTCTGAGTTTCGGTTCTCTCAACAGGCTTTCAGAAGTTTTAATCATTTACACTCTACCTCAGTGATCAAAGACACTTAAGCAACGACACCTGTAAGTCTTTGAGGATCACTGGAATATTTGTATCCCACTCCTGAATAACATGTCACAAGTGGGGGGAGGGGCTTAAACTGAGAGAAGACATAAACTACCTGCTCCTGCTTTAATCCAGGGAGTGGTGACTCAATCTTAAGCCTTTATTTAGAGACAGTATTTCCCTACATATCCCTTACTGACCCTGGGCTGTCTATGTCGTCCAGTCTGGCCTTGAACTCATGACCTTCCTGCCCCCAATTCATAAATGCTAAGACTACAGATGTGCACCACCACACCCACCTGAAACTAACACTCTTTACTTTCGTGGCTGGAGCTTACAGGAAAAGTCCTTCAAAGCTGGGCCTGATTACACACTCTTGTAATCCCAGCACTTGGAGGTGGAGGACGGAGCAACTTCAGGACCAGGGTCCCTTAAGAAAAAATAAACATCACCAAAATGCAACTCATTGGAAACACGCTTCTAGTCACCTTCCAGCACTGTGCTGAGGAGATAGATGGCGTCTAGTCCTGTTGTGTGGATAAAGATACCTGGGAATGGCAGTTGGAGAGATGGCTCAGTAGGTAAGATGCTTTCTCTGAAAGTTTGAGGACCCGAATTCAGATCCCGTGTACCCACTGAAGCCAGGCACTGAATCATGTCTGGAAGATATTCAAAGTTGATCTCTCTGGCTTCTGTGTCCATGCACAGGTGAGTACTCATACACAACTTTTCCCTTAGATTCTAAAAAAGTAACTGGGAGACGCAGGCAGATCTCTGTGAATTCCTGGCCAGCCTGGTCTACATAGTGAGAGCTCCAGAACAGCCCAACCTACATAATGAGACCCTGTCTCAAAAACCAAACAAATGAAATAATAAATAAATAAGTAAATGGGGGTGACAAATAGTACTGTCTAGACTCTATAAAGTATTTAAGAGAAATGTGTGGGGCATATATATATATATATATATATATATATATATATATATTTTTTTTTTTTTTTTTAATTTGTTTTTTGAGATAGGGTTTCTCTGTGTAGCCATGGCTGTCCTGGAACTCACTCTGCAGACCAGGCTGGCCTCAAACTCACAAGATTCACCTGCTTCTGCCTCCCGAGTGCTGGGATTAAAGTCATTGAACCACCACCAACCAGCTTATATTTTTAAGTAGTTGCTAATCAACAGGAAAGGCGGATGAGTAAAGTAGGGAGTAGCAAGCAATCATAACGAATGTGACAGGGGTCTTCACTGTATTAGCTGCTGATAGGAACAGGAGTATTACCTGACACTCTAGTCCAGTTAATAAAGGCATTTTTCAGAAGATTTATTTAATGTGTGTACATGTTTTTGCCTGCATGTATGCCTGTGCACTCACTGCATATGTGCCTGATGCCCAAGCTGGTCGAAGAGGGCAATGGATCCCCTGAGCTAGAGTTACAGATGGTTGTAAGACAACATGTGGGTGCTAGAATCAACCCTTCAACATCTGGATGAGCAGCCAGTGCTCTTAACTGCTGAGCCAGTTCTCCAGCCCAAGACTGACTTACTTTTATTTTATATGTGTGAGTGTTTGCCTGCACCTAGGTGGACCATGTGTGTGCAGTGCACCTATGTGGACCATGTGTGTGCAGTGCACCTAGGTGGACCATGTGTGTGCAGTGCCCTCAGACACCAGAGGAGGGGCATCAGATCCCTGGAGTGAACAGGTGGTTGTTAGGTGCCACATGGGTGGTGGGAACCAATCTGCGCCCCCCACAGAGCAGCCAGCGCTCTGGACTGCTGAGCCATCTCTTCAACTCCATCAAGGAGTCTTTTAACTACAGGAAAGGTTTTTAAGTCCTCCCCTCCCTTCTCTGTTGTTAGGACATTTCCAGCTAAGAAAGACAATGCTTCTGCATTTACAATACTGAACTAATTACACCCAGAAGATCACAAACTCTTGTCATAAACACTAATAGAGCCGAATTACACACTCGGCAGGTAATCAAGTATTTAAGGAAATATAAGCTGTTTTAAGGAGATTTGGCACACTTCTCTTCTGCATATTGGAGAGAGAAGAATCGCTTGATATAATTATCTAAAATCTCCAGAGACCTCCATTAAATAGAATAAAGTTACTGGAATTGAAATTTCCAGGCCTGTTATGATGGTTGGTCTCAACTGTCAAGTTGGTGATATGTAGCTTCTACCTTGGAAAGGACCCTCTGTGAGAACTGTCCAGATTAGGCTGGCTCATAGGAATGCCTGTGAGAGACTGATTATGTTAATTAAGATGGGAAGACTCTCCATTTCCTGAGCTGGGTTCTGGTCTAATAACAAAAGGAGAGGGAACGATACACCAGCATTTGTTGCTCTGTTTCTTGACAAAGAATGTAATGTGACCAGCTGCCACAGATTACAGCCCTGGACTGTGAGCAAAATAATCACCCTTAAGTGCTCAAGTAACTTCCGTCATTTATTTGTTTACTTTTGGAGGCAGGGTCTCACAACCCAGGCTGGCCTGAAATTCTATACAGAGAACAGACTGGTCACCACCTCACAGAGATCCGCCTGCCACTGCCTCTCAAAGGCTGGGATTAAAGGGTACCACCATGTCAAGGTGCATTTCACCTTTCGAACTCAGTGTCTGCTCCCCTTTGGAGACAGGGTCTTTCTATGTAGCTCTGGCTACATAGAAACTTACCAAGTTAACCAGGTTGGTCTGGTTAATTTGGTAACCAGAGCTCTGCCTGCCCCTACCTCTTGAGTTCTGGGATAAGGGCAAGTGCCACCACACCCGACCCAATGTTTCCTTCCAAAACCCATCTCTTCACTGTCCTAAATCCTACTAGAGTTTGGAAGTGCAACAGACCCAATGTATAACATCACCTACAGATTCCATAAGAAAGAAAACCACACCTAACTTTATCCTCTTCACATGACAAGGAGCTGCCCAGATGATGAAGACATCCAGTAGGTGCAGAGAGGAGGAAAAGCAAGACTCCTTTAAACTCAGTAGACAAACCCCCAAACCGTTCAGGTTCTGTCTCCTCCCTGGGCGCTTCCTCCAACCTTATGAATGTTTACACTTTTCTCCAAAGTCCTGCAGGGCTGACTGCTAGACAGCTGGCATTCATCACTGCCTTAAATTCCAGTCAAAATATGATTATTTAAATAGGGATAGAAAGATGAAAACAATCTAGCCAGAGAGAGACAGGCATGCTTGCAGAAGAGCCACAGTGAAACACAAAGTAGCATGACTTTGCTATTCTGAATAGCAGGAGGAAGCTGAGAAAACCTTCCCAGAAAGGATGACACGTGATCTATCTTTGAAAGGAGTAGAATTTCACCCAGTTATAAAGGGGGGGGGGTTGAGGATGGGAGGTGGGAAGGGGGGGTATTTCATTCCTCTGGCAGAAGCCATGGCACCTGAAATGGAAATGTGACAGGTAGTGAAGACGGGAAAGAAGAGTTGGGGGTCAGATGGGGAAAGTGCTAATTTGTACTTAAAAAACAAAACGAAACTCTTCGCCTAGCTTTTGAACTTCTCAAGAGCCAAGCCAATCATGTTCTCCATAAACTCTATTAGTCTATCTGCACCACCACCCGCGGCATGCAGATACCCATCTGTTGATAGACATAAATCCCTGTGTCATCTGTGTGATGTCACGATTTGGGAGAGGTTGCCCAAAGTGTTGAAGGTAGCGCTGAACCTGTGGTTTGAAACTGACAATACCTTTAGTAAAAGTGATCCATTTTTCTTAAAACATCCCTACTGAGATCCGATTCCGGCTCTTTAGAGGCTGTGTGACTTCAGTTTTCTACCGAGTTTCGTACCTCCTCATTTAACGGCTAAGACTACACAGAGACCACAGGCTGGCATACAACCACCACTCCACGATTGGCAACTATAATTAAAGAGCAGTGGGGGTGCATCGGGGGGGGGGAGCTATTTTAATTGCTCTCATTCATTGACTCAACCATCATAAAACCCTTCTGGTACCTAACCAGGAAACCGAGGGGAGGCGGATCCTGGCACGGGGACTCGCATCTGTCAGGAGCTGCACGCGGGCCCAAGCTGAACACAAAAGAATCCTCCAGAAAGGGTCATTCAGTGACAGAAAGGTCTCTGCCCCACTGGCGCCGAATCTTCGTCCGGATTCCGTTGTAAACAGCTGTTTCGGCGGGCAAGGGAGAGGCGGAGGCGCGCCGGGAGCGCGGCCTGGAGGGTGGGCCCCCATCCGCCCCGGGTCTCCTCTTCGCCTCCACCCGGCATCCCCGGGACCCGGCCGGCCGGGAGTGGCCATGAAACGCCGGTGCTCCCTCCCCGCGCCTCCCGGGCTGGCCCGCCGGCCTCCACGGCCGCCCCGCTCACCTGCCGCGGCGTCGGCGATCTCCCTGCGGCCGCTCCCGCTGCGAATCCCGCGGGGCCGGCGCCGCCAAGGGGCGGGAGCGACGCGCGGCGGGCTGGGCGCCTGGGCCTCCACCCCTCCCGGACTGCCTCGCTCGCTCGCTCGCTCGTCGGGCTGCGGGCCGTCCTGTCAGCCCCGCGGCGGTGGGCAGCCGCCACCGTGACCGCTCCTCAGGGCCCGGCTCTGGGAGGCGGGTGCGAGCCGAGATGCGCCTGCCCGGCCTGGGGCGGCGCCATGTTCCTGTACGGCAGCAGCGCTCCCGCTGTCACGAAGGGGGCTCGGGAATCGGGGGCTCGCAGCCGAGCCGCACCGTGTTTGTGTGTGCAAATAAGGCCAGCGCGGGGTCTGGAGCGGGGCCTGGTGCGGGCCGAGGGGCGCAGCGGCGGCGGCGGCGGGCGGCTCCAGTCGCTCCCGCCGCCCAGGGAGGCGCCATGTTGCCGTACTGCAAAGCGGAGGCGCGCCGCCCGGGACGCGGGAGAAAAGTGAAGCGAGGGCGCGCGGTTAGTCAAGAGAAGGGAAAGGGGAAGGCGCCTGGGAAGCCGCCTTCCTTGCCAGGACTTTGAAAATTGAGTTTTTCATCATCTATTCCATCTTCGCTCTCTAGCCGCGCGTGCGCGCACACACACACACACACACACACGCACACACACAAAAATTGAGTTTTTTATCATCTACTCCAACTTCACTCCCTTGCCCCCCCAACACGCCTGCACACTTCGCTACACACACACACACACACACACACACACACACACACACACACACACACACACTGCACACTTCGCTGCGTCTCAGTGACACAGACGCCGCCGTTTGATTCTGAGCCGGGAGTGGCTGCTCCCTTGGATGTGTGCAGCCGACCCAGGCTTCAGCTGACGGGATGAAGGGGGTGGAGGAGCGCAGCGGTTCCCTCGCCCCGCGGGGTTTGTTCATAAGCTAGACGAGCGCGCAGAGCAGTTGCGTTCCAGAAGGGAAGATCATTTCCCCTAAACACCATGTCAGGACAAGCCCACTTGCGAGTCTCATCTCCTTAGGTCCGTGAGGTTGGGGCCCGCATGATCTATGCTGCACTGAGAAAACTACCTCCCACACACCTTCAACCCTGCCGCACTAAAATACCAAACTAACTACGCCAACAAATACTTTGTTATCGGCCTCGATCTTAAATAGTAAAAGTCATGTGACTTAACTGGGTTTATTTTTAATGCTTTATAACTGGGCATAAATTATTCATTTCTTAAAGCAAAGCAGTAAGTCTTCTACTTGTAACCTATAAAAATGTGCGTTTATTTAGATAGCTAGAACGGATGGGATTAATGCTTTCAAACTCCATTAAAGTCCATGTAATTATTGCTAAAATATTTAAGCCTGGGTATAGTACAGTATAGCCCTCTCAAACCATTTACCAGGAGGCACATTGGTTTTCTGTTATAACAGACGGGGCTTGCTGCTCTTCCAGACGACCAGAGCTCCGTGCACATGGTGTGGCTCATAACCACACATAACTCCAGCCCCAGGAGATCCCATGTCCTCTTTTGATCTCAGGGTACCAGCATGCACCTGCACACACACATAAATAAAAATTTTAAAAAGCAAAACGGCCCGGTGGGTAAAGTTGCCCGACACCAAGCCTGTTGACCTTTGTCCCATCATGATCTCTGGAACCCACATCGAAGGACACAGCAGAGGCCTGAAAGTTGCCCCCTGACCTCCACTTCAGGGCCCTGACACTTGAGAACAGGCTCACACACACTAAATATAAATAAATACATAAATAAGCCATCCTGGGATGCCGAGATGGAGATGTCTCTGCAAGCATTTGACAAGCAAGCCTGACAATCTGAGTTGATTCCTAGAACCCACATAAAGGTGGAAATAGAGAACTGACTCCACAAAGTTGTCTTCTGATCTCCACATGAACAGTGACTGGTGTGCTCACATACAGTATGCCCATACCAATTAAAAACAAAACAGTTCTCAGATGATTCACTTTAGGAGAATACAACTAAATAAAAAGCTATTCAACTAATTGAACATTCAGTTCTTGTAATAGGTCTTGTTGGACTTTCTTTTGGGACCACCAGCCCCCAAATAATGACATGGAGATTTATTAATTATGAAAGCTTGACCTTTAGCTTAGACTTCTTCCCAACTAGCTCTTATAACTTAAATTAACCTGTTTCTAGTCATCTACATTCTGCCACGTGGCTTTTTACCTCTCCTCTGTTCTGTATGTCCAACTCCCTCCGTGTCTTGCTGGTAACTCCCTCAAGCACCTAGATTCATCCCGAGTTCCTCTCTCTGCCTGGAAGTCCCACCTAACCTCTCCTGTCTAGCTATTGGCCATTCAGCTGTTTATTAAAGCAATCAGGTGCCTTAGGCAGGCGAGGTAAAACAGCAACACATCTTTACATAGTTTACTCAAATATTCCACAACAAGTTCTCCTATCTGAATTCAGAGGAATATGCCTATGTCTAGTTGGTGAGGAGATTTGTTTTGTGGGGTTTTGTTTTTTGTTTTTTTGGGAAGGCTTCTCACTATGTAGCTCTTGGCTGGCCTGGGACTCCCTATGTAGCCTCAGACTCCCAGAGATCCACTTGCCTCTGCCTCCCAAGTACTGGGATTAAAGGCATATCGACTAACAAATAGGAGCAGAAATTCTAAAACTGTGACATCTGAAAACTATGCAGGTGATGCCAGGCAAGAAGAATGAAACACTTCCCAGGTGATTCCACCATGCAGCCAGAGGAACACACATACCCTTCAAGAGACATCTGCCTTCCTTGAAGGGTCTCTCAAACCAAGTCTCCCTTGGAAAGGATAAGACGATACCAAAACCATTCCATTTCAACTTGGGATGATTCATCTGTAATCTCTTGATACTTAAAAAGTTTCCTTTAAATATTATAAACATTCACATGTGAATTTAAGTATTGTAAACATGTGCCAGTTTGATCTTTGGCTGTAAGGATTGGAAACGCAAACTAACCTTGAGATAAAGGGAGTTCAGTGCCAGGCTGCGGTCTGGAAGGAGACAGGAAACAGCTGTCCTGTGGTGAGCTGCTGCTGTCACCCTCTGGGACATACAGGGTCGCTCTGCCTGGCCCTTATTCCAGGTTTGTCTTGGTGATGCTCCCTCGTGCTTTAGATCTGCCTGGGTAGAATTTTGGCCAGCCAGGATGACTTTTGCGTAAAGCCTGTCTCCTTAGTCTGTAGGAGGCTGCCTTCAGATGAGACGCTCCATCTCCTCTGCTGAGCAGAGACCAAGCTCAGTCACCTCAGCACTGAGCACGCACATGGGGACAAGCCCTGTAGAAGACATCATGAATGAGTGAAGAGGGTACTGAGCTGGGGTAAGGACAGTTGTAGTGACCCACAAGGTTCTCCAAGAGTAGCACCGGCCCTAGGGCTTGAAGTTTATGTCTTCAGAAAATGATAGATTTTCTATCCACCCCCACCTCCACTCCACAGTCAGCGCCCTGCCAATCACTCAGGCCACGGCTCTGCCTTAGCCTTGATATGTAGGTTTAAACTAAGTCTCTGTGGTTCTACTTACCAACAAAGACTCAGAAGTCAGATGCAGAGGTGAAAACCTGCTAGACCAGCGAGGCCAAGAAGTAACCAGCTGACGTTGCTTTTTGGCTGGAGACCCACTCCCGTATTCCTGGCTCCTCCGGACTCTCTATGGCTAATTCTGGTCAACTAGTTGCTGGCTCCACTCCCTAAGCCAAAGTTGATTTTATTTAATTAACAGAAAGCAAACTTGGGGTTCACAAAGTGATTGAATATCCCACTGTTGGTTGTTTTATTCTTTTTTGGGGGCCTGCCACCCAGCTCCCAAATAAATCACACATGGAGGCTTATTCCTTCTTATGAATGCCCGGCCTTAGTTTGGCTTAGTTTCCACCCAGCTTTTCTTAAATTATCCCAACTACCTTTTGCCTTGGGGCTTTTCATTTTCCTTTACTTCTGTAAATCTTGCTCTTACTGTAGCTGGGTGGCTGGCCCCTGGAGTCCTCCTCCTTCTCTGGCTGCTAGATCCCTCCTTTTTTTTTCCTCCCAGATTTCTCCCTCTATATATTCTCTCTGCCTGCCAGCCCCACCTATCCTTTCTCTTGCCTTATTGGCCAGCTCTTTATTAGACCATCAGGTATTTCAGACAGGCAAAGCAACACAGCTTCACAGAGGTAAACAAATGTGACATAAACAAAAGTAACACGCCTTAAAATAATATTCTACAACATCCTGCAACAATTTACCTTGAAATATCCTTTTTTTTTTCCTTTTTAAAGATTTATTTTATGTATATGAGTGCTCTATCTGCAGGTATACCTTTATGCCAGAAAAGGGCATCAGATCCCACTAGAGATGGTCGTGAGCCACTCTGTGGTTGCTAGGAATTGAACTCAGGACCTCTGGAAGAACAGCCAGTGCTCTTAATCGCTGAACCATCTCTCTAGCCCCAAAATACCCTATTCTTGGACCAGTCAGCTGGTTGAACGGGTAAAGGTGATTGCTGCAGAGCCCAATGACCTGAATCTGATCCCAGGCTCCACATGGCGGAAGAAATCTACTCTTCCAAGTTGACCTGCACGCTTGAGTGCACACACACATGCATAAATAAATGTAATATATTTCTAAAATTCTTACTAAGTTTGAGGTACGTGGCCCTACTGCAGGCAGGGTCTGTGTTGATGTCTGTGGCTCCTGTTGCCATGAAGGCCACGCAGATTTCTGGGCTCTGGACTGACACCTGGAGCAGTGTTGGTGCCTGAGGGCTGTGGTACTGTTGGGGTCATGATGATCTGGGTGACCTGTGCTGCCACCTGGGGCTATGGTGATGTCCGGATCTGGGCTACTGCCAAGGACCATGTCTGGACCTGTGGTCCTACTGCAGCTGGGGTCTGCTTTGAAGTCTGTGGCCCAGGGTGCCACCAGGGGCCACAGGGAGGCCTGGGGTCTGGGCCAGAACCTGTGGCCTTGTTGGAGTCTGGGGGCCATGGTGCAGCCTGGGCCATACAGTCCTGTTGGTTATTTTTTTCTACTCTTTTGCTCTTTGTTCTTTGTTCTCCTGGGGGGGGGGGGTACCACCCAGCTCCCAAATAAATCACACACGGAGGCTTATTCTTAATTATAAATGCCCAGGCTTAGCTTGGCTTGTTTCTAGCCAGCTTTCCTTAACTTTAATTATCCCCATTTACCTTTTTCTTCTGGGCTTTTTCCTTTTCTTACTTCTGTATATCTAACTTTCACTCTTACTCTGTGGCTCTGTGGCTGTGTGGCTGACTCCTAACATTCTCCTCTCCTCATTCTCTTGCTCTTTCTTTTTCTTCTCCCAGATTTCTCCTATTTATTCTCTCTGCCTGCCAACCCCACCTATCCTTTCTCTTGCCTCAATATTGGCTGTTCAGCTCTTTATTAGACCACGCGGTGTTTTTTTTAGACAGGCAAAGTAACACAGCTTCACGGAGTTAAATAAATGCAACATAAAAGAATGCAACACAGCTTTGCATCATTAAACAAATGTTCCATAGCGTAAACAAAAGTAACATACCTTAAAATAATACTCTACAACAATACAGATCTGAGTAGCCTATGCTCCTACCTGTTGCCATAGTGATGTCCAGGCTAGAGCTGCAGCTGAGGGCCATGCATGTCTGGGTCCATGGCCCCACTGCAGTCACGGTCTGTGTTGACATCCATGGCTCCTCTTACCACAAGTGCCATGCAGATTCTCAGGGTCTGGGCCATGTTGGTGCCTGAGAGCTGCACTGCCACCAGGGCCATGCTGGTCTGGATGTCCTGTGCTGCCACCTGGGGCCATGGTAATGTCCAGACCTGGGCTGCTGTTGGGGACCATGTCTGGGTTCATGGTCCTACCGCAGCCGGGTCTGTGTTGAAGTCCGAGGCCCACGTAGCCACCAAAGGTTACACGGAAGTCCAGGGTCGGGCTGCCACCTGTGGCCTTGTTGGTGTCCAGGGGCTGTGCTGCCACCAGAACCAGAATGTCATGGGAGCCCAAGCTGCTGCCGAGGGCCATGTCTGGGTCTGTGGTCCTGCTGCAGCTGGGATCTGTGTTGATGTCTGTGGCCCATCTCACCTCAGGGGAACATGAGAACCATGTGTGATGAAATCAGAGGGCCATGCTGAGCTGGGCTCGCTCTTTGCTGGTTCTGGAGTACCTGCCCCTGTCCCTCACCGGACAATGCAGCAAGAGAACTGGCTTCCCTGCACTCGGGAGAGTTGGCCCCACTCCCCACATGGGTGAGGGAGAACTGACCCAATGGCATGGGTGTAGAGGAGCTGGCTCTGCCCCTTGCCTAAGGAGCATGGCCCCGGTGGCCTGGACTGACCAGCTCAACTACCACGCAGGCCCACAGTTGGGCCTGGGGTTGGCCCATCCTAACACCTACCCCATCTAGGACCTGCTGGAGCTTATAAAGGGACTGGTCCTGTGGAAAGATACCCGCAGGATCTCCATGACTCGGGGTGGCCGAGGGATATCTGAGAGGAGTTTCGGTGAGGATCCAGTGATGATGGTGTGCCAGAAACCAGAGGCCTTGAACCAGACCAATGACTCATTGCAATGGACATTTACAAGTAAAGCTGATAGGACAAAGGGGTATACTGTGTGACTCACTGCGGCTCCCAATGCCACCAGGATAAAGGAAGAGGTGTTGGAGAGGCGGGAAAGATGAAGTGTTTTTTCTTTTTGTTTGCTTGTCTTGGTTTTGTTTTGAATTTTCTTTTGTGGGGCCACTTGCAGGGATGAGGGGAGGATATGGTGGAGGGACTGGAGGTGAGCAGAATTAGGGTGCAGGACGTGAAATTCCCAAAGATTCAATAAGGGAATTACGTTAAGTAAAAAAGAAAAGTTTGAGGTATGCTGCCCCACCCTCACCCCAGACAAGATCTGCTATGTAGCTCAGGCTAACCTGCAACTCACAATCTTCCCTTTTCAGCCTCTGAAGTACTGGGATTAGACACTGGCCATCATATCTGACTTTAAACTGTGATTTTATCTTAATGTTTTCCATGAAATGAACATTCTGGTAGAATGTTGATTCTAACAGGTGCTGGAGCCATGGATCAGCAGTTAAGAGCACCGGCTGCTCTTCTAGAGGACCTGGGTTTGATGCCCAGCTCCCACATGGCAGTTCACAACAGCATATAACTCCAGTTCCAGGGGATCTGAGTCCTTCTTCTGACCTTGGTGGGTACCACACACACACACACACACATACATACACACATACACATTATGCACAGACATACATGCAGGCAAAACGCACACACACACACACACACACACACACACACACACACACACGTGAACGAGCCAGGCATGGTGGTAAAAGTCTTTAATCCTAGTACTTGGGAGGCAGAAGCAAATGGATCATGCTCCTGTCTTTTCCTGAAGGTGTTAGTTGTTCTGGGAGCCAAAGAATCATGCTTTAATTATGCGCAAAACCAAGACTGCAAGCCAGATAGTGTGCAGCTGCTCCGCCAACATGTGGATCCTCCTCTCCAGTTTCAGTAGCCTCCTTCTGCAAACTTCCTCTCACACTGAAGTCACGATCTCTTTCTTTCACCGCTTCTAAAGGTGCCTCTTTTTCTTACATGTGCCCAAAACCTGGCTTTCCTAAGATAACTGGTATCATATATATTATCGTCCTCAGCCTTCTGTTGGAAGACTAGCTGCTATTAAGGGAGATCACTCACAGTATGCCAGCAGATTGGGGCAGTCTTCAAGTTTTCCCTACCACTTTAAAACATTTCCCATTACATTGATTTTTGTATGTGTGGGTGGGTATGTGTTACGTGTGGGGGCACCTGTGCCACAACACGTATGTGGTCAGAGGGAAACTTACAGACATTCTCTCCTTCTACCATGTGGGTCCCAAGGATCGAACTCGGTTCCTTAGGCTTGGTGGCAGGTGTCTTTACCCACTGAGCCATGGCAACTCTTATAAAGGAAAACATTTAATTAGAGTAGCTCACTCACAGTTCAGAGGTTCAGTCCATTATCATCATGGTAGGACATGGTGCTGGAGAAGGAGCTGAGAGTCCTACATCTTGCAGGTAACAAGAAGTGCTCTGAGTATCACACTGAGCAAAACTTGAGCATACATGAGACCTCAAAGCCTGCTTCCATAGTGACACACTTCCTCCAACAAGAGCATACCTGCTCCAATAAAGCCACACCCCCTAATAGTGCCACTCCCCTTGGGGGCCATTTCCTACCACCATTATCCTGTCTCAAAAAAATGAAAACTAAAAACAGAAACATATCCCTACTGATATGTAGACTTCTTGTTGAATACTTTTATTATTAGATGTGTTTATTTTATATGAATGAGGATGTAGATGTACTGTGTGCGTACATTGCCCACAGAGGTCAGAAGAGGGCACTGGGTCCCCTGAGACCAGAGTTACATATGGTTGTGAGCCACCATGTAGGTGCTGGGACCCAAACCCAGGTCTTCTACAAGAGCAACAAGTGCTCTTAACTGCTGAGCCATCTCTCTAGCCCCAGTACTTTCTTACATAAATATATTACTGTCATATCCTCTAAATCCCTGATTTTCTATATAAATTCAACATAATAATTGTAAATCAACTCTCCTTAAGGACTCATCTAGTCCTTAACATCAATATATCATTTGAGTAATGGTTTTTTGACACATACGAGTATAAAATTTTTATTAAGTACAACTTCATATTTAGACATCCAAGCTAAAAATATCTTTAGGCTACATAATTTGTCCTTAAAATACAGAGTGCACATACACACAGACATTAGAAGTTCAGTCTCCAAAATACTCATTGAAGATGTCTGGATGAGTCTTATGGAACTGGCCCAGCAGTTTCTTCTTCTCTCTGGCAGAGAGTTTTGAATCCTCATCAATAGTCTTGAGTAAGTTCAACAGTTCGTCTTTGGTTTTCTTCTGAGCACTGCTAGAATAGTCACTTTCATCAATTCTCTGGCAATAAATATAGCCTTAAGGTTTAAAAGCAAGAAGTTCCAGTTAATGACTCTATTCCCACACTCAACTAGAAAAATCACGCAGTAGTTTCTTTTCTTTTCCTTTGACATTCTATAAAATAAATCAAAGAGGATGGTAAGAATAACCTTGATCAAGGCCTATTTTTTCTTTTTCAAGACAGGGTTTCTCTGTGTAGCCCAGGCTGGCCTCGAACTCAGAGAGATCTACCTGCCTCTGCCTCCCGAGTGCTGGGATTAAAGGTGTGCACCACTACCCAGCAATCAAGATATGTTGTAGAATATTATTTTAAGGTATGTTACTTTTGTTTAACTCCGTGAAGCTGTGTTACTGTGCCTGTCTAAAACCGCTGATGGTCTAATAAAGAGCTGAATGGCCAATAGTGAGGCAGGAGAAAGGATAGGCGGGGCTGGCAGGCAGAATACACAGAAGGAGAAATCTGGGAGGAGAACAAAGAAAAGAGAAGTAGCCAGAGAAGGAGGAGAACTCCAGGGGGCAGCCACCCAGCCACCCACGGAATAAGAGTAAGATTTACAAAAGTAAGAGAATGAGAAAAGCCCAGATGCAAAAGGTAGATGGGATAATTTAAGTAAAGAAAAGCTGGCAAGAAATAAGCCAAGCTAAGGCCAGGCATTTATAAGTAGGAATATGTCTTTGTGTGTGATTTATTTGGGAGCTGGGTTGTGGGCCTCCCAAAAGAGCAAAAACAACAATAACAAAGATGTTTTATGCTAGCCTATGAGATGGCTCATGGGAAAGGCCTCTGAGGCCGATGTTCTGAGTTCAATGCTTGTGACCCTTATAGTGGAAACAGAGAATCAACTCCTGAACGTTGTCCTCTGACCTCCACACACAGATGAGAGAGAGAGAGAGAGAGAGAGAGAGAGAGAGAGAGAGAGAGAGAATAAGCAAATGTGACTTTTAAAGGTTTTAAAATAGACAAGAAAAAAGAATCTGAAGTTGTTTTAGCTCAGGAAGAACTCTGCTAAGCCTAAAAAATTGAGGGGAATGTTTCAAATTATTTAGTTGAAACTAATCATAGCAAAATACTTTCAAGCCAGCACTACGGACTTGTCTTTAGAATGATGAAACATTAAATTGGGAGTGGCCTCATACACCTGTGGTCCCAGCACTTGGAAGGTGGAGGCAGGAGGACCAGGACGTCAAGGTCATCTGTGGCTACATAGCCATGGCCAGCCTGGGCTACAATGAGCTCGTGCTTTAAATTAAAAAAAAAAAAAAGAAAAAAAAGAAAAAAAAGAAAAAGAAAAAAAAAAAAAAAAAGGACCATGCAGACAATAGTCTTAAATTACCTGTGTCTTTATTAGGATCTCTTCCTTTTTGTATGGCCAGAAGCTTAACACTCACAATTTTATGTAGTGTTCCAGGAATCTTAGGAAGAAGGGACACAGGGCATTATTTGAGTGCATTTAGATCTGTTACAAATAAGCATGAATAAGCCTTACGGTCGGTGTCTGACCTTGAAAACATCTTTTTGGTGATCCATTAGGAAGAGTACGAGGAGATCAGTTTTGCCTTTGGATAAGTGTTTATTGTTGACGACAGCTTTGGAGAACACCCTTTTCACAACCATCCGATTGTCACTCTGTAAGCACAAGAACAGGCCGCACGGCACAGACTGAAAGCTAAAGCTAGTGCTAAGAGGAGAGCAAATAGGGAGAGCTGCCTCCCACTGCAGCATCCGGGTGCTGCAGACACTGCATACAACTGACATTTAACAACAGACTTACTTCTTCCTGTAACTTAAATTCAGAAGGATGCGCTGCGACAGCCATGAAGTACAGCAGTCTTCTAAATTCTTCTCTATTTTGGGAATCCAGAAGCTTCAGAAACAGCTGAGTAGCTTCTAATGCTATTTCTGTCTTCCCATTTACTTCAGCCGAAAGAAAACAAATGCTTCATTGACCAAATAAAACTCTACTAAGATGAACAAAGCTTGTTACACTTTATGCTAAGTAGCACACTTCCTCAAAGTTATTTCCAAAAGCAAAAACCAAACAACAAAGTGGGAATGAAACCAGGAGAGAACCAACTCCGGCAGGCTGTCCTCTGACCTCCACACATATGCTATGTATGCAGGTGGACAATGCACATACACTCTCAAATAAGTGCAATTTCAAAAAATAAAATAAAATGAATGACCAACACCATACAGACAGCCTGCTCTCAAATCAGCAATTGATACTCTAGGCCCTTGTCACAGACTGTCTTCTGGTGTTGAATCTGACTCTTGGCTTCTTACATTCCCACTGTTTCCCATGAGCACACTCTGAAAGTGTACTGTGTGTAGAATGCTGATAAGTGTACTGAGAAAACTAGAAGGGACTCTGACTTTGTTTTCAAAATCCCCGAGAAACAGCAGGACCACGCAGATTGGAGAGCAGAGCGCCGCCCTTCTGACAGGCTGCAGGGCCAGGCTGGCAACCCTCCTAAAACGAGAACTGCAGCTCCTGCCTAAGCTTACAGCAAATGACAGCCGTGTCCTGAGGCAGCCACGTTCCCTCCTAGAGTGGCTACGGTCTCAGAGGGAGCCCTAGATGTGTTCGGTATATTCTCTAAGACTAGCCCAGATCCCCTCCCAGCTTTCCAGGGTTCTATTTTGGTTCACGTTGAGGACAATTAACTTTGGTCTCTGTGGTCAGAGCTCACTCACCTAGGAGCTCCGCTATTCCATTATGGACGTCACACAGGTGATTTAACAGAGGCTCCCTAGTGCTATAATATTTGCTAATAGCATCGAACAGAAGTTCCTTCACTAAGTCTGTTCTGTCTGGTTGCTCAGGAAAATTTCTGCTTATGTCCACAACCATCTGGTCAGGAAGATACTCCAAGCAGTCGATGGCTGCAGAGATCCATTCATCTTCCCTAGAGCAAGGGAGAGGAGAGTTATTTTAAAATGCAAAGAGAACACATAGACACATAGTATCTAATTCCCAAGATAGTTCATGCTTGCCATCAGGATAAATTTTTCCATACTTAAATACAGTAAAATCATTTGTTATATTCCTAAATTGTGTATGACAGGTCAAAGAAATTAGCTAAATTGCATTTTCCTTGTGTGTAAAAATATCTACTACAATAAGGATGTGAAGGTCATCAAAATTAAAACTTAATCCGGAACTCTCAACTGTTGTGAGATATTTATTCACATTGCATGAAGATGTGTCTATATTTCACCTTGCCTGCCTAAGGTATCTGATTAATTTAATAAAGAGCTGAATGGCCAATAACCAGGCAGGAGAGAATAGGCAGTACTTCCAGGCAGAGAGAGGAACTCGGGGTTAGAATCTGGCGTGGTAGGAGACGCCAGGGAGACATGGAGGGAGTCGAACATACAGAATGGAGGAGGTAAAAAGCCATGAGGCAGAATGTAGATTCATAGAAACAGGTTAATTTAAGTTATAAGAGCTAGATGGGTACAAGCCTAAGCTAAAGGCCAAGCTTTCATAATTAGTAAGAAGTCACCGTGTAATTATTGGGGAGCTGGTGGTCCCAAAAGAAAGTCCGACAATACCCAATCTTGATTCTCCATAGTGCTAGGATTACAGATGTCTGACACCACTGACATCTCGTTTCAGACTGACTCTTAAAGCTGTAATTCTACCATACAATGTTGCTAACTTCAGAGCCACATGTATGATGTGTTATCTCAGGCTTTAGCTAGGACAGAATACAATAAAAGACAGCATTTCAAAACAATTAAATCAATGGGTAAAATGTTCTTCTTTTTGAGATTAGGGTCTCTTGTGGCCCAGGCTGCCCTTCAACTCACTATGTAGGTAAGGATGATGGCGTACTTTTGATCCTCCTGAGTGCTTGGACCACAGGCACTTGCTACTGTTATGTGGCACTGGAGATTAAACCCAGGGTTTCATATATGGGAGGCAAACACTCTACCAGTTGAGCTACATCCCCAGTCAGAAAATGCTGTGTTCCAATAAATTTGTTATATGTCCTCTACTGCCATAGACTTGAGACAGCTAGGATTTATAAAAAGATGAAGCTAGATTATCTTTAAGGTCATTTCTAGCACAAATTCTGAATATTTAGGTAATTATAAAAATATTTCCACCAAGCCATGGTGGTGCATGCCTTCAATCCCAGCACTCAGGAGGCAGAGACAGGCAGATCTCTATGAGTTCAAGGCCAGTCTGGTCAACAAGCTAGTTCTGGGACAAGCCAAGGCTACCAAGCCAAGGCTACACAAAGAAAACTCTGTCTTGAAAAACAAAACAAACAAAATTATATGTATAATATACATATATATGTATAATATACATATATATATATTTCCACATTGCTTTAGGTTATAGAAACACAAACATGTAGAATCAACTTCCTATTATATATGCAGAACTTAAGAGTTAGCATGCTAAATTAAGATCAACACTTTCATCTAAGACTTTAAGCCTTAAATTTTTATTTTTTTAAAAATTGTTGCCGGGCGGTGGTGGCGCACGCCTTTAATCCCAGCACTCGGGAGGCAGAGCCAGGCGGATCTCTGTGAGTTCGAGGCCAGCCTGGGCTACCAAGTGAGTTTCAGGAAAGGCGCAAAGCTACACAGAGAAACCTTGTCTCGAAAAACCAAAAAAAAAAAAAAAAAAAAAAAAAAAAAAAAAAAAAATTGTTTTTTCCAGACAGGGTTTCTCTATGAAACCTAGCTGTCATGGAACACACTATGTGGACCAGGCTGGCCTGGAACACAGAGATCTACCTGCCTCTGTCTCCTGAGTGCTGGGATTAATGCGGTGGCAGCCACCTCACTGGGCTCTTTAATACTATCTGTTAGCATTCAACTATTCATATTTTAATAGTGTGTTGAAACGCAGAGCTAGGAAGAACCAAAAAAGTAAGTTGTACTCCTTAACCATGTCCATCTCCTTAACTGGACTGGAACACTACCTACTGAGGCAAAATAATTACACATTAAATCAACTGAAATCACAGAAGCTATTTTGATCTTTTATAATTTTCCTTAGAAGAATATTCCAAGTTATGAGGAACATGAAACTCATAAAACAGTCTGCTCTTAGCACTATAAGACTTAAAATCTTGAGATTTATATTCACACACACACACACACACACACACACTCACACACTCACACACAGAGAGAGTTTTTTGAAACACAGTCTTGTAGCTAGAGTTTTCCTGCCTAGCACACAGTCAGGACAAATCTCTCTCACCTGCCAGTCCCACAGCCGCTCAGACCCAACCAAATAAACACAGAGACTTATATTGGTTACAAACTGTATGGCCATTACAGGCTTCTTGCTAACTGTTCTTACAGCTTAAATTAATCCATTTCCATAAATCTATACCTTGCCATGTGGCTCATGGCTTACCGGCGTCTTCACATGCGGCTTGTCATGGTGGCGGCTGGCAGTGTCTCCCTGACTCAGCTTCCTGTTCTCTCAATTCTCCTCTCTGTTAGTCCCGCCTATACTTCCTGCCTGGCCACTGGCCAATCAGTGATTTATTTATTGACCAATCAGCAACACATTTGACATACAGACCATCCCACAGCACAGTCTCAGTATGTATGAGGCCCTGACTGGCCTCAAACTGCCAGAGCTTCCTGCCTCTGTCTCCCAAGTGTTGGGATTACAAGTACAGGGTCTCATGCAGCCCAAGCTGGCCTCAAACTAGCTACACAGCTGAAGGAAACCTTAAATGCTGATCCTTCTGCCTCTGCCGCCTAACTGCTAGGACCCCAGGTGTGTGCCACCACACCTAATTTTAATCAGTGCAAGGCTTGAACCCAGAGCTTTTTGCACACTGGGCAAGCACTCTACCCACAAACAATCTGAAATAATTATATTATTTACACATACTGAGAGTCACCATAGGCCCTGAGAATCCCTCGGTCCAGATAGTTAGTGGTGTTGACCATGCCAGGCTGTCTCTTAGACTGAGGGACTTTAGGTACAGCCTCTTGCTGTTTGAGTAAGGAGTCAAGAAATGGAAGGTCGACAAGTTGTAGTAGACGTCCAATCGTCTCTTCTTGCCATACTTCATTAATAACTACACAGGAAAACAAAGCAGGAGGTAACAATTAACAGCTATTCCATGCTCACTGCGGGATTTGTCTAGGCAGGTCTATTAAATTGGTGGCAGAAAGGAGGTACCAGGCCACCCTTACTCATGAGTGCTTTCTTTTAAGACAATCCAAGAGTTGTTTAAAGTGTAGGAGAACAGGCTCTGGACAACAGGAATTCTTGTCATTCTTTGTACTATATAAAGCAGTATGTCAGAGATAAGAGATCAAGCCATACAACATGTTAATAAGAGCTTTAGAAGAAAGAATGGTTCATTCAGCCTCAAAACTCATTTGAATCCATTGGCTGCAGAGTATTCCGCTCAGGCTTTCCACATAACCAGGATGGGGGAGGGGAAGTGGAAATCAAAATCATCAGGCTGCATTCCATGGCCACAAGGAAGAACATAAGAATTTTATTTATGATTTTTAATTTTTCATGTAACCTAATAAAATCGTAGAAAAAGAAACATCTGGGAGGATATACTGAGTAAGAATCTGCATGCAAAACATTTTAGATTTGAACCTCTGCCAGCTGATGGACAAAAGTCAGTGTTCAAGAGCTGTAACACTGATGTGTTGTTCAAGATAATAGACTTCTGTTGAAGCATAACATAAACAGCTTCAACACACAGCATATTCTTTCTCTGCTTAGATATTAAAATTCAGATAAAGGTTGGGAGGAAATACCGTCAACAACTGTGTCTACTGAGACTTCTATTTCTCACTGTGCATCATTAGTTTACCTTGAGGAGACAGCCTGGTAGAGATATTTATATGAGGGGAGTTGGCAGGCTTTAAACTCAGATTTTCCCACAGGTCCTCCAAAGTGTCCGACTTGATATCAGGTGACTTAAATAATGTATCTGAGTATCTAAAATAAAGTTTTAATCACAGGAATGATTAGAGGGCTGCAGTGTCTAGAGAGCTCTTGTTTCAAAACCAGAACATAAATGCAAATCCTTTTCGAGTCTCTACTCAATCCAAACACACTCACTCATACTCTCTCTACTTTTTGGGGGGGTCAGGGTCTCTTGCAGTCCAAGTGGTCTCGAACTCACTATGTAGCTGGAGCTGGCCCTGAACTCTTGAACCTCTGGCCCCCACATGCCAGATCCAGGGATCACAGGCAGGTACCACTACACCCAGCTCTAAAGTGCAAACACTCTAAACAGAATCTCCTGGGGACCTTTATTTAGGTGTAACTCAATGACTACAATTTTATCACCAATTTTAAAACATAACAAACATGAGCCAGGCTTGATGGTAAAACTTGTAATTCTAGCCCTCCAGAGGCAGAGGAGAGAGAATGTTGAGTTTACTGTGAGCCTGGGTTGCTATCTACACCAAGTTATGGGTCAGCTTGGGCTCCACAGTGAGACCATCTCAAAACAAACACCAAAGAAAAAAAATCCTGAAATTGGTCTTTGGTTCCTAGTTGGTATGAACATTCCTCTGTCACAGAAATATTAATATGTTTCATTACCACACAGTGTTAAAGACCGTAACAGCACTGTATAATATTTATATACAAAAGGTCCTTTCTAAAATCATCACCGTTGCAAATTACTATACATTTTTGGTCTCAAGGGTTCCAAACAAAGCATGAAGATGCACTTGAAGAATGGGGAGCACGTTCTACTTTACCTTATTTCCTTTGCTTGTGTCTATAGAGATACATTTTGTTGAGAGACTTAAAAATATTTGAAAAGTCAATACCCAAAGGTCAGAGCTGAGCCAGAGCATCAGATCACTGTCTCTACAGCTTCGCTCCAACAATGAAGGAAAAGACAGGGCTCTGTACGTCATAAACTCACTACGCACTCCTCATCTGCGCTCACTTCAGTCACTGGTCCCACCGTCTCTCTGGTCTCCCTCTTTCCTCCCCCACGTTTGGTTAGCCTCATCTTCCCTAGCCTGCAACACTGCTTCCCTAGTTCTCCCCAACCACGCAGCACCATTTCCAGCCCCAAATGACCTTTCTAAAACAAGGTTCCATCCTGTTGAACGTCTTTCGTGGCCTTCCCAACACCTATTATGACCAAGTCCCAAGTTCCTTACCATTCCAGAGCAGTGGCGCACACCTGTAGGGGGATGGTTGGCTTGAGCTCAGGAATTCATGAACGCCTGAGACATTTAGGGAGACCTTGTCTCAAAACTTCAAAACAAACCCCAGACCAAAAGCACACAAATCCTTTAGGGTGTCACACAAAGCTCTCATTCACCGCTCACACACTGTATCCACCACTTTCTAGATCCCGAGGATGCCCTAGGAGCTGGTGTCTCTCTCTCCCTGCCCTTCCTTTCTCTCTGTTCTCATCCCACTTTGTATACAAATTTCCATTTTTTTACACTGTTACTATAACTTGAGACAGAAAAACAAAGTTTGTTGACTGTTCCTGCAAAATACAAGTACAAACAAATTCAGTCTAGGATGTGCCTAGTACATCAACATTTTGCTATATTTTATTAAATTTACCATCATTTAGATTGTAGTCAAAATTATCACTTACAACCTTTTTGTGTTTGTTTGTTTGTTTGTTTGTTTTGTTTTTTGAGACAGGGTTTCTCTGTGTAGCTTTGCGCCTTTCCTGGAACTCACTTTGGAGACCAGGCTGGCCTCGAACTCACAGAGATCTGCCTGCCTCTGCCTCCCGAGTGCTGGGATTAAAGGCGTGTGCCACCACCTCCTGGCTTCACTTACAATCTTTTAAAAAAAAGTAGAAAACAATTCTGCTAATACGCCCACGATCCCCTAAGAGCAGGACTCACTGGAAGGTGGGACTCACCTGGAAGGTGGGCACACTTTGTTCTCGTTGCCTGGTTGACTGTTCTGAGTAGGCAGAGTTGTGAACCTATACAGGCTGCAACTACTATCTTCAAATGCAGGCTTTCTGTCCTTCCCGAAGACTCTGGTTGGGACCGCTTCAAATACTTTGTAGTCCATGAGTGCCTGACAGACTCTCACCACTTTGGCCCGAGGGATTTCGACATCCCCGAAGAATTTGTTCTGAGTTAAGTGAGCGTAGATGACGTCCACAGCCTCGGAGCCCACGAAGCAGTCGTGGTGCCGTTTTAAGTGGTGCCTCCGTTTCTTCACCTCCACTTGGGTCTGAAGGGTGTTTATAATGCTGCTCCACACATACGTGGCTCCAAAGGGCTTCTGGGCCACACTGAGACCTAAAAGGAGCAAAATCAGAGAAATTGGGCATTAGCACTTGGCTCATTTGTAATGAGGTCTACGCAATTCCTAAGCAGAAGGCAGCAATTTCCAAAGGCCATACAGAATAAGGTGAAGGGCAGGTTATTGAAATACTGTTATCAGTGGCAATTTATTTAACAATTGAGTGCCTGCTGTCTACCAAGTGCTGTCCTGTGTGGCAGGCACAGTAGTAACAAAGCCCAGTCTGCTCTCACATTTAAAGACACTATGGGCAGATCCAAACATTATGCTCAGTCAGTGCTGAAAAGAAAACAGCTTCCGGGATCGGTGCCTCACCTGGGACACCAGCACTCAGGAGGCTAAGGCAGAAGGGTCAAACTTTGGGACCAACCTAGGCTACCTAGTGAGACTCTGTCAAGAAAGAGAGAGACAGACAGACACACACAGGTGGGGGTGGAGAAGCAGCAACTGAGTAAGAGAGTGCTATTTTATTACATTTATTTATCGTGTATGTCTCCCTGGGTTCAGTCTCCAGCTCTGGAGAGACAAAAATCACAAAGACCAAAGACAGAAAAACTAGGGGCCACTTTTCCAATTGCTACATCTAACAGGGACTTGAGTAAAACCAGGAAGTGAGCTGTACAGATACCAGGGGAAAGAACAGAGAACAGAAAATCTAAAGGCCCAGGGGCATGCACTCTGCTAGGATAGGCCAGCAAGGCCAGGGTGGCATGGTGAGGGAGCCACAGTAGGAAGTGAGATCAAGTGGGTAGACCATCTACCACCAGCAACATGCAAGATTATCCAATTATCCAGTCTTCAGCAGCAAACCCATGAGGCAGAGAGCATCTCGAATTTGAGATATAAAATGTATTCACAGGTTGCGTGCTACTTCTAAGCATACTGAAATCACTCTGGAATTGACTCACAGTCACACACATTCTCTCTCACAGGCTGCAAGAACAAACTAATATTTCTAAAGCTTCCTGTTTTGCAGGCTTCTAACTTAAATACTTAGTAAGCAGGGTAAAGTTACAATAGGAGTTTATTAACCACTGCAAAAGATAAGGGTGTGCAGAGAGGAACCGGGAGGAGGGTAGGGTCGGGAGACTTTGGTCAGGATGTAAAAACAAAAACAAAAAAACAAAAAAACAAAAAAATTACATGGGGGGGGGTGGTGAACACAGAAACAAAGTAAGATTTTTGCCGGACACAAAAACGGGAAAATGAGCTTTGAAAGTTTTCCTGTCAGGCCAGGGAGGCTCAGCGGGTGAAGACAATGGCTGCCAAACCTAACGGCCTGCGTTTACTCCCTGGAACCAACATGGTGGAATGAGGAAGCTGCCTCCCGAGAGCTGTCCTCTGACCTCCATGTGTATGCTCCGTGGGCATGCACACATGCACAAAATAGAAATTAAAAAAAAAAAAGTCTTGTTTTTTAATGTGAGAGAAGAAACTTTCCAAGCCAGCAAGATGACTCAGCAGCAGGTAAAGGTTCTTCCTCCAAGCCTGACTACTAAGTCCCCAGAACCCACAGGGCAGACGGACAGAACGGACTACCACAAACCGTCCTCTGACCTACACACACATACACACACAAAACAAATGAAATTTTGAGAAAATTTCCCGTGATATTTTTCCTTACATGAAACATTATTTGGCAAAAACACACAGAAGAAAAGGGAAATCAAAGGGCAAGAAAATGGGCCTTGGGTTTTAAGAAGCCGATGGACCTGATCCCAGCTACTTAGTTAATCATCCGCTCAGTACCGGGCGCTGCTCTCCCCACTCCCTCCACCCCTTCTTTATAGTCAGTGTGTGCTCTCTGATGAGCTACACTTCTCAAGATCCTCTGGAAATTCAGCAGTCCGAATTAAGCCCCTGCTTCTGTTAAATCTACTGCGTCATTTGGGTTCAGGATTCTCTTGGCAGAGAAGCAGGAGGGTTACTCCTACTTCCCTTCAGGGTTTAAAAGTAAGGAATGAGGAGACTGACCATGAAAGGAACCACTGCGTGGAGAGGAAGGAAACATAAACTCTGTGTGTGTGTGTGTGTGTGTGTGTGTGTGTGTGTGTGTGTGCATGCGCTTGCGTGTGTACAAGGTCACACTCAGAGACAGGCACAGGATGCCCAGCTTGCTACAAGCCTGCTGGGATCCAAAGTCCAGTCCTCAGGATTGTGCAGCGGCATGCACATCGTGAGTCCCCTCTCCAGCCCCTCTTCCTGCGTTTTTAAGAGAATACACGTGATGAGAACAGAAGACAAGCTCCTGAAGAACATTAAAACGCAGTTAAGGTTTTTTTGTTGTTGTTTTTTTTTTTTAACATTCTGTGTGTGGGCATGTGCATGCCAAGGCATGTGTGTGGAGGGAGGAAGACAACTGGCAAAACTCACTTGGTTCTCTTTCCAACATGTGGTTTCTGGGCTGGAACTCAGACCATCAGGCTCGGTGGCAGGCACTTTGACTGGCTGGGCCATCTCACCTACCTTAAAACTCATTTTAATGCAATGGAGAAATAGTTGTTTTTCTGTTGTACTAGGGATTGAATTGAGTACTGTAGCACATGCTCAGCATTCACTTTGCCATCAAATATACCCTAGGGCCATGCATTTTAAGTTCATCATTTGGGATCTACATGCTGTGCTGAAGTGTAAGGAGTACACTCAGTCACCACACTATATTACTTCAGAGTATAATTTCGTAACTGCTAGCAACTCTAACACATTTTCCTGTGAAAATTAATAGCACACATATAAATCCCTCTGTTTACTTGCAGGTTTTCAACACCAAACGATGAGTAATTTATTACCTACCCATTATTATGTTAGTTCAAAATAATCGGTGAGATTGTTTTCAGTTTTAAAAATTGTATTTAAAAATGAAGATAGCTGGGCATGGTGGTGTATGCCTTTAAAGCCAGCACTCTGGAGGCAGAGGCAAGTGGATCTCTGGGAGATGGAGGCCAGCCTGGTTTACACAGTGAGTTCCAGGACAGACAAGGATACAGAATGAGACCCTATCTCAAAACAAAACAAACAAACAAAAAAAACCCAACACCAAACAAACAAAAAACACTAAGGTAACTCTCAGTATAGTAGAAAACCAGAGAAATAACCGTTGCCAGCCTCATGAACATTAGGTAAGCAGTTTCCAGAGTGCAGTGGAGATAATGATGAGAAACGGTGAACTAGAACCAGACTGACAGCAGTCTAGGGTTTGCTGCTGAGTAAAGCCAGGGTCGGTGTTCAGGGACCTGAGAATGGGAATCCAGAACTCAGGGTTAGCGGCACTCCCACAGGCACACGAGCAAAGGTGTCAGCAGCCACAGCTGCTCCTGCCGCCCCTTCCTTCTTCTGGGGAGGGAATAAGGTGAGGCAGGGCAGGGGGTCCCTATGTAGTCCAGGAACTCACTTTATAGACCAGGCTGGACCTGAACTCAGAGATCACTCGCCTCTGCCTCCTAAGGGCTGGGATTAAAGGTATGGCCACCACCCTAGGCCCAACACCCTACGTTCTTAATTTATCTAATATGAGATCAAAGTGAGATTTAAATTAACTTAATGTTGGCTCTGTAATCTTTCAAACTTTTTTTGAGACAGGGTTGTTGTTGTTTTGTCTCTGTGTCAGGTTTTTTGTTTGGTTGCTTTTGGTTTTTTTGGTTTTTTTCAAGACAAGGTTTCTCTGTGTAAAGGAGTGTGCCACCACCGCCAGGCTTAATGTAGCCCAGGCTGGCCTGGCTTAATGTAGCAGCAGCTTGGTCTTGAACTGATGATCCTCTTGTCTGCTTCTCAAATTCTGAGATTGCAGGTGGACTTCAAATGTTATTGTATCATTTTCAATAATACCTGACACTGGAGTACATACGGCACGACAAACTGTGTCTTCTCTAATTTAACCCAGATACCTGACTCTGAAAAATATTAATCATTCTGTCTTCAGAAAATTGAGGTTCAGTGTATTAAACTTGTCCTGGATTACAGAGATAGTAATTAAACACTAGTTTTCCTAATATTTACTTAGATAAGTTAATTATTTGGTTATGGGACTTAGCTCAGCTGGCAGAGTGCTTGCCTGGTATGTACAACGCTGGGCTTGATACCCAGCACTTTGGTGGTGCAGATCTATGTCCAAAGCTCCTTAAGATTAAGTTCTAGAGCAGTGGTTCTCACCCTTCCTAATGTGTGACCCTTTAACACAGTTCCTCATGTTGTGATGACCCCACCCACAAAATTATTTTGTTGTGACTTCAGAACTGTAACTTTGCTACTGTTATAAATCATAACGTAAATCGCTTTAGAGACAGAGGTTTGCCCAAAGGGCTGAAACCCACAGGTTGAGAACTGCTGATCTAAAGGGAAGCTCCCTAAGACTGAGGAAGTAGCTGGGTGGTGGTGGGGCACAACTCTGATTACAGGCATAATCTCTGAGTTCGAGGCCAGCCTGCTCTTCAGAGCTAGTTCCAGGACAGCCAAGGCTACACAGAGAAACGCTGTCTCAAAAAAGAAAAACAACAACAACAACAACAACAACAACAACAAAGAACTGAGGAAGTAAACCACTCAAAAGTCTCGGGAAGTCCCTGAAACTGGCCAGACTCACCAGGTTCTTCCCTCCCTGAGGTTATCTAAGCACTGAGGACGTCTGCAGAAGCAGAGACCATCTAAGCTGGGTCACGTGTGCAGTGAACTCCAGATTTCCAGCCTCTGTGAGCTGGGGTGGACTTCTGGGTTAGGGTTACAGCTGCCTCCATCCTAGCTCCTTTAAGTGATCCTCCACCCACACTCCTGCAAGTAACTCCACACACAACAGCCTGCCTGTCTGTCAGCCCACACACTGGTGAAGGCAAGAGGACCAAAAATCAAGGTCCTCCTTAGATATGCAGAGAGGTTAAAGACAACCTGGGCTACCCGAGACTCAGTCTCAGGAGAAGCTGGTCACAAGATACAGGATTAGAATTCATCTTTCCTTCGGGATTCCTATTAAGTAAAACAACGAGAGAATCAAGAGATTAGGAGAAACAAATTTAACAGTTTTAAGATTAACGAAACCTTTCCCAAAGTATTTACAAACACTTGGCAGGCAGCACCCTTAAACAGAGCATTGTGAATTCTATAATATATACTATACATGGGAGGAAGACAGGAAAGTAAGTGAAGCAAACCTGGAGAGATCAGACTGTCTTTCATGTTAAGTGAAACAGACGTTAAGGCCAGTAATTTTCTTTTCTTTTTAAAGACAAAGTCTCAATATATTGCCCAGGCTGGTCCAGTACTCCTGGGTTCAAGCGACTCTCCAGACCTAAGTAATTGGTGTACAAGTGCTGTTCTCACACCCACCTGGGCTAGAGACAGCATTAAAGACACAAAACTTAAAACACTTGGGCCACAAAGTAGGTCAGTACATAAATCCTAAAACGTAAGTTGAAGTCCTTAATCTGTAATTAATAAGACAATAAGGATGCTGACCGCGAGGGGCGCACAGCACGAACAGCATGGGAAAGCGAATGCACAGGAATTGAGTAAGAAGTGAGGAATAACTTTCCCGTATTAGCCTGCTACTGAAATGTGGGAAATCAGGAAGTTTTACAGGTTGGATAAGACTGTAGGAAAGATTAAAGAACAGATTAGAGCAGGGCGGTCAGCACCTGTGTGCCACATAATGTTTCCAGAGTCCTCCATGCATGATAAAAGCCAGCCCTTTCAAGTCCTCTCTGTTCTCACTGACCATTAATTCTCAAACACTGCATTCCGGGATATTTCCCCTCAAGCATCGCCACCCACAGACCCAAAGCTCATGTTCATACAGATAGAGCAATACATAATGTACCTTGGACTTGACAAGCCAATGTGCCAAAACTCATACCAGGATAACCAGTTTTCTTAAGTGGTGACTTCACCAGTTGACTACAGATCCCCAATGCTGGGTAGGAAGGTGCTTATCATCCATCCAGACCGAAATGAATGTCAGCAGGATAAACTGACTTGCTGTAATTTCCACACAGAATATAGAGACGAAAAAGTACACAGTGATTGTTTTGTAAGTCTAACAGTCACAAGGGACGCTTCAGTCTTTCCTCAAGCCTCACTACCATATGAGCTGGACAACTCACAAAAATTCTACATTTTTTCTTTTTCTTTTCTTTTCTTTTCTTTTCTTTTTTTTTTTTTTTTTTTTGAGACAGTTTCTCTGTAATAGCCCTGGCTGTCCTAGAACTCGCTCTGTAGACCAGCTGGCCTTGAACTCACAGAGATCTCCCAGCCTCTGCCTCCCAAGGTTTTTGTTTTTGTTTTTCAAGAGAGGAAAATTCTACATCTTGAAGCCAGGGACTGTGAACACCTTTGATCCAAGGTAGGCCGAGGCAGAGACAGGCCAATCTCTGAGCTCCAGGACAACCAGAGCTACAGTGAGACCCTGTATGATGTAATGAAAATGAAAATAAATAAATAAAATTCTACATCTTGACGCTTTCTAACATTTGGTCAACTGTGTTCTAAAACATCGTGGCCGGCCGGGGCTGGAGAGAAGGCTCAGTGGTTAAGAGCACTGGCGACTCTTCCTACCGGGCAGCTCACAACCTTCTGTAACTCCAGTTCCAGGGGCTCTGACTCCTTCTGGGCTGACACACACACATGATGCAGGCTTACATGCAGGTAAAACACCCACAGATATGAAATAAAAATAATTTAAAAATTTAAAAACATCATGACCAGAGGAATCTATGAATCTAAAAACAGAGATTTAAGCTCTGTAGGTAAGATCCTTTGCCACCCAACATTCAACACTCATTATTCAACAGCTGAATAATGCATTTAAGCTTGGTTTCAGGCCTACACTGCTAATTACAAGCATTTAGATACAAACACTGAATATCAAACAAATGACGGTTCCGTAAGAAAGAAAGAAAACACGGGAACACACTGAACCTTGCTGGATACAAACCCAGAAATTAAACTAGGTATCTAACATTACAGTCCGCTGCCTTTTTGTTTTTGTTGAGACACTGACTTACGAAGTCCAGGTTGGCCTCAAACTTTCTACGTAAGCTAACTAAGGCTAGCTTGAATTCCTGATCCTCCTGCCTCCACCTCCAGAGTGAAGTGCAGGCCTGAACTACCACGCCCAGGTTGCAATCCTAAGTGCTAGAGTAAATCTAGGCAAGTAAACAATATTTTTTATTTGCTGGAAAACAATAACAGCTCTTTGGCAAGACTCGTTTTCACGGATATGGGAACTCTTGTCTAGTCCTAAACGTTTAATTAACAGTAAGTTTCAGTTTCAAGATAATTCTGACCTTTAGTCATTTATTTGAAATACTGATCATCACCATTTTTAATAATACATAGTAATTAATAAAGCTATTAGCCAATAATCCATTTAAAGCCAACTCATAAGTTAGCCATGGTGGGATGTACTTTACTCAGAGATTACAAGGGACACGCAGGATCAACCATGAAAACAGCAGTTCGCCCTTACTGTGAAAACCTAGTTATGGACAAAGTAACTCCAACCATGCAAACTCCCACAAGTAGACCAACACACACATTCTAAACCAGATTGTGACCGACGGGCAACATGCACACAGAACTCCTGAAGACATGCTTTTTGTTTTGTTTTGTTTGCTCTTGAAACGGTCTCACTATGTAGCTCTGGCTGACCTTGAACTCACAGAGATCGCCTGCCTTGGCCTCCCAAGTGCTGGGATTAAAAAGGTGTGTGTCACCATGCCCTTATACTACTTATAAGTAAACATGCAATTACATTTTCAATCTAAAGCTTTGCACTGAACTTTTTAAAAGTCATTGAAATAACTGATTTTTTCCTTCCCATAAAACTTTAAGAAATAGAGCTAGTGAGTATTTTTAAAGTTTCCTTCCAGTTATAGAAGTTCCAATTACTCAGCAGCGTTTTGGGTTGTCTCAATATTGCTTTAACACTGGTTAATGGACATTTGTTAGTTGTGGATGATTGCTAACTACTAAAAACCATTTGTAAAGGTTAATCCAATGGTTCTCAGTGGATTATTTTGCATCCTCATCAGACCTATTGGGAGATGTTTTTTTATTTATCACAACGGGATGGAAGGGGCTTACTGACATCTAGAAATGCTGCTAAAAGTCCTACAATACACAGGATGGTTCCCACAACAACGAAAGTGTCAGCCGCGCCTGGGTTAAGAAACCTGGGGTTAATAAACACTGTTCAGGTTTGGGAACTTGTGTTAAGGCATGACACAGTGCTAGATGCTGCAGATACAGAGTAAAACAGCATGGACCTGGGAGTCCCAGTGACCTGTGTTTCACTCTTGGGTCCACCCTTTACTAAAATCTAACCTCAGGCAAACTACCTCACTCGTCTGAGGCAATCATATATGTTAATGTGACTAACTGTGTACAACGGTAATGTCCAGTTAAAACCAGGGAGGAAACCATCAGTGTCCAGAGGAGCCCAGGGAGACATGACAACTCAGTGCAATAGTTACAATACCCTGCATAGGATCACTGAAGAGAAAACGTACAAAGAACACAATTAAAGAAATCTGGGTAAATTAGGACCTTTTTTGGTTAACAATCATCTGCCAATATTTGTATGTTAGTTCAGAAGGACCATACTTATGGAAGATATTCCACATGGACAGTGATGCCAAGTTCCAAAAGAAATTCAGTCAAAGACTGAAAAAACATGGGATACACAGCAGGGGATTTAACTTCTTTTTTTTTTTTTTTTGACAGGGTCTCACTATGCAGCCCTGGCCAGCCTTGAACTCACAGAACTCCACCTGCCTCTGCCTCCCTAGTGCTAAGATTAAAAGCATGCATCACCATTAAATCGTTTAGGATTTAAGATAATTTTATTTAAGAAATACAATTCCCCAAACATGGTGGCACACACCCGTAATCTTGGCACACTCAGGAGGCTGAGGGAAGAGGATGTGCAGCTTGAGGTGAGTTTGAGCTACAACAGAAAACCCTGTCTCCATGAATAAAGAAAAAGCTGGAAGACGGGAAAGACGGCTCGGACGTTAAGAACACTTGCCACTCTTTCAGGACCGGAGTCCAGTTGCCAAAACCCACATCTGGCAGCTCACAACCACCTATAATTCAGATCCACAAGATCTGATACACTCTTCTGGTCTCTGCAGTCATCAGCTCTCATGTGACACACACAAACTTAGACACACACATACATAGTTCTTTCAACACCACCACCACCACTGAAGATATGGGGGTGCCGTTCAGTAAAAAAATATTTGTCCAGCAAGCATGTATAAAGACCTGAGTTTGATCCCCAGCACAGAAAAATTATTTTTCCACGGTAGTCTTATTTTTTTTTTCAATTTTATTTCATTATTTTATAAGTATTTGCCTGAATGTATGTCTGTGCACTATATACATGCCTGGTGACTTCAGAGGCCAGAAGGGGAGGTCGGATCCCATGGAACTGGAGTTACTCACAGTTTATGAGGGTGTTAGTCAAACCCAAGTCCTCTGGAAGAGAAGCATGTCCTCTTAACTGCTAACTCATCTCTCCAGCCCCTTGATAGCAGTTCTAAAATCATTACTCAGGCTGGAGAGATGCTCCGTGGTTAAGAGCACTCACTGCTCTTGCAAAGAACCCAGTCTCAGCTCCTGTAACCCACACGGTGGCTACAACCATCTGTAACTCCAGTTCCAGAGGATCCTATGCATCTTCTGGCCTCCTTGGGCACCAGGCACACACTTGGTATACAAACATATATGCAGGCAAAACACTTACACATATAAAAAATTAATTACTTGGGGCTGGAGAGATGGCTCAGGGGTTAAGAGTACTGACTGCTCTTCCAGAGGATCCTGGTTCAATTCTTAGCACCCACACGACAGCTCGAGGCTGTCTGTAACTCCTACTCCAGGGGACTCAATGCCCTCTTCCAACCTCTGAAGGTACCAGTTACACATGTGGCACACAGACATACATGACAAGCAAAAGACTAACACACATTAAATAAATATATCTAAAAGATACTTTAAAAATTACTCAGAGAAATGGTTAGCAGACAATAACTGAAACTTCACGAAAACAGTAAAAGTCGAAGACGTTTCTATTACAACCGGGCGGCTGAGGCCAGATGGGGAACTTTCCTATACTAGAGAAACGGATACGGCAACACTTTTGCTGGATAATGCCTCTGACAGTCCAAGGTTGGTTTTCTAGCTGGCATCAGAGAGAAGCTGACTCTCAGATGCCTCGGTAAAGGCTGGCTGTAGGTACAAAATACTGACAAGAACGATTTTAACATGTTCTAAGAGAGCATCGACACAAGCAGGAACTGGCCCCCACTTAATTCAGAGATTAATGAGAAAGCATCTGGGAAGTATTCTGAGCTCCCTGGAAAAGTGACACCAGGCAAATTGGAAGACTTGGGTTACAGTATAAAGGGATAACAAGATAACATGCCGCTTTCTTGTTGGGCTGTATTAAGACAGGTGTCTTAAGTTCTGGCTGAAGATTAGCATAAAACTCTTTTTCTTCCTCATAAATCAGGTTCCTGCTTGTGCTTATAGCCCATTGAGAGTATGAAAGAGTTACTAATCCCTGGAAAGGGGGAAGTACAAAGCTGCTTGCCAGAGCACACAGAGAGGGAATGGCGCGGGACCAAAACCCTAGGCTCCCATTACCTTGCTCAGAAGGATGGTGACAGAGCAGCCCAGGCTGGAAGAGGCGTAAATAAACATTGGCAAACAGGAATTCCAGCTCTCAGACCTACGAGAACAGGCAGCAGACCCCTCAGCCCGCTATTCTTTGTGCAGAGGACAGGAAGCGGTCTTCCTTTAATAAAAACGTGCTAGCCAACAGGTCAGCTCTTCCCTCCGAGAGTCTTCTACACAGTTTTAAAATGTATTCCCCCTCACCATCTACAATCATGTTCACAAATGTCTAAAGCCCAGAACTTACATTTCAGCTGTGAGAAAAGACCTTCATGTTTAAGTAGGTGAATTTGGAAATCTCGTTTACCAGAGAGGGCCCAAAGCTGTCCTTTCAAGTGACAGAAGGATTGAAGCCTTTTAGATGAAAGCAGAATATGGTCAGTTTTTTGTTTGCTTTGGTTTTTGATACAGTCTCATCTTGTAACTCTGTCTGGCTTGGAACTTGCTGTGTAGACCAGGCTGACTCGGAATTCAGAGAACTGCCTGCCTCTGCCTCTCCCGTGCTGGGGCGAAGGGTGTGCACCATCCACTACAGCTGGCGTATATGGACCACTTTATAATCTGCACTGAGAAAGCACAATTGACAAGTGGTTCTCTAGCAAAATTATCATTAACCTTTTGGAGAGTACGTGGGGCATTAATTAGTAAGTCAAACACAATAGTGGGGCCACTGAGATGCACTCATCTGACCTAGAGGAAGGAATCACTGTTTCACAAATTGGCGTTTTACAAATGAAAAGCTTTGGTAGAAAGCCAATTTCTCCAGCTCCAGAAAGAGGGAAAGTGGTTCCTTATCCAGACAAAGCCAAATATCCCAAGTCATGCGATTCACCCCATTTGCAGAAGTAGAGATGTGATAGGGTCGGAATTTTAGGACGGGTTAGCTGATTCCGTTCAAAGATCTTAAACCCGCCCTCAGTGATTCAAAAACTTTGTCTCCCTCCCAAAGCCTTGTAACTATCAAAGAAAGAAAAAAAGGATAAAGCGGATTCACTGAGACACTGCTTGTACAGAAAGAGCTAAATTCACACAACATATGTTCCATCTTCCGAATCTGGGGAGCCACCGATCTCCGGTCCTACCATGCAGTCAGAGTTCGTGCTCCCGAAGCTGGGCAGGAAGCTATCCCAAATTCCGCGCTTGTCACAAGCCAGGCTGTGGAGCCTCACCCGGGGCCCCACCGCGAGCTCAGGTCGGGAAAGTTCCTAACATGCCGGGATGTGGCTGCGGCGGGGTGGGTGGCTCGCTGCCCACCCGTGGGGAGAAAGCGGATCCTCGCGGCCGCCCAGCCCGCGGAGCGCGCCTCCCGCCCACAGCCCGCCCCGCGCGGCCGCGGCCCTCCGACCCACCCGGAGGCCTCTGCGCCGGGCTGTGCAGAGCCGACAAGTTCAGCGCCGCCGCCTTCTCCCGAACCGTGGCCATGACCGCGGCGGGACAGACACCCCGGTCCACGCCGCCGCTGCTGCCGCTCCGCAAACTGCGCGCCCGCGCCGGAGCCCCGGGTTAACTGGCCCGGCGGAGGGGCGGGGCTCCAGGGGCTCCGCCCCCTGAGGGTCACGTGCCCCCGGCCAGCTCCCAGCTGCGGTCTCTGAACTCCAAAAAGCCGCAGGCCACTCAAGGTGGGCCGTGCCCAGGTAAAAAGTACTTCTTGGGGCGCGGCCTTTCGAGTGCTCCTCGGCACTAGCCCGAGGCTAGACCCGCTGGGTCGAAACGTGTCCCTCGGGGGTCTACCCTCGCCCCAGACCGAGCCTCCCTGCTCCAGGTCTCAGTGCCCTCACCTGCGAGTATTAAGACCAGGTTGGCTGAGCTTTTTAATGAGGATTACCTGAACCGACGTTCAGTTTAGGATTTGAACCATAAATGCTTCCAAGTGTGTCACGATAATAAATGCTTCGAGTTTTTTCCATAGATCCCGGCCCTCTAAAGAGCAAACAAAGCCTTATCTGGCTCAGGAGAGCAATGTCTAGAGGTCAGAGGACCGCAGCAACCAAAGATCATGGGGCTGCCTGCCAAGGAAATCTGTGTTGATTCTAAATTAACCCTGGGTCTGGTGAGCATGGGGCATGCTGCGGGAAGGGGAGAGTGGGAGAGCAGGCTGCAGGGGGAGGAGGGAGAGGGTTGTTGCTGGAAGCACCTTGGGTAGTTGAGGCAGGGAGACCGGGGGCCCAATGCTGGGGTAAATTGGCAAGGTTGAATGATGTAGGAGATCATTAACCCAATTGACGGATGCAAGTCCCTCCCCCTTTTTTTACTTTTCTTTTCTTCCTTTGAAGAAAGACAGGGTCTCACTATATACCCTTAGCTGGCCTTGAATTTGCTCTGTAGACCAGGCTGCCTACGAACTTGAGAATTTCTGGCTGCCTCTGTCTCCTGAGTGCTGGGAATAAAGGCATGCGCTGGCTGGCATTGATCGCCCTTTCTCTAGGGCCCCACCCCTTTGGGGGACTGGAGAGATGATTCAGCAGGTAAGAACTCTTGCTGCACTAACATAGAATCAGAGTTCGGTTCCCAGTACCCACGTACCTGCTCACAGCCACCTGTCCGTAACTCCAGCTCCAGGGTTTCTGATGCCATCTTCTGGCCTCTGCAGACACCCGAACTTAAGTCTTCATGGCTATGGTTGCACAACTTCAGCTAACTACTGAGTCATCCTGGGAAAACAAATCTTGGCAAATACTAACATTGGATCTTTTGGAAAAGGCAGGATAGTCTAGTGATGATTTTAATATATTTTGTCATTCCGAGGCATTTTTCTTTCCCACGAGTTTGTGCTACCTTGTCTCTCCTACATAGAATACTGGCATTTTCTATCTACATTGAATGTACCCAGGGAAGCCTAACCCCCTTCCCACCTTCACTGCACAGATTTTCCCTCTATTTATAGCACTTATTAAATGCACTTGTAGCACTTATTAAACGCATCATTATTCAGCCTCCATTTGTTTGTTTTGAGGTAGGGATTTGCTCTATAACCTGCGGTGACTTGGCAGTCACCGTGTGTGTAGCTCAAGCTAGCTTCAAACTTATGTTCTCCTGCCTTAGCCTCCCAAGTGCTAGGATTACAGGCACATTCCACCCAGGGCTGGCTTGAAGAGTGTTTTTATTCCTTGTACAGAATGCTTTAAGATCACTTTCATCATTAGCTATTTCTCAAGCCAGTCAGTTATGTCTAACCTATGGGAAGAACTTCACTTGCTATAAACTGGTCTAAGAACAAACTTGTCTGAACCAGTCAAGAGGTAGAAAACAGAACAGAAAGTTTATGATTCATTAATCTATTCTGTTCTGGCACGAATATTAAAAAAAAAAACTCTTGTTGGGGGAAGGGACTGGGAGGAGAGGAAGGAAGAGAAACTGTGGTTGGGATATAATCAAAATAAATAAATAAGCCAAAAAATGAAAGAGGGGGAGAGCGGGAGGGAGGGAGAGAGAGAGAGAGAGAGAGATCGATCTTATGTTATTTCCAGCAATGTAAAACAGTGATGGTGTGAGGAGGGGGAATTCTTCTGTAGTTTTGTTTATTTTTGCAGAGCCGGGGCTCCAACCTTGGGATGCATATGCTGACAATTACTGTACCACTAAGCCTCACCTCTAGCCTCAGGCAGGTTTTATTTTATTATAATTTCTTTTTCAACATAAAGGTTTTCTGGTTTTTATTTTACATTATTTTTTTCTGAGACAGGGTTTCTCTGTTTAACAGCTCTAGCTGTCCTGGAACTCCCTTTGTAGATCAGGCTGGCCTCAAACTCCCAGAGATCTGTATGCCTCTGCCTCCCTAGTGCTAGGATTAGTACCACTACTACGTGGCTACTTTTTTTGCTTATTTTAGACAAGGTTTCATAATGTAGCTCTGGTTAGCTTGGAAATTTTATGTAGACCAGGTTAGCCTCCAACTCACAGGGATCTGCCTGCCTCTGTCTCTTGAGAGTGCTGGGATTAAAGGGCATGTGTAAATTGGCCTTGAATTTCTGGGCTTAAGCAATCCTCCTGTCTCGGTCTCCTGCCTAGCGTAGACTACAGGTGATTGCCACCTTGAGCACTCCTCCATAGCCTCTTGAGCACTCTGTAGACTCTGCAGTAGGTCCTGGCTCCTGCCTTGATTCCTCTTGGGTGATGGATTGGAAGATGAAATATACTTCTTCCTCAAGCTGCTTTTGTTCACAGTGCTTCATCACAGCAATAGACACCCCAACTAAGACAAGCACCTTTTTTTTTTCTTTTAAGACAGACTACTAGTCCATTATACCACATTTTCTGTTCATCCCTGTGCTTCATTGCAGATCCCCCCAACCTCCCCATCCACCCAGCTTTGTGTATGCTCGAATTCGGTATGCTCTTGTGGGTGCACTTGCTCTCTGTCCGTCTCTTCAACCCCTCACACCCAGTTTGGGTTGGCATAGGGTCTGCCTTGGAGTGTGGTTCCTGTACCAGGGGTCATACCTCTAAAGAAAACTGACTCTCTCCCAGCAGCTATCAAACACCAACCACTTCTCAGCTGGAGATGGGACTTTGTGCCCACCTCCCCTCCTCCATGCTGGGATTGTTGTTGGCTTGAGCGTGGGTAGGTTTTACATGTGTTGTCACAATCACCGTCACTTCATATGTACATCTGCCTGTTGTGTCTGCGAAATGCTTTTCTGAGGAGGGTTGTTTGTTTTCGATCATCCAGGTTTCATGTTTTCCTTATCCATTCATCTATTAGTGGGCATTCTAGCTGTTTCTACAGCTTTTTGTTTGTATTTGTTTGTTTGGTGAGACAGGGTTTCTCTGTGTAGCCCTGGCTGTCCTGGAACTCACTCTGTAGACCAGGCTGGCCTCAAACTCAGAGATCCTTCTGGCTCTGCCTCCAGAGTGCTGGGATCAAAGGCGTGCACCACCACTGCTTGGCTGTTTCCACTTCTTGATGCTTGTGAATAATGCTCCACTGAACATGGGTGTGCAAATGTCTCTTAAAGATTCCATTTTCGGAGCTAGAGAAAGAGTTCAGTGATAGAAAATTTGCTTTGAGGGGCTGGAGAGATGGCTCAGAGGTTAAGAGCACTGGGTGCTCGTCCAAAGGTCCTGAATTCAATTCCCAACAACCACATGGTGGTTCACAACCACCTATAATGAGATCTGGTGCCCTCTTCTGGCATGCAGGTGTACATGCAGGCAGAACACTGTATACACAATAAATAAATAAATAAATAAATAAATAAATAAATAAATAAATAAATAAATAAATATTATGTACACAGAAGAGGGTGCTAGATCTCATTACAGATGGTTATGAGCCACCATGTAGGTGCTGGGAATTGAACTCAGGACCTCTGGAAGAGCAGTTGGTGCTCTTAACCTCTGAGCCATTTCTCCAGCCCAGTATAAATAAATTAAAAAAAAAAAAACTTGCCTGGTGTATATAAGACCAAGTTTCATACCTAGCACCTCAAATACACACACTCAAAGAGATCCTTTCTTCAGATCATTGGTTATATACCCAGAAGTGAGATCCCTGTATCATACTGTAATTTTGTTTAGTTTTTTTGAGGAACTTCTCTTTTTTTCAGTAATGGTCATGCCATTTTACATTTCCACCAGCAATGTACTGGAGTTCAGGCTTTTCTACATCACTGACATTTTAAATTTTGCATGTCTTTAATGATTTAGTGGTCCTGAGAATCTTTTCATTTCCTCCCAGTGATCAAGCTGGAATTCAGAGCATTGTACAAGCTAAGCAAGCACTCTGCCCGCCACCAACAGATTACCTTGTTGCATTACAATATAACCCTTTTTCTCTTTGCAAGTGCTCTACTACTGACTTTTATATTCCCAACCCCTGACAAAACTTTAGGATTAGCCAGGAATTAGCTCATGCCTTTAATCTCAGCACTTGGGAGGCTGAGGCAGGCAAATCCCTTTGAGTTAGGTCTACATAGTGAGTTCCAAGCCAGCCAGATCTACACAGTGAAACCCTGTCTCAAAAAACCAAACCCAAACAAACAAAAACCCCTTTGAGGGCTCATGATATAGCTCAGTTGGCAGGATGTTTGGCATATGCACAACCCTGGGTCCAGTTCCCAGCACTGCATAGACTAGGTTGTGATGGCATACTTTTAAAAAGGAAGAAAGCCAGGCAGTGGTGGCACACGCCTTTAATCCCAGCACTCGGGAGGCAGAGGCAGGCGGATCTTTGTGAGTTCGAGGCCAGCCTGGACTACAGAGCAAGATCCAGGAAAGGCACAAAGCTACACAGAGAAATCCTGTCTTGAAAAACCAAAAAAAAAAAAAAAAAAAAAAAAAATTAAAAAGGAAGAAACCATGTGGAGATTCTGAACTTGAAAAGTACAATACCAAGCCATGAGTGGTGGAGCATGCCTTTAATCTCAGCACTTAAGAGGCAGAGGGATCTCTAAATTCAAGGCCAGCCTGGTCTACAGAGTGAGCTTCTGGACAGCCAGGGCTACACAGAGAAACCCTGTTTGAAAAAAAGGTTATTTTGAATGTTTTCACAATGTGTGTGTGGACACATAAGGCACAAGTCACAGCACACATGTGAAATCAGAGGACAGCTTCTGAGAGATCTTTACACTATGTAGGTCCCAGGAATGGAATTCAAGTCAGCAGCCTTGACAGCAGGCACCTTTACCTGCTGAGGCATCTTGCCAGCCTACATATTAGTTTTGTTTTTTAAATTTTATTTTTGTTTGTACATGCCTGCATGCATTCTTCAAAATCATTCCTCAGGTGCCATCCACTTTTTTCCCAGGATTATTTTATGCATATTTTGCCTGCATATGTATGTATGTGGACACTATATGTGTGCCTGGTGCATGTCAAAGTCAGAAGAGGGGGACAGATGTTCTAGAACTACAGTTACAGATGGTGGGAGCCACCATGTTGGTGCTGGGAACTGAACCCAGGTCCTCTGGAAAATTAACAGGTGTTCTTAACTGCTGAGCCAACTCTCCAGCCCCAAGCCCAATTTTTCTTTTGAGACACAGTCTCAATATGTAGCTCTCACTGTCCTGAACTCTATGTAGACAAGGCTGACCTCAAACTCATAGAGATCTGCTTGTCTCTGTCTCCTAAGAGATATTAGGTGGTTCCTATCTGATTTGTTTACTTATTTTGAATGCTGGGGATCCAACCCAGGACCTGACACAGGCTAGGCAAGATATACCTCCATCCCTATTAAAATGACTTTAAGAGCAATTGTATGAAATATGTAGACACTATGTTCTTGGGGCCTATGGACATGTAACAGTACAAGAGTGTTCTGTGGAAGCAAAGCTGTATTGTGCTAAGGAACTAACTCCAAATGATAAACTAATAATCACAGCACTGTATTGTTAGGATTCTTACATTAGGAGAGGCAGTCTGTTTGACAATACAACAAAAAAAAAAGTGAAGAGAGCTATATAATAAGGTGACATTTCCATACATTACCAGGATGAAGTGTCTGAGCCTGCCGACCATCAGCTGGATAGCTGGGTGGAGGCATGTGGATTGTAGAGACAGTGAAGAAGACAGAAAAGAGTCCAGAGATTGCCAGTCAATGCCAGACATCCGAGTTCATTTCACAGCCAGCTTACGTACAGTCTTGAAGGACAGAAGTAAAACAATGCACAGCACAGGCATTCAACCACTATCTATCCTGTCCTTGAGTCAAGGAGCAGGCAGTTTCATTTTCTATCTCAGTGTACCTCCGGCTGGCATCGGCAGCCTGCATCTAGCTAGATAGTATGTTCCTTCCCATGGGCTAATCAAAACTTTCTCACAGCCCTTCAAGGAGACTTTGTGGGCTAATCAGGACTTTCTCACAGCCCTGGAGCAAGCAAGCTTGAACTCTATTGACTACAGATTCAAACTGGAAACTGAGTCACTTGTGGGCTCCTACATAATTTATATATACATAGTAAATTCTAGAGCAACTACCCCAAACAAAAATTATAGTGAAAAAATAATTTCAAGGCTACATTAGAAAATATTTACTAGCTGAGCATGGTGGCATGTGCCTTTAACCCCAGCACTCAGGAGCAGAGGCAAGGAGATTTCTGGGTTCCAGGCCAGCCTGATCTACATAGTGAGTTCCAGGATAGCCAGAGCTATGTAGAGAGACCATGTCTCAAAATATAAAGAAAAAAGAAAAAAAGAAAACATTTACTTAGTTGGACTTGGTGAAACATAGCTGTAATCCCGGCACGGAGGAACCTGAGGAAGAAGGATTAATATGATGAGTTCAGGTCCTGTCTGGGCTACAGGGAGACCCTATCTTAACAAACAAGTAAACAAACCAAAAAATAGAAATGTCAAAGTAGGGCTGAACACTTGCAGCCCTTGCAGAGGACCACGTTCAATTTCCACTACCCGTGAGGTGGCTCACACCATTTATAACTCCAATTTCAAGGGATCTGATACCCTCTTCTGGCCTCCATGAATATTATATGTACATGGTGCACAGACACATATATAGGCAAAATATAAAAAAAATGTATTTGGTAGGAGTATAGGCAAGTGATACATACTTAACATGTACAAGGCCCTGGGGATTCAATTCATAGCACCAATAAATAAGTAAATAAATGTATTGAAAATAAAATCAAAGAAAAATGTATCATGCAGACAGCAACTACAGAAAAGCTGTGGTAGGCATATAAATATAAGAAACTTTCAGTGGCAGGCTAGGTGACTTCCCGGTGATCTCAGCACCTAGGAGGCTCAGGTGGAGGTAATGCTAAATTTGAGGCTAACCTAGTGTACATAGTAAGATCCAGGACAGTGTAGGCTACCTGTTCTCAAAAATAAATAAAAAAGGGGAGAGACATTTACATTTAAATAAACAGCCTCCAAGAACCTATCACCTGGGTGCTGGAGAAACATCTCAGTGGTTAAGAGCACGTATTGTCCTTGCAGAGAACCCAAGTTCAGTTCCCAGCATCCATTATCAGGCAGATCACAACTGCCTGTAACTTCAGCCCCAGGGGATCTGACACACTTTTGTCCTCCTCATATGCAGATATATACACATACACATTAAAAAAAAAAAACGCATCTGTCACTCATACTGGAGTGGGACTTTTCAGTGATGCAGCTGTTTTAGGGTCTTTCATGCACCTGTAAGCAAGCCAGATCAACTCTGGTTCACCAAAACTGGACTTGCATGGAGCCACACCTAGGTCTGTTATTGGTGCTCTCTGGGGTGAACAGGCACTTGTTTACATCTCCCCACGAAAAATAAACACAATACTAAAGGCTGGAAGCACAGGTTTGGAGAGTTGGCTGGCTTGGTTTCTCCTGAGCCTCTCCTGTTTGCATAGGCTACCTTCTCACTGTACATACCCCTGTTGTTTCTACCTCACCTTTAATTCCAGCAGAGGCAGGTGACTTCCTGTGAGTTTGAGGCTAGCCTGATGTACAGTGAGACTGTTTGATACAAAACTACTACCATTACTGTGGGATTTGTTATCCACCCTTATTTAATCTTAATTACCTCTTTAGAGACCCTGTTCCCACGTAGACTCACAGGCCTGTAATGATGTATGGATAGAACTGGAGGACGTGTTAAGCAAAATGAGCCATACTCACATACTGTGTTCTCATGTGGAATCTGAATTTGTGTGTATGTGCGTGTGTGCGATCATGAAAGTAGAGATGGGATAAGGGAAGAGATTTCTCGTTAATGATTTTTATTTTATGTGCGTTGGTATGTTTGTGCACATACCTGCATGCATGTCTGTGTGAAGGTATCAAATTCCCTGGAGCTGCATTTACAGGCAGTGGTAAGCTGCCATGTGGGTGCTGGGAATTGAACCCAAGTCCTCTAGAAGAGCAGCCAGTGCTCTTATCCCCCTGAGCCAGAGGGAAGAGATTTTTTTTTTTTTTTTTTTAAAGATTTATTTATTTATTATGTATACAGTGTTCTGCCTGCATGCCATTAGAGGGCGCCAGATCTCATTACAGATGGTTGTGAGCCACCATGTGGTTGCTGGGAATTGAACTCATGACCTCTGGAAGAACAGCCAGTGCTCTTAACCGCTGAGCCATCTCTCCAGCCCGGAAGAGATCTTAAAAAGGACAGGGAAAGGGTAATGGAATCCACGTAATGTGAAAACTGAAGACAGAATTATTTAAAAAGGGGACTAGCAAAAGGTACTAGGAGATGAGGGAGGATTAGGGGCATGAATAAGACCAAAATATGATATATAGTCTATAATGAAACAAACTACTTTGTATGCTGTAGTTTTTGTTTTTGTTTTTTTTCTCTTTTGGGGGTCTGCCACCCAGCTCCCAAATAAATACACAGAAGCTTATTCTTACTTATGAATGCCCGGCCTTACCTTGGCTTATTTCTAGCCAGCTTTTCTTAAATTATTCTGTCATATCTTTTGCTTCTGTGCTTTTATCTTTCTCTATTTCTGTATACTTTCTATATTTCTGTATACTCCATGGCTTTTGTGTAGCTGGGTGGCTGGCCCCTGGAGTCCCCTTTTCCTTTTCCTTTTCTTACTGGTGGAAGTATTAAGTAAACTCCACGTAGTTAAAAGGGAGGTTTATTATGTGGGGACTTACAGGTAAAGGGATAGGTTACAGGGTCTGGGAGAGGTGAAGTGCAGTCCAGTGGTGTACTCTGGAGAACTCTGCTCGGAGGCTCCTGTCTCGACCCCACCTCGTAGGCATGACAGTTAGTGGAAGCCTCAATGGGGATAGTACTTCCAGGTCAAAGCTGGAACAGCTACCCACTACATTTTCTTGATCCTTGATCCTTTTTTCTTTCAGATTTCTTCTCCTATTTATTCTCTCTGCCTGCCAGTCCTACCTATCCTTTCTCCTGCCTTGCTATTGGCCATTCAGCTCTTTATTAGACCAATCAGGTGTTTTAGACAGGCAACATAACACAGCTTCACAGAGTTAAACAAATGCAACATAAAAGAATGCAACACATTTTGCATCATTAAACAAATGCTCTACAGTATAAACAAATGTAACAACACATTTTAAAATACTATTCCACAACACTTCTGCCTTTTGTTAAATAAAAATGAAAAGTTTTAACTTTAACATAGTAAAATTATACACAACAAAAACAATTATCAAGCAGGAATTAGTCTATTTGTATTTAGCAAATACAGAGAAAACACTCCACCATCTATCCCATCTTAGGGATTCCTAAGTAAATTATACCTAATTTACTTTCTATCATAACTTAGGAAAACTGAAACTCTAATTACTTAGTCTTTCACTCCATCAAAGACCCAGAAGGATATAATATTACCTGAGTAAACAGGAAGTACATTGCAAGCAACTTCCAAAACTCTAGAGATGACAGAGACATCTACTACCTGGACAGTCACCTGAAGTTCCTCTGCAATATTGGGGCATCCATCTTCAGCCTACAGGTCTAGAGTATCTGGCTGGCTTTTCAGTGAAGCAGGAAATTTGAAGGACTGTCCTGCCTTGTATTGGCAAAGTTCATCAGTAACTTTCCTCTGTGTCCTGCAGAATATCTGGCAGACTCTTCTTTAAAGCAGGAACCCTGAAGGACTATTCTGCCTTGTTTTGGCAAAGTTCAGCAGTCACTTTTCTGGGGGTCCTGTGTGTCTACTCCACATGACACACTGTGAAGAGTCAAGACAAAAACAGTTTCTTGCCCAAATGGCTAGCCTTGACACAATGAAACAAACTCCTATGGAGTTTCTTTGATGCCCATTATCCTTCTATGAAATAAATTGGTACATCTAGGAGATGTGTCTCATTGTCATGAAAAACCTTAGACATCTTAAATGTCATATTCTGGAGGTCTTTGAAGTATTTGAAAATCATCTGTCTAAAATATACCTGTTTAACCTTGAAAACATACCTATTGCAATTTGATTATTATAGATTACTAACCTCGTTTCTTAGTTATTGCATTTTTAAACGAGATGCACAAGCACAATACCCCAAACATGAGTAGAAACATATATACAGTATAACAAAAGTAACTTTAAATTTGTATCAATATACCAAAATCCATGCCAATGCAAAATATCTGAAATTAATAGTTGTCTTTTTATCCTATATTCCTCTAAATGATAACAAACATCCATAACCCACCAAATAACAAAAGACCACCCACACCATTTCTTGGGTGTCATGTTCTCCAGACTGCTTCCTGTTGTCTGAGGGCAAAGGCATCTTTAAGTGTCACTGAGAAAATTTGAGATAATGGCCAAGTCCTGGGAAGACCAGCTATAACCTTTGTTGATAGATACCACCTGTCACGTTTCAGGTCTCCCTTGATCAAACCTGATCAATTAACCTGGAATGAATCCACAGCCTCTTGTTTCCTCTGGAAACAAAAGCAAAACTTCTCCAAAGCATTTTTAACTTCTATTTGACAAATACATTTTTTGACTTCCAATTTAAAGTTAAGGCATTCTTAAAATATCTAGGCTGCTTTATTTCAGTTCTTTCAATCCCATGTCTTTTAGCAACTGTCATTTGCTTATTGACAAAACAAAATATTCAAAATCAACACAATAATATACAGGATCCACACTCCCTGTGTATTTCACATCTTACATGCCTTTTTTCTTTTATATTATTTTTACTCTCTTTAAAGAGTTTATTTTTAAACTATTTCTTTCTTTCTAAGACTGTCCATACTCATTTTCTTTTCTTTCCTAAGCCTACACCATCGTAAACACACTGGAACCTGTTGAGAGGTTTTTTTTCATCTAGACCTCTTTTACCTCATATCTCTAGTATTTTTTTGACCATGAGGAAACTTTAAACTGCTTAGCTACAGCTGGGTCCTCTGAATGGCTTTGGTGGCTGGCTCTGCCCACTTCTAGGTTCCTGAGAGCCAAGCCAGTCCAGTTGGAGGTGTGTTTGACCAGGAACTGCATTCCATCCCCCAATTCTAGAATGCCAGTGCATTACTTTTTTGTTGTTGTTTCTACTTAGCATGAAAAAGGCTATTTATGTGCTCTACTGTAAGGCAAAGTTTCATAAAGGAGGCATATCCTTTTTTTAAAGCTTTCTCAGTTCCTAGGGGTAATTGAGCCTCACGTTGGTTCGCCAAAATGTAGTTGGTTTTTATTCTTAATCTTTTGGCTCTTTGGGGGCCTGCCACCCAGATCCCAAATAAATCATATGGAGGCTTATTCTTTCTTATGAATGCCCAGCCTTAGCTTGGCTTGTTTCTAGTCAGCATTTCTTGACTCAAAGTAGCCTGTCTGTTTACCTTTTGCCTCTGAGCTTTTCTCTATTTCTGTGTCCTTTTCTTCATGTCCTACTCCATGGCTTGCTGTGTAGCTGACCCCTGGGGTCCTCTTCTCCTTCTCCTTTTCTTGCTCCTTGGTCCTTTTTTTCTCCTAGATTTCTCCTCCTATTTATTTGTTCTGCTTGCCAGCCCTGCCTATCTTTTCTCTTGCCTAGCTATTCGCCATTTAGCTCTTTATTAGACCAATCAGGTGTTTTAGACAGGCAACATAACACAGCTTCACAGAGTTAAACAAATGCAACATAAAAGAATGCAACACATTTTTGCATCATTAAACAAATGTTCTAAATCATAAACAAATGTGACACATTTTAAAATATTTCACAACAGTATGCTACTTCAAAAATTTATAAAAAGAGATGAGGGGCTAGAGAAGTGGCTCAGTGATTAAGAGCACATGCCGCTTGGCTTCTGTCCACAGCACCTACACACACACCAGCTTTCAACTGTTTGGAACTCTAGTTCTAGAGGACTCAGAGCTCTTCTGGCTTCCTTGGGCACTGGGCATGAAATGCACATACATATGTGCAAAAACCCTCATACACATCTGAAAAAAAAAAGGAAGTCATCCAAAGTAATGAAGGGTTGTGAAGAGGGCAGTGGGAAGTTAACTGATTTTGTTTCCTTGTCCAAATATTTCTAGAAGCCAAACTAAACAATAATCTTCATTTGGATAAAAACAGTCACCTCTGCAAGCATCACAGCTATGTGTGAAACACATAAGGCAATTTCTTGACTCTTGATTAACATCAGAAAATTGATAAGGTTTAACAGACCAATAGGTAATTGTACCTTCTTTCATTTGAAACCACTTAATTAATTAATTTCACTTAATAATTAATAATTAATAATAATTAAGTGAAAGCACTTAATTATTCATCATAGGTGAAGAGAATATATATATGTATATATATATATACATATATATATATACATATATATATATATAATGATCAATGACCTAGCTCAGCTTTACTTTATGGAGTATGCTTTTCATTTTGGTTAACATGGTTCTTTTTGAAATTGGTTTACTTAAAGCTAAGCAACAGAAGAGGGTAATCCATAATGCCAAGCCTTCTGACTTTCCCACAGTGGGAACTGAAGGCATATTTTAGGCCTTCATCAACTTTGTAGAGGAAAAGATTATCTACTCTTTTCCACACTGACTTTTTCTTTCTCTTTCACTAACAACAAAGCAAGAACAGATTTTTTTTTCTAATAAAGTATTTCTAATTGGAAGACAAAAAATGTAGAGGTATTTTTTTAAAATTAAATTTTGTGTATGATGGGTAGAAGATGCAAGCCAATGAGCACGTTTAGAGACAGTTCTGTAGAGCCCCGTTCTCCTAACAGCTTTACATGGGTTCCGGGGCTCAAATTCAGGTCATTGGGCTTGTGAGGAATGTTTTACCTGCTGAACCATCTCACAGGCCCAGAAAAATTATCCCAAGGAGAGTTAAATAATTGACCCCAGAAAACTTCTCTGAGATGCTGTGGTGGTTTGAAAGAAAATGGTCCCCAAAGGGAGTGGCACTAATGTGAGGTGTGGCCTTGTTAAGTCGGTGACTGTGGAGGCAGCCTTTGAGGTCTCATACATGAAGATAGCGCCCAGTCTCAGACCACTTCCTGTTGCCTGCAAGATGTAGGACTCTTTAGCTACTTCTTCAGCAACATGTCTGCCTGCATGCCATATCAAACCATGATAATGGACTGAACCTCTGAACTATAAGTGAGCCACCCCAATTGTTTTCCTTTATAGGAGTTGCCGTGGTCATGGTGTCTCTTCACAGCAATAGAAACCCTAAGACAGATTCCAAATATATTTTACCAAAATGCTAGAACAAGACAGTAATGAAACAATATAGTTTAAGAGCTACCCTTTAGCTTTGCAATACAGATCATTTGATTAGCTTTTTATCTTTTAAGACACAGTTCTCTGTGTAACCCTGTCTGTCCTGGAACTCAACTCTGTAGATTATGCTGGCCTCAAACTCAAAGATCTTCCTGCCTCTTTCTCCTCAAGTGCTGGTATTAAATGCATGTACCACCTCAGCCAGCCTAACTTTTCTTTTTGAGTGTACTGCCTGCATGTATGTGTGTGCACCACACGAGTACCTGGTACTGGTGGAGGTCAGAAGAGGGTGTTAGATCTTCTGGAGCTGGAGTTATGGGTAGTTGTGAGCTGCCTGGTGAGGCTGGGAAGAGTACCTGGATTCTCTGTGAAATCATGTGCTCTTAAGCAATGAGCTCTCTCACCAGCCCATGAATGACCATTTCTAAAGTATTATGTAGAAAAATACTAGAACAAACAGCAATTTCAGAGCTAGTAGAGCAAAGTAGGGCATTTACAGGATCTCAGTGTTAGGGTTAGTACTTTGGCAGGTAACTGATTACTTAATTCCATGTGTGTGTTTGTCTGTGTGTGTGTATGTGTATGCCTTGCATGCCTGTTACCTTTGGAGGTCAGAAGAGGGTGTCAGAACCCCTGGAACTGGGGTTATGAATGGTTGTGAGCTGCCATGTGGGTGCTGGGAATCAAACCCAGGCCCGCTGCAAGAACAGGTACTCTTAATGGCTGAGCCATTTCTCTAGCACCCTTGTCTTAGGGTTTCTATTGCTATGAGGAAAAACCATGACCACAGTAACTCTTATAAAGGAAAACATTTCATTGAGGCTGGCTTACAATAGAGGTTTAGTCCATTATCATCATAGTGGGAAGCAATTCTGTATGCAGGCAGATGCTGGAGAGGTAGCTGCAAGTTCTACATCTGGATCCCAAGGCAGTAGGAAGAGTCAGTCAGTGATCCTGGCTTGAGCTTGGAAACGTCAAACAAGGCCACACCTACTCCAACAAGGCCATATCTCTTAACAGTGCCACTCCCTAAGTGCCTATGGGATCCATTTTCATTCAAACCACAACCCTATAAGGCCTTTTTCTGTATAAAATAAAGGAATTAAAAGCCATTATTTTTAGTAGCCTAAACTAGTTACACAAGACTAAATGTTGACAATGTCGCTTGAAATACTTGGGCTGCCAGGCAGTGGTTGTGCACGCCTTAAATTCCAACACTCAGGAGGCAGAGTCAGGCAGATCTCTTGAGTTCGAGGCCAGCCTGTTCTACAGAGTTAGTTCCAGGACAGCCAGGGCTTAAGAGTTTGAGATGTGGTCTCATGATGTAGCCTTGGCTGGCCTCCAACTTAAGTCAACTGCGTGCCACTGCCTTCCAAGTGCTGGCACTATATAACCCCAACTTGGAATTCTTTATGTATTCTCCAAGAAATAGGAACACGGTGATACTTTTAGTTATACAATACCTGCTGCTTTAATTCTTAAAACCAAAAAGGCCAGGCAGTGGTGGTGCACGCCTTTAATTCCAGCACTTGGAGGCAGACACAGGCGGATCTCTGCGAGTTTGAGGTCAGCCTAGTCTACAGAGTGAGTTCCACAGAGATACAGTGAGCTACACAGAGAAACTCTGTCTCAAAAAACCCCAAAAACCAAGGGGGGAAAAAAACCCACACAATCTGATTTTGTTTAAAAAATGGTTTTCATTTTAATGATCTGAGTTAGTAACAAATATACAAAATTGTCTTTCACATTTCCACACACGGAATAATGGACCAATTGGAAATTCTGGACTACAAATGCAGGTTTCTTTGTATCCTTAGGCTTAGTTGTTTTATAAATAGAGGTGATTTTCAAAAACATGCATTTGTGAACACAGATGTGAAAAGTTGTTCATCTGTGCTAATGCATGAACAAGAGTTATACATTGTTCATTTGTGCAGTTGTATCAAGTATACCTGACACAGGAGCAGCTATCCTGGACAATTTCATTGTATCTGAAAAGCATTTTTGTGAAACAAGACATTTAAAACAAAAAATTACATTCTGTGACTATATTAAGATTTATAACCTCCACATCTGACACAAAGCTGCACCAGTAACCCAGTGCTGACCTCATCGGGGCATCAAGTATGCAGAGATCAGACCGTAAGGGAAGTGAGGAGACTCTCCAACCACTCACCTGAACCAGCAATGGACACCAACACACAAACAAAAACAACTCGTGGGTATATCCTAAGAGCTATAGGTTGGAATTTATCTGCCTCAAGGAAAATAAATAGTAAATAGAAAAATTAATTTAAAAATGTGAAGCTTTGAAAATAGCCCTAAAGTGTAAACCCATCTATAAATTTTCAAGTTTTAGATATTTAAATAAATTTAGAACTTTCAAAATTATACAAAAATGTATTAAACATTTAAAAATAGGATTATTTCCTGTCTTACCAGTATTTTCAATTTGGCAAAATCATAGGAAAATGGATAGCTTCTAGATCAACTTAACATGACAAATCATAAATTCAGACTTATTAGGGGTCAAGTAGTAACTGGGTTATATCAAAATGGCAAGGAGGCCCCTTTGGCAACTTTGTTCTGGGCTAGTAACAAGTATCAACACAGAATACCTTTTATATGAAATTACTCCAGATCTCTATGTGCACTGAGGGATGGGGGATTGGGGAGAAAACCCAGAGCCTTGGACATGCTAGCCAAGTGCTCTGCACTGAGCTACATCCCCAACCCTCCAGATCTCTATAGGTAGAATCTAATCTTTAACACCTTCCTATCTTGTGGCAACATGTGCTTTACCTTTTTCTACAACCTAAATGTCTTCCTATATCATACATTTCAAATTCCCTGGCAAACACTAACCAACTAAGTATTTATTTAGCTTCCTACAGACCAAGGACTGGTATATGGTTGTTAACACAGTCCTACTTTTCTCTAAGGCCTGGGGTTGATGTTTTCCTATGCTATATAGAATAAGTGAGGTGATACTGCATCTCAACAACAGGGTCTCTGAGGGAGGACCAGAGGACTTGGCCTTCTGCACTGTGAATTGTAGTTTATGAATGGTAATACAAATGTAAACTGGTCAGGGGCAACTGCAGGTCAAAAGAAAATGGAAAGCTAGGCATGGTGGCACATGCCTATAATCCCAGCACTCTGGAGGCTGAGGCAGGGGGATTGCTATGAACTTGGAGCCAACTTGGCCTACACAGTGAGTTCTAGACCAGCCTGGGCTAAAGTGTGAGACCCTGCTTTAAACCACAATAAAAAAAAAATACAAAATAGAAATGTAGACTTTCATGGTAAGATTAACCTTACATTCATTCATGAAAATGAAATTCAAACATATACTTCATACTTTATAATTCAAGATAAAGGTAAAGGTGTATAGGCATACCAACTCCATGTTGAAAACACATTGACTGTGCCCAGGGTCAATATTACAGAATGGAATGTGGCTGCTTCCTGCTCTCCTCTGCTTGTAAAATCAATCTCAGGATTTTCGACCCTGGAGAGAAACTTCCATTACTTGGTACTACCGAGTCTAACAGCAGGTACAAATGTTAAGGATATTGCTTTCAATAAGAGAATCACCAGAAAAAAATGTTAGCATAACTCATGCTCATTTTCACCCAATATAACTGTTTTATTCTTAAATCAAGTGGCATGTTCACTTCAACTCTTGTCGGCTTACTGCCTGTTCTCAAATCGAGACAACAGGCTTATCCATGTAAGTATGTCTTATTTGGACAGTAACACTGCTTTCTAGACAAGGGGTAAGGCACTAAATGGTGGTAAAATAAACAAAGGTATGATGATTTGCTTCTTTAGAATCCTAAAAAACGACAATCCTTTAGAATGACACTATCAAATCTTCTTCACAAACAAGGCATCCTGTTGGCAACAAAAAAAACAACACAAGGTCATGTTGAACCTAATACATTCACTGTCTTAACTAAACCACTTGAAACGCTGTCAGACTTAAGAAAGCTACACTACTGTGCTAAAGGTTAAAGGCACCAAAGGAGAACTCCACTTCCAGTTCTGAGAGCTAGGAAAGCTGTGTGTAACACTGCATACTGTCTTATTAATTTTTCATGTGTATGTGTATGAGTGTGCATGAGGACATGACTCACAGAAGTTGGTTCTCTTCTTCCACAGTGTGGGTCTTGGGAATCAAACTCAGTTTGTCAGGCTTGGCTGCAAGTGCCTTTACCCACTGGGCCATCAGAATGTACCACTAGTTAAGCTTTTGTTTGTTTGTTTATTTTTGGGACAAGGTCTTAGTATGTAGCTCTGGCTGTCCTGGAGCTCACCATGTAGAACTAGCTGGCCTTCAACTCAACAGGCTGGCCTGGAGCTCACAGAGAGCCACCTGCCTCTGCCTTCCATGTGCTGGGATGAAAGATGTGCACTACTACACCCGGCAGTAGTTAATTTTTACTTTGACAAATCAGTATAAATCAAGTGCTAGTTTGGTAAGAAATTTATTTCATGAAATATGAAATTAGTGCAGTGTTTCACACAGTCCCGTTTATAAAGCTAAACTAATTATTCTAGCACCAAATGAATATTCTGAGTAACAACAGGGCAAAACAAAAACAGCCACCTCCAGACAGAATCTACAACGCAAATGACATGTATCTACACAGGGTTTACTGAAAACAAGGAAGTATGGATAGAAAAATTAAAACCACATTTCCTTTGTGAAAAATACAACTATTAGTAAAATAAAATGTACAAGTGAAAATTTTCCAAAGGAACAAACATATTATAAACAAAAATACTTTTCATTAAAACAGGGAAAATAGTACGTCACTTTTTTCATCACAATAGAACTTGACACAAAAAGCAGTCACAGAATTGCACAGTTCCACGCCCAGTTTCCTGGACATGTTAAAGGACTCCACAGAGCAGAACGCAGCTTCTGAGTTCCATGTTTTCAACTGAAGACATTCTCACACAGGATGTCACACCATACCAGATCCGTCTACACAATGTACACTACTTTGAACACTGTGACCAGGCGAATGCTTTCTGCCACCTCTTTCGTTCTGACACCAGTCATGGGAGAAGTCAGGTCACTTCAATGCTATTTCTCTAGCAATAAAATTATAATTAGTGCATGCTTATCATTTGTCAAAAGATGTCTCTGAAAATAAAAACCTCAGTCACCCCACAGTTTAAAAACTAGAAAAATCATTCATTCAGATTAAAGGACTGGCTTCTGTGGCAGCACCACTGTCCTCAGCAAAGGTCCTGGTCAAAGTCCCCTATGGTACTGGGCATGTCTGCAAGAGACCACTGCTGGAGATTTGATTATCTGTGACACTATGACATTTCATTAGTGCTATAAAAAGGTGGGATTTTGTGGAAATGTTAGGAACATTTCTGTTGTACATGATTTAGAAGTTCTCCAAATTTTTCAAAGAGATCCTCCACCCACTTTACATTTTTCATACAAAGTTGAACAATTTCTTCCTGTCCTAAATCTTCATTTTTTTTCTGCACAGACGATATCTAAAATAAAGAAATAAGTTGTTGCATTAGTTTACACAGACCACTTTTTTTAGACTTAAATGCTTTCTAAGGCCTTATTAATGCACTTTCAAGTACTTACTTTTTAAATTTATTTACTTTTATGCACATTGGTATTCTGCCTGCCTGCATGTCTATGTGAAGGAGTTGGAACCCCTGGACCAGGAATTACAGACAGGTGTAAGATGCCATCAAATAGCGTGAGCTGGGAAGCAAACCTGGGGTTCTCTGGAAGAGCAGCCAGTGCTCTTAACCATTGAGCCTTCTCTCCAGCCTATTATTATTATTATTATTATTATTATTATTATTATTAAAAGTGATACGGCCTTACTATGTAGTTTTGGGTGACCCAGAACTCACTATATAGACCAGGCTTTGAACTCAGTGATCCACCTGCCTTTGCCTTCTATGTGTTAGGATTAAAGGCATGAACCAGCTTTTGGACTAATCTTTTTCACCCATCCTTATTCCCAGCCATTGCAAATGGTTATTTCAGATAAGTTTTGATGAAATCAACTCCTGCTATCTTGGCTCCACGGGGCGGGTAAATGTCTTGGTAAAGTGTTTCATGCTTTCTTAATTCCTTCCAACTATATTAAAAAGCAATGATACATACTGTTGTATATAAGTAGGTATTCTGCCTGCATGTATTTGTGTGCCAAATGCCTACAGAGGCCATAAGAGGGTGTCAGATTCCTTGGAACAGGAGTTACAGATGGTTACAAGCCACCCTATGGGTGCTATGAACTGAACCCAGGGCTCCAGAGCAGCTGGTGCTATAAACCGCTGAGCTGTCTCCAGCCCCGACAAATGACAAATACTGATGTCAACTCTATCTCAGACCACTGTCAAAATAGTCAACATAGTTTGCATCACCATTTTTGCTTTCTCCTTTGGACTTAGGAACATCTTCTATCTGAGGCTGTGGCCCAACACATCAGGTACAGCTCTGTAATATTTAATCTGGTAATTATAAAACCCAGCACTGTGAGGCGGGAGAGGACTCCGCGGTTAAGAGCAGTTGCTGTTCTTGAAGACCTGGGTTTTGTTTCCAGCATCCACATGGTGGTTCACGACTGTCTGTACTCTAGCTCCAGAGGATCCTATGCACCCTCTTCTGACCTCTGAAGACACACTACAAACAAGGTGTACATACAAACATACAGGCAAAACCCTTACACACAAAAAATAAAAACAGATTGAAAAACAAAAATCGAAGAAGCTATAGTATTGGTTAGGAGAGGTGTTACTGAGCCGGGCAGTGGTGGTATGCCTTTAATGCCAGCACTCAGGAGGCAGAGGCAGGTGGATTTCTGTGAGTTTGAGACCAACTTGGACTACAGAGTGAGTTCCAAGACAGTCAGGGCTACACAGAGAAACCCCTGTCTCGAGAAAAACAACAAACAAGCACACTTCTGCTGATGCCACACATAACCTTCCCATCTCTTCATTTCTCTCTTTTCCTTTTTTTTTTTTTTGGAGATAGGGTTTCTTTGTGTAGCCCTGGTTGTCATAGAACTTGCTCTGTAGACCAGGCTGTCCTTGAACTCACAGAGACTCATCTGCCTCTGCCTTCCAGTGCTGGGATTAAAGGCTTGTGCTACCATGCCCGGCTCAAAACACCATGTATTATGGAATTGTAATCAAATGCTAGCAGCTTAAAAATACTGCCAGTTGTTGGTCTCGGTGGCACACTCCTTTAATCCCAGCACTGAGGAGGCAGAGCCAGGCGGATCTCTGTGAGTTCGAGGCCAGCCTGGTCTACAGAGCGAGATCCAGGACAGGCACCAAAACTACACAGAGAAACCCTGTCTAGAAAAACAAATAAACAAACAAAAATACTGCCAGTTATATCTATCAAGTGAGGAGGCTTTCATGCATCTTAGCATCAAGAGCAGAGAAACTCAAATCTAGTCATTACTTACAAAAGAATACAGGCAAGTAAGCGCACACACATTTTATAATTCTTTTTAAAGCATCCACAAACACTGTAGTTAGAATCTCTAAGAAAATTCAGATGCCAGGTGGTGGTGGCACAAGCTTTTAAACCTAGCACTCAGGAGGCAGAGGCATGCAGAGTTTGAGGCCAGCCTGGTCTACAGAGCGAGTTCCATCACAGCCAGGGATACACAGAGAGACCCTGTCTCGAAAAACCAAAAACCAAAGCAAACCAAAACACAAATAAACAAATAGAAAATTCAGAAAAACATGATATTTCATTTTAAAAAAATTAAAAAAAAAAAGAAATTACCTCGTTCTTACATATTAGATAAACATGGTATTTATAATGATGGAGTGAATGATATAATGAATATAATTGTATTTTCTCTGGATCAACAGCAAACTCCTAAAAAAGAAAGAAGTTTACAGGTACTTTTCATGTAACAACAGAGCTAAGAATACTAGATCCAAAGTCGAATGACAACCTGGAAAATGACTTATATGGCTAGGTATGAGGCTGTATTGATATACATAGGAAGAGATTAAATATAAACTATATTTTAAATCATCCTTTATCATGTTATGAGTACATGTTATTTGAAAAACTAGCAACTAGAGAAAAATCTAAATAGAAACAGCTTTTTCTTTTGTTGAGCAGGATCTTACTCAGCAGCTTTGGCTGGCCTGAGACTCAGCTCCACCTGCCTCTGCCTTCCTAGTGCTGGGGTTACAGGATCTCTGTCTCTTTCTTCAAACTGGGCCCATGAGGCTGAGGCTGGCCTTGAACCCGGTCCTCCTGCCATCTGCCTCCCAAGTACAGCATGTAAATGTAACCAGTAACTAAAAGATTTCTATTATGGCTTCAGAGATAAATGTGGCTGGTGGCATATTACATAGTCTTTCATGCTCTTCCTCTAGGCTAGGCTTCAATATTTAAGTAACACTGATTTCTGACAAGAAAGGAGCCACCCAATACAAATGGACCCACAACATCCACCCCACACTAGTTCCAACATTTTTTTTTAAATCAACCTACAATTTAGATATCTAACTTTGGGTTTATTGTTATGTATATCATTCCATCCTTACGCCCTAAATACAAATTACATGAAAGCATAGATTTTTGACTAGTTTTTATTATGATACGCATAGTTCTTTAGATTTATTATTTTTGATTATGTATATAGGTGTGACTGAGCCACGTCTCTAGTCCCCTAGTACTATAACTGTATTTGTTACACTATAAATACACAAAGTGTTTTGTTGTAGTTGTCTGAGAGACAATCAATGGATCTCTTCTTTGCAAACAGTAAATAAGTTTAAACCAAGAATCATGCATAAAATTTTAATCCTAGCACTCCGGAAGCACGTGGATCTATGAGTTTAAGCCAGTCTGGTTTATATAACAAATTCCAGGACAGCATGGTGAGACCTTATCTCAAAAAAAAAAAAAAAAAAAAAGAACAAGAAAAATACTAAATACCACGGTTTTGTTTTGTTTTTGAGACAAGGTCTCTCTACATCACCCTGGTTGTCCTAGAACTCATAGAGATCCCACTGCCTCTCTCTGAGATTAAAGGTGTATGACACTGCATCTGGTCCTTGGGATTGCTCTTTTAAACTATGTTGCAATAACTATATACTTTTGGAGTGAATGGATTTCAATGGAAAATACTTTTCTTTTTCTTTCTTTCCTAGATAAGGTCTCCTACAACACAGGCTACCCTTGAAAGTGCTATGTAGTTGAGGCTGTCCTCAAACTCCAGATCCTTCTGCTTCCACCTTAAGTGCTGGGATTTGGGTATGTACCACCAGACCTGAATTACTGAATACAGTTTTTGATGTGAAACTGTTATACTGCAGAACTATTTTCTGAAAAGTTAATAACTTAGACTGTAGAGATAAACAGATGTTATTCTAGTGACTTTACAGATATAACAATATTCAATCTTATGAAGTATATAAACACACTAAAATATGTGTTTCCAAACTATGTGCAGGTAACTTTGAACAGGTAAAAAAACAATGAATTTTCTTGTTCACCACTCCAAAATGCATACATACTTCAAAACATGTTACACATAAATATTTTTAATAAATTAAAAAGTTTTAAAATTATATGCAAACATATAAACTTAAACATGGGATGATCTCCCTTATTGGTCTATCTTATAAACTCTGTGAGCACTCACTACTGCCGGTACAGTTCAAGGCACACACAGGAGAAAGAACAGAGTCCCCTCCTCAGAGTGCAGCTACTTATTCCACCCCCAATGACACTTCCAGACAGCACATCTGCTAGTGTCAATGGTGTTATGGGAGCTGTGCTAACTGGAAAGGGGATTCATTCATAAGCCATACGTACTTACCTGTGCAGACTTAGTGGTTGTTTTAGAAGTCCTTAGAGTTTTCTTATTATAAGCTTTGCCATTCATTTTTATTTTAGAAATAGCAGATCCTCCGCTTTTTGCTTTAGAGTCTCGAGTAATAATTGTTAGTTCAGGAAAACTTTCCAAAGCATTCTTTAAAATAATGAAGGATAATAACTGACATCAGAAGAAAACTAACGGCAATTTCCAGTCATCCAAAATTCACACACACACAAACACAAATGTGCAAGGTCACAGTGGGATGGAGTTACAAATTCTTTGAACCTTTTCCCACAGAGTGAGGATTCTGTCTCCCCATTTCTTGAATCTAATTACATGGCCTGATTTGTTTTTGAGCAACAGCATACTATGCTGAAGGAACTCCTGAGTTATTACCAGCAATGCCTCTTTGATTGTGAAATAAGGAAAATAGGGATAGAGGCAAACCAGCCCCAGGGAAGTCATCAGACTCTAGACGAGGATGAGGACAAGACAGTCAGAGGCACTGCAGTGTTTCCTGCTGCACTCCTCTGGCTCCGTGGACTGCACAGAAAGCGCCTGTGAGAAAAGATCCTGGAGCAGAGTTTGATAGTGTTCTGACCACAGACAAGGAGCTGCCACTGATGATACACTGGCCACAGGCCACAACCATTCCTAGTCTAGTCTTTAAAATCCACTGACTTACATGCTTCGTAAGTCATTGGGACCTGAAAAGCTACATGCAATAACAGAAGGATCCCTGTAGACAAATGTGATGACTTTGATCAGTTTTCTTTTTCTTTCTTTTTTTTTTGGTTTTTCAAGACAGGGTTTCTCTGTGTAGCTTTGCGCCTTTCCTGGAACTCACTTGGTAGCCCAGGCTGGCCTCGAACTCACAGAGATCCGCCTGGCTCTGCCTCCCGAGTGCTGGGATTAAAGGCGTGCGCCACCACCGTCCGGCGATCACAGTTTTCTAAAATCAGATTTAGCTAGCAGCAGCATGAATTTTTATGCATTAAAAGTGCTGCTGTTACAATTATGGGTCAGTTTTACTGTTCTCTTCCAGACTTCCAATTTCCACAAACAGGTATTATAAGCCTGAAAAGAGTACATTTAAAAAAACTAATGAAAATTTTTCTTAGGTCTCTAAGTATAACAGGGAACTGTCATTTGATAAACATAACAAAACTTCTAGCATATCTACTGAAGAGCCTCCATAAATTTCTACCACACTCCTTCCTCACGTTACTTGGGCTTTTATCATATACACTGGTGCTTTGCACTTAAAAATACCCTGTTTAAATCATTCTGGTCTAGAATTGCCAGTTACAACAAGTAGAATTTAAAGTCTAAAAACAGATTGCAAGTTTGAAAACTACTGGCACTAGGTCACTGGAGATAAAAGGAGAGAACTTTTTAATGAGGACAAGATGCTAAACATCCTGACGGGTAAAGACAGAGTGCCACGAACTGTAGAAGGCTTTAGGACATACTTTTAAAATAACCAAACCCGGGACTAGAGATGCGTCAGTGGTTAAACACTACCCTTGCAGATGACCAGGTTTGGTTCCTAGCACCTACATGGAAGCTTACAATGGCTTGTAACTCCAGTTCTAGTGGGATCAGACACTGTCTTATGACCTCTGAGGGCACTGCATGTCCGTGGTGCACTTATATACAAGTAAAACACCCATAAACATAACAGATAGATAAATCTAAATTTAAAAGGCACCAAGTTTATTGTAGCAAGTGGAACAAAATATTTCTGTGATCTTTGCTTTATGTGGGGGCTGTGCTGTATAGAGCACTGAACCTGAGACCTCATGTGTTTTAGGCAAGCATTCTACCACTCACTGAACTATATACTCCTACCTCTATATTACAAATTTCTTTTGTTTAGATTACTTTTTGTTTGTTTGTTTTTGAGATAGAATCTTATTATGCAGGCCAACCTGGCCTGGAACTCATGGTCATCCTCCTGCCTCAACCTCTAGATGCTGAACTTACAGGTATGCTCCACCTTGTTCTGATGGTGCTAATTACTTCTAACATTTTTTCTTAATCTCCTATTTGAAGCATTTCAAAAAAATCTTAACTTTCTTACAAACACATACAATTATCTTCAATGAAAAACAAAAACAAACTTTGCCCAAGTAGACATAATCAAATAGTTCTAGATGTTACACATTAAAAAGGAAATCTGGGAAGTTTTCTGGACTGAGTAGCTTTTATGATAAATTTTCTGAATTCAGATTATCTTACAGTTCTGTATTTCCAGTAACAAAAGTACAAACTTATATTTTTAAGATGCATGAACATTAAAAACTAGAATTCCTCATTTTTCTGCTTCTACTTTCCAAGTGTGTTCCTACACACCCAGCTAATCTTTAATTATAAACATATATATAGTTTAAAAATATTTTAAAATTATTTTTTAAGCTTATTTTATTATTTTATATATGAGTATTTTGCCTGAATGTCTATCTGTGAATCATGTGTATAGCAGAAGAGAGCACTGGAATCCAACCTGGGTCCTCTGTAAGAGTAGTACACATTCTTCTCTGTGGAGTCATCTCTCCAGCCCAGAATGTGTAAGCTATTAGGAGTCATAAGAAGATTGCACGTACATTGTACAGGAAGTACATGCCAGCAAAACACTCATCCATACATAGAAAATAAAAATACGTCTTTATAAAAGGAATATAAGACTTGAATATGGCAGTTGAAGAGAATTACTTTTGGGAAACATGAAAAAAAATTTATAGGAGGAATGTTACATATAAATGATTAGCTGGGCAGTGGTGGCACACGCCTATCCCAGCACTCAGAGGCAGAGCCAGGCGGATCTCTGTGAGTTTGAGGCCAGCCTGGTGAGATAGGCACCACAACTACACAGAGAAAACCTGTCTCGGAAAAACAAAACAAAACAGAACAAATAAATGACTAAAAAAATGAATTTGAACATAAAACATACACAAAAAAGCTAAAAACATGCTAAACAAACTCATAATGAATAAACAACAAATCTTGTTACATTAAAAAAATAAAAATTACAGTGGTGCTGCTCCGGAGTGTAGTGCAATGGCAGAGCACTTGCCTAGCATGCATGAGGTCCTAGGTTCAATTCCCAGCTCTAGGGAAAAACAACAACAACACCTGTGCTCAAAGGAAAAAAACCAAACAACAACAACAAAAAAAAAAACCCAGTATGACTTTAATGTGTTTTTCTTTCTACTTGTTTGGGACTGATGGTCCCTGGGGTTTGCTGGCACATCACCAAGAGGAAGTACCTTGAATGGCTGGTCCAAATGAAGATTCACAAGAAGTCTTTTCCGGTTATCATTCAGCATTCCATCTATTTTTTTCATATGTGGTAAAAGTAGCTCATCTGAAATAACATTTCAAAAGGATAAACTATCAACATAAATGTTTGCTAACACCCTTTTTTTTTTTCTTAAACCATCTATATATTAGAAGACATTAAATTCACTGGCTTATGTAAAATGCAGCTTTTAAGAAATAGGCTTTTGCCAGGCAGAGGTGGTTCACACCTTTAATCCCAGCACTCAGGAGGCAGAGGCAGGTGGATCTCTGTGAGTTAGAGGACAGCCTGGTCTACACAGTGAGATCCAGTACAGCCAGGGCTACACAGAGAAACCCTGTCTCAAAACAAAAACCAAAATGAGAAAAGAATAGGCAATTAGCTTTCAGGAACAGAGGTCAGCCTGCAAAGTAGATTTGATCATAGCAAGTGTTGCCAAAGTCTTGCATCTTATTTCTTTCCCCATTGTTTTTGAGACAAGGTCTCATGATGTAGCTCATATAGAAGCTGGTATAGAACATGCTATAAAGACAAGGTTTACTTTATTCTACCTGTTTCACCCTCTCAAGTGCTAGGATTAAATGTGTACATCACCACACCTGGCACCTTAGCACAATTAAAACAAAAGGATGACCATTAGATGATTCATTTCTCTCAACTTCATTTATTATCTAACAATAATAATACTACAAAATACAAACATTCTAAAATTCTATAATTTTGAGTATAAAACACTGAGTATGAACAAGACTTGTTTTTCTGGCTAGTACTAGAGATGAGGCCAGGGCCTTGCACACACTAGTTAGGTAAGTGTCTTACCATTAACTACAACCCCACTCAGAGATTTCCTTGGTTGGTTTGAGATTGGGTCACACTATGTAACTCTAGCTGGCCTGAACTCAATACCTAGACCAGGCTGGTCTAGAACTCACAGAGATACACCTGCCTGACTCCTGAATGCTGTGATTAAAGGTACGCACCACCACACCTAGCTGAGATATTCTCCATTCACTGTAATTTTGGGCAAAACCAAAGTAGGGAAAGAAAAATTATTACAACCAATTGTCAAAAATGAGTCAAAATTGTTGTGTTAGAAAAGGGGATGGGTGTGGTGGCTCACACCTGTAACCCTGTCTCAACACCCCCCAAAAAAACAGAAAGGGGAGAATAAAAATACAATGGTAACAAATAACTCATTTTTGATATTGTACTAAATACCTGAGGTTATAGACTGTTAATTTCCCAGTACAGTACTGGCATTACATATGCATAACATAATACATAAATAAGTAACAGCAAGCATTAGGGGAGAAAATATCATGTGTGGTGGAATACGAACTACTTAGCACTTGGGAAGCACAGGCATGTGGATCTCTGTGAGTTCAAGGCCAGCCTTGTCTATAGAATAAGACATTTTAAAACAAACAAAAAAAACCCAAGAATAAATAACAAAACAAAAGAGACGACAGTGAGAAAATTCACTTAAACAAAGAACTTTTGAATGTGCTCCTTAGCAGGCCATACCGTTGCTCTTTTCTAGGGCTTGCATAGTGTCTGGATCCAGAGCAATGCTAACAAGCAACTCCATGTAACTCTTGAAAGTTTCCTTCATTGCTCTTGTGTTCAGAAAACGAGTGACAAAGGGAGCTGGAGGATCAAATTCTAGAAAGAATAAGAGATAAGATACTAAATTTTTCCTTCCTGACAATTTTAACATTATTTTTCTTTATAACAGTACCTTCTAAACAAGACTGAAGACACCATTTCTTCTACTTATTTTTTTTTTTTGCAGGGGTGTGGGTGTGGGGTGGGGTTTGAGACCGGATTTCTCTGTAGTTTTGGTGCCTGTCCTGGATCTCGCTCTGCAGACCAGGCTGGCCTCAAACTCACAGAGATCTGCCTGGCTCTGTCTCCCAAGTGCTGGGACTAAAGGTGTGCGCCACCACCGGCTGGGCAGTTCTAATTTAAGCCTTCCTGTTCTTTGTTTAGAGACAACCCAGGCAGTGTTGGGGAGATACCTCAGTCAGTAAAGTGCTAGCCATGAAGATCCGAATTCAGATCCCCAGTTACCCACATTAAAAAGCTAAGTGTGAGCCAGGAGGTTGTAGCACACACCTTTAATCCCAACAATCGCAAGGCAGAGACAAGCGGATCTCTGTGAGTTTGAGGCCAGCCTAGTCTACAAAGGGAGTTCCAGGACAGCCAGGGCTACACAGAGAAACCTTGTCTCAAAAACAACAACAACAACAACAACAAAACACCAAACTAAAACAACAAACAAAAGCCAAGTGTAACTGGCACACACTTCTAATTCCCAGGCTGGGAAGGTGGAGACAGGAGGATCTTTGGAGTTTGTTGGCCAGCCAGTCTTGCCCAATCACCACACTCCAGAATCAATGAAAAATCCTGTCTCAAAAAGTAAGTTGATAAGGAACAGAAGAAGGCAGCAGACACCAATCTCTGGCCTACATATGCACATATGTATCAACACACACGACTGTGCAATGACACATAAGCACAGACATAGACAGAAACATCCCAGATAAATAGTTGTGGCAGTACACACCTGCAATCCCAGCAGTTAGTAGGTGAGGCAGGAAGATCAGGAGTTCAAGGTCATCATCAGCAATTCACCAAGTTTAAGGCTGCCCTGGTTCCCACATAAGAGACAATCACTCTAGAGCTCGTTTTGTTCTGTTGATGCAGGGTTTTGCCCTCAGCAGTCTTCAAAAGCACTAACCTCCCAAGTGCTGAGCTTACAGGTGTGTGTCACCAGGCCAGCACTGCAGAGCTTGCAATACAGACGAAAGCCTAGACCGGTAGCTTTCTCAAACAGAGACTTTGCTTGTGGTGGGATTAAGAACGGTGTTAAAGGGTACACTAATAAAAACCTTCCCAAGTGATCATGAGGCTTGGTACCACTGTAGCATCTGACACATAGGCCAATAAGAGCCAGTTTCTCTTTTGACATCCCACACCTTAGACCCCTGCTGCTACCTCTTACAACTATAGTCTCAATGACTTCTCTATGTCTAGTAAAGAAGCCAAGAGGTGGCATAGTGAAGTCAGGCAGAGGCAGGATGAGCTCTATAAATTCAAAGCCAACCTAGTCTGCATAAGTTCCAGGCCAGCTAAGGCTACATAGCGAGACTCTTGTTAAGAAACCAAACAGCTGGGCAGTGGTTGGCATATGCCTTTAATCCCAGCACTCGGGGCTGAGGGAGGGAGAGGGGAGAAGCATGTGGGTCTCTGTGAGTTCAAGGCCAGCCTGGTCTACAGAGCTAGTTCCAGAACAGCAAGGGCTACACAGTGAAACACTGTCTTTTTTTTTTTTTTTTTAAGATTTATTTATTATGTATACACTGTTCTGCCCGCATATATGCCAACACACCAGAAGAGGGCACCAGATTTCATTACAGATGGTTGTGAGCCACCATGTGGTTGCTGGGAATTGAACTCAGGACCTCTGGAAGAACAGCCAGTGCTCTTAACCTCTGAGCCATCTCTCCAGCCCCGAAACACTGTCTTGAAAAACCAAAACCAACCAAACAAAAAAAACAAACCAAATCAAACACTACAAGATACCCATGAACAAAGATATTCCTTCTTTTTTTCTACACTTAAAATTACTACAGAATTCTAGTGGCATGTATTAAAATTTTTTAATTCAAACATAGCCTATGTATACATAAAAATTTCATTTAAATTCAATGGCAAGAACTGCAGGATTAAATGGGATTGGTGGCACATGACTGTAATGGCATCAATCAGGAGGCCTCTAGAGGCACCAGGATTAAGAGTTCAAGAAAGGCCAGGACTGGAGAGATGGCTCAGCAGTCAAGATGCTCTTCCAAAGTACCCCACTGGAACTCAAAGTCCAAGGGATTTGACATCCTCTTCCGGCCTCTGTGCACACAAGGCCCTAATGTGGTGCCTATACAGAAATGCAGGCAAAACGCTCATACACATAAAACAAAAATCCTAAAACAAGACAAAAAACGGGAAACTGGAGAGATGGCTCAGTGACTAAAAGCACTGGCTGCTCCTGGAAAAACGATGCAAATTTGGTTCCCAGCACCCACAGTAAGCAGGCCACAGCTGCCTGTAACTTCAGTTCCAGGGGATTCAGTGCACCCTTCTGACCTCTATAGGCACTGTACTCAAATACAGAAACTCAAATCCACATTCAGAAACACACACACACACACACACACACACACACACACACACACACACACACACACGACAGACATAACAGACACACACTACACATAATAATTAACAATAATAAACTCCAATTATGGTGGTACAAGTCTTCAATCCTGAAGTTCAGTAAGGAGAGGCAAGCAGATCTCTGTCAGTTGAAAGCTAGCCAGGGAATCCTGTCTCAAACAAACAAACAAACAATCAAAAAACAAACAAACAAACAAAAAACCCAAAATGAAAACCAGGTGCTGAAGAGAGAGGGCTCAGAGGTTAAGAGCACTGGCTGCTCTTCCAGAGGTCCTGAATTCAATCCCCAACAACCACATGGTAGCTCACAACCATCTGGAATGAGATCTGGTGCTTTTTTCTGGCCAGCAGGCAGAACACTGTATGCATAATAAATGTCTTTAAACAAACAAACAGACAAAAAAAATCCCGAAAACCGGGCTAGGCACGCTGGCTTACACCTCTAACCCCAGCATTTGGGAGGCAGAGGCAGGTAGATCTCTGCGAGTTTGAGGCCAGCCTGGTCTACATAATGAGTTCAGGACAGCCAGGGCTACTCAGTGAGATCCTATCTCAAAAACCCACAACAAAACCAAAAGAAAACCCTAAAAAGTGACACTACTAGTCAATGATAAAATTCAGATGATTCCAAGTAAAATTCAGAATTCTAGAAACTTGAATCCACTATTGTAAGCTGGACAGCTTCACAATATTTGAAGGCCTTGCTGATGATATCAATAGTGAAATTAATGATTTACGTTACAGTATTGATTATTGAGCTCAAGGTCCCATGCATGCCAGGCAAATGCTCTACTAACAAGCCATACCTCCAACCCTGCTGAATGTTATTTTGTAAATATTCTAAAATAAAACAGGACCTAAATATAAGACCTAAATCCACAGCACTCTAAGAAAAAAAATACAAGAGATTTTAAACCTTGATTTCCTTGGATTTAGCAATGGATTTTGACCACGACAAGAGCACAAGAAACAGAAGCAGTGAGTTGGGCTCCCTCAGAATTTAAAGTGATTTAAAAAGACACCCTACAGAATGGGAAGGTATTTCTAGTCATACAGGTAATAAAGGTTTAAAACTCAGAATGAAGCGAAGCACACAGTAATCACAGAATTGAGTCAGGGGTCAGGAATTCAAGGTCATCTTGAACAATATAGGGCATTGCAAGCCAGCTTGGACTACAGAGACCCTGTCTTAAAAACATACTCAATCCAGGGACAAATATCAAGAAATTCTAAATTTAATGACAGAAAGACGAGGAACCATTCTGATAATAAGCAAGTAATGGAGCTAACTGGTGGTGGTGCACACCTTTATTCCCAGCACTCAGGAGGCAGAGGCAGGTGGGTCGCTGACTTTGAGGCCAGCTTGGTCTACAGAGTGAGTTCCAGGACAGCCAGGGCTAGAGGTTACCAGCAACTGGAGTAGGAGAAAATGGAAAGCCACTGTTTGTATAGTATACATTTGGGGTGATAAGAGTTATGGGAATAAGTAATCCAGACGGTACCACAATAATGTAATTAATGCTACTGAATAACACACACTTAAAAATAGCAAATATTAAGCAAAACTTGTTAAATATAAAGAAGGGAATGTATGAATTTTCTTAAGGACTTCCTCACTAAGTATTTCCAAATGACAATGTATATTGTGAGACTATGCTATATGAAACATGCAGTCAAAGAGTAAGACAAACCAGCAGATATTAATATAACGGAGCATGAGCGGAGTTTAGCAGAGCAAGAACTATTAGTTGTCAGGGCTGGAGATGGCGAAGTGGTTAAGAGCACTTGCTTTTAGAGGACCTGGGTTTGGTTCTTAGTGCCAACAGGGTCATTCATAACCATCTGTAACTCCAGTTCAGGGGGATCCTATGCATCTTCGGACCTCTGTGGGTGCCAGGACACACATGGTGTACATACATACATGCCTACAAACATTCATACACATAAATAATTGTTAAAAGCTGAGATGTCAAGTTTATGTATCTGAAAAAGCAATTCAAATTCTCTTCTCAACAACACCTTCGGATGCCATGCTTTCTTTAGACTTTAACCAAACTCACATATAGTAACAAACTGAACGTACAACAGACACGAAAAAAATCCCACAGTGTTAATAAGTAGTAATCGATCATTTAAAAAATATTTTAAACATTTTTTTAAAATTTAATTGCTACTTAGTAAATCTAAATAGATTGAGCCCATTTGTTAAATGAAATATAAAAATATTCTGAAAGAGTTTAAAAATTACCATCATGCAGGCCAGGTGATGGTGCATGCCTTTAATCTCAGCACTTGGGAGGCAGAGGCAGGCAGATCGCTGGGAGCTTGAGGTCAGCCTGGTCTACATAGCAAGTTCCGGGACAGCTAAGATGACACAGAGAATCTCTGTCTCAAAAAAAACAAAACAAAACAAAAAACCCACCAAAATAATATCAACCAAACTCTAAGCTTGTGAGACAGTTCCGTGGGTAAAGACACTTGTTGTCAAGCCTGATGACTAGAGTGATTCCGGGACCCATATCCCACATGGCAGGAGGGAACTGATTCCCCAAAAGTTCTCCCTGGACCTCCACATGTGTGCCATGGCGTATGCACACTTACATATGCATGCATGCATGCAATGTGAAAATAGAATCAGCTTATAAATCCATATTATTTGACTTACATTCCTAAACATTCTGCCTAACTAGTGACACCTAGTGGTCTGCCATGTTACTTAGTCAAGAAAATTTGTTCTTGTTACTTGAGAAATCGGTATAATTACAAATCAGAACCCAAGTCCTCCTATTCTAAGCAATGAGTACTGTTAACTGCAAAAACTTCAAAAAATGGTATTATTATTATTATTATTATTATTATTATTATTATTGCCTTCACCATTATATACACACACACACACATATGCTTCTACCTTGAATATTTAACTTACACTTACTTATCTTGTATGTGTGCACACATTGCATATTTGTCAATGCACATATGTGGAGGTCAGAGGACAACTAACAATAACAACAACAAAAAACCCCCACACATGCCCTTAATCCCAACACTCAAGAGGCAAAGGCAGGAGGATACTGTGAGTTCCAGTATAGCCTGGTCTACATAGTGAGCTCCATGACAACCAAGACTACACAGAGACCCTGTCTCAAAAGAAAACAAAACATTTAAAGTAGATTTCAATACTGAGGATTTTATATATATTATGGCTCTAATTCTAATACGAATAGCTCTCAGACAATGACACAGATCAATTCTCAATTATACCCTTAACAACCAATTAATTCCTCATTTAAGTACAGATCACACGCTCAATTTCTTTTGTCTCCTCCTCCATTCCTGACACCACTACTTGGATTCTGATACCATTTTTGCCTGAAACTAGGTCTAATAATTAATTTCCTCATGGTACTTCCTAATGAAGTTTCTCCAAATACTCTCCTTTGTTTACAGAGAAGCCAAGCGTTGCAGCTTTAGGAGGGCTGGAAAGGCCGTTCCTTTCCCTTCAGCTTTGCCTTCACCATTAGATTTAAGGTTTGTTTGTTTGTTTGAGGTTTTTGTTTGTTTGTTTTTTGAGACAGGGTTTCTCTGTGTAGCCCTGGCTGTCCTGGAACTCACTCTGTAGACCAGGCTGGCCTCGAAGTCACAAAGATCTACCTACCTCTGCCTCCCAAGTGTTGGGATTAAAGGTGTGCACCACCACTGCCTAGCTCACCATTATATTTTAGAATAATGGTCAGTAAAACTTCCTGTAAAGAGTCATATGGTGTCATACGGTGAGCCAAGCAGTGGTGGCACCTGTCTTTAATCTCAGCTCTTGGAGGCAGAGGCAGGTGGTTCTCTGTGAGTTCAATGCCAGTGTGGTCTACAGAGTGAGTTCCAGGCCATCTAGGGCTACACAGAGAAACTCTGTCTTGAAAAAAACAACAAACCAACCAACCAAACAAAAAACTCACAGGAGTTATATGGTGAATATATGTTAGGTTTTTCTGGTCACATGGTCTCTGTACCAACAACTCAAAACTTTCACTGTAGAAGAAAAACAACTATATGAAATCATGTACTTCCAAACAGTATTTGTGGGGCTGTATTCCAATAAAATTCACAAAAGTTGGGTAGCAATCAAGCCAGTCTGTCAACCTCTGCCCTCTGCTGAACTGTTTGAAATTTTTTGTACAAACTATACTCCGTGTTTTCAGAGCTAATAGAATGTGTGCTTTGTATTTTTGCATTGTACATGTTGTAAATTCTACTATGGCAAATATTGGTAAATATACTTGATATATGTTATCATATTGTACTAATTAATTAAAGATTGGATTGTTTTGTCCTAGATTTGTTTCCTTTTTTCTTCTGGCATAAATACAGGTGCACCCTACAGGATTTGTTTGTTTGTTTTTTTCAAGACAGGGCATTACTATGAAGTTCTGGCTATTCTGGAACTCAGTATGTAGATTTCAAAATCAGAGATCCACTTGCCTCTATAGGCATGTGCCATGTCTGACTATTTTTTCTTCCTTTAAGATTTATTTTTGTTTACATGCATGTGTACATGCTTCTTTGAGCTTATGTGCACCACGTGTGTGCAGGAACTGGAGTTATACGGAGTTGTGAGTTGCCTAGATCCTCTTGGCCACTAAGCCATCTCACCAGCCTGAGGACTAGATGATTCTTAGTAATCCCCAGACTTAGTATGCAACTGGCATTCCTCAGCCTAGAAGGCATCAAGGTGAGTTTTGCATTTCCTGCTTTACAGAGACCAAATGTGCTCTATATGGTGTGATTTGTACAAAGCATAAGGAACTTGTACAATACAATCTTCCAGTAAACCAATCCAAACTGAACTGTCACCATCACTATGCCCCTTCATTCCTGCACACTGTCTGAAATTATCAAAATACTAATTTCTTGGGGAACTCACCCTCATCCTCACTACTGCTAGAACGGACCTCAGGAGAGGATTCGGACTGTGATGATGAAAATTCTTCTTTCCATTTCTTCCGTTTCTTTGGTGGTGGCTCAGCCTTCATTTTGAGCTGTTTAACTTTGGGTTTTGTGGAAGAGGCTTTTGTAGTTGTAGTTTTTGATACTGGTGGGTCAGAAGTTTTACTGCTACTTGGCTTAGATAGAACATTTCTGCAATGTTAAAACAAATTTCATTAACATCATTAAATCTTTTAAGATTAAAGAACTCTTATGCAGGGCGACGGTGGCGTACACCTTTAATCTCAGCACTTGGGAAGCAGAGCCAGGCAGATCTCTATGAGTTGAGGCCAGCCTGGTCTACAGAGCAAGATCCAGGACAGGCACCAAAACTACACAGAGAAACCCTGTCTCGAAAAAACAAAACAAAACAAAAAACAAAAAACCAAACAAACAAAAAAAAAAAAAAAAAAGAAAGAAAGAAAGAAAGAAAGAAAGAAAGAAAGAAAGAAAAAGAGAATCCAGAATCATGCTGCAGATAACCCAGGCACACTGATCTATGATAGGAAATCTACTGTGTGCTGATCTATACATAATGCACATGTCCATGTGTGTCCCTATCCCCACAATTACCTCATTGTAAACCTGACATTCACTTATTACTTTCATTTCATGGAGAAAAGAGCTTCAGAATGGTTTTGTCACAAAGAGCTATGTTCAAAACATTTTGCACCTTCTTTTTTTCCACTTTACTATAGTAACACCAAAAAGACCCAAGCAAAGAAGTTACCTGCTCCACCACAGGAAAACACTAGCTTTACTATGCTCAACTCATTCTTTGAAAAGGAATCACTTACTGCAAAAGGGACAGCATCATTCTCAGTCTCTTTAACTGATGTGATCCTTTATATAATAACAATACTCAAATAAGCACTTAAGTATATTACATAAAAAACAAATACCTGATAGCTTGTGAAGGCTTATTTCTTGGCTTTTTGGAACACACTCTGACATACTCCTTTTTGTTTGCATTTTCAATGACCTTTACATATATTCTTTTGTATTTAGTTTTTGCATCTCCAAAATATCCAAGGTACTAAGGAAAGAAGTTTTGAATTATACAATTACATATCTATACATAAATACCACTTTGTTGACCTCACTGCCAGCTATTCTTTGCATTTTCTAAAACATAGGCCTAATCAGACTAGTTTTATCCTGATTTTGAGAAGGGTGGGAGTGGGGGAGGTGTATGTGTGAGAGTGAATGTGTGAATGAGAGAAGGAGGAGGTGCAAATGAGTGCAGGTACCCGAAGAGGAGCTGGAGGTACAAGAAGTTTTCAGTTTCCTAATATCAACTCAGGTTCTCTTCAGGGGCAATATGTGCTATAAACTGCAGAGCCATCTCTCCAGCTCTGTTATTTCACTTATTTATTTTAAATTTTGCGTACACGTGCCTGTGTAGATGTGTGCATGTGAGTGCAGGTGTTCTCAGATATCAGAAAAGGACACAGGATCCCCCAGAGCTGAAGTTACAGTTATAGCTGCCATGAGGATTCTACGAATAGAATCCAGGTCCTCTGCAAGAGTAGCCAATGCTATTATCAGAAATAATGTCAATGCAACTAACCCTACTCATTTTATCTCGAAGAGTCAGTTTAGAGAAGCTGATGGAATCAAGCATTTAACTTACACTATTTGTAGCTGCAAATTCTCTTTGCCCATCTCGAATTTCCGGAACAAATTTCTGTAACAAAGCTTTCTGTACTTTCCAAATAGCTGGGGGCTCTTTTCCTATATTTAAAGCCTCCTACAATAAGCAGAATTAATTACATTTAGGAAAATACCAACATGCTTATATTTATAGAATTACTGTAATGAGGAATCTTTTTTTCCCCCTAGACAGGGTCTCTGTGTGTAGCCTTGGCTGTCCTGGAACTTGCTCTGTAGACCACGCTGGCAATGAACTCACAGAGATCCACCTGCCTCTGCCTCCCAAGTGCTGGGATTAAAGGTATGTGCCACCACCCGCTGGCCTCATTTGTGCAGTTTTCCTTCTTTCTTTCTTTTTTTTTTTTTTTAGAAGATTTATTTATTTATTATGTATACAGAGGAGAGCACCAGATCTCATTACAGATGGTTGTAAGTCACCATGTGGGTGCTGAGAATTGAGCTCAGGACCTCTTGAAGAGCAGTCAGTGCTCTTAACCACTGAGCCATCTCTCCAGCCCTTGTGCAGTTTTCTAATAGCCAAAACAATACAATACAGTTGTACTGGGAGTTAACTGTGAATAGTAGGGTCATAGACAGGTTTAAAGTTATACTCTTCCTAGTTCTAATTCCTTTGCTTTCCATCCCAATCTAAAAACAACATCAGCAAAAGCAAAGAAACAAAAACCCAAAAATATTTTAAGTATGGCTAGCTAGGCATGGTGGCTCTTACCTGTTATCCCAACACTTGGAAGGCTCAGTCAAGAGAACTGCCAGTAGTTCAAGGCTATCCTGGACTATATATAGCAAGTATCAGGCTGACTATTTTTTTAATTAATTCATTTAACTTTATTCGAATCAGTATTCTGTCATGGGTTTTGGGTTCTCTGGAACTGGACTTACAGACAGTTGTAAGCTGTCATGTAGGTTCTGGGACTTGAACCCAGGTCCTCTAGAACAGCAGTCAGTGCTACTAACTGCTAAGCCATCTCTCCAGCCCACAAGCTAACTTTTAACAAGGCCTATCTCAAAAACAAACTAATAAAAGAAGTATGACTTAGATAGTTCTCTACGAATTATACCGTTCTACTCATGGCACTACAATTTAGATTATAAACTGGGAAGTGGTGGTGCACGCCTTTAATCCCAGCATTTGGGAAGCAGAGGGAAGAACAGTGAGTGACTGTGGCAAGAAAATTGCTTTCAGTGATAGTGATAAAAAAAATCTTTTTCCTGAAAATAGTGCTCAAATTAATTAACTTAGAGGAAAGGGGTTGCTAGGTTTTTTTTCTCCCCAAAGACTTTTTGTTAGGTGATAAGTAGTGATAAGTGTTAGGCGTGTGAGTTCAAGGCCAGCCTGCTCTACAGAGCAAGTTCAGGACAGCCAGTGTACAGAGAAGCCCTGTATCAAAAAACAAAACAAAAATTATGAAATTAAATCCAATTTCATGTTTATGATAGTTCTGTTATTTTCTTTAAATTATATGAACATTTTCTTATACTCCCTAGTAATATATTCAGTTGGAAATATTGAAAAAAATTAACAAAACTGCTGTAATTTTGGACTTGAGCTGTAGCTTAGTGTATATGCCTAGCATACACAAAGCCCTGACTCAGTCCTAAGGACTGCACAAAACTGTGTAAGGTGGTACATGTCTGCAGTCACAGTATTTCAGAAGTGGAGTCTAGAGGATCAGATGTTCAAGGTCATCCTCAGCTTTGAGGCATGTTCAAGACTAGCCTGTAGTGTATCAGATTCCCATTCTAAAAAGCAAACATCAGCTGGGTGTGATAGCCCCTGTCACAGTGTCAACCTGGGCTACAGAGTAAGAGGCTAAGTTAATTAATGAATTAAATTATAAATCTGACATCCAGTCCCATCTTATAAAACACAGTAACAGGATACTCATAGCATTTTTAATGTTTTGTAACATGCATGACAAGTGTGCCATTGAAATCATCATGAAAACACAAGCATTCCAACTAAATTAGGTCCTTTAAACATGGGAACGTTCACTGACCTTAAATGTCTCTATGTCTTCTATCTTTACCACAAATTCATCGCGTTCTTTGTATTGGCCTTCTCCTCCACTTTCTACATTTTCCTCGTCTGTAAAACCTTCTATGGCAACTGTAGCCTGTCCTTTAGCAAACTGGTCTGCAGGAAGACTATCAAGTTGGATAGCTTTGGGGGGTTCTGTGGAGTTTGCATTTTCCAGGGTGTTTGCAGCAGATGAGGTCAAATGAAGGTCTTGTTTAACTGCACCAGCAGAGGAGGAAGTGGGAGCAGCACCAACTGTCTCGGCAGATGCACCAGGAGTTGACATAGGTAGAGCTTCTGAAACTAAATAATGCAAACAGAATCAATGGCAAACATTTAAACAGTTCTATGTTTTGAGTAAGGTCCAAAACCTTAGCGTAAGTTATTTTTGTAATCAATTGCTTAGAAACAATTCCACAGGAAGAAATGAAAGACCAGTTGTTAATCTAAGAATGAAAGATGTACAAATTGAATCAGGACTAGAAGACTGCATTGCAAACCTGAAGCTATGACCTACCTATCTTTCCTCTCCTCAAACTGCTCTAAACACAACAAAAATAATTTCAGAAGGCAGAGACACACAAAAGTGACAGGAACTAAGAAAGGATCAGATAACCAAAGCTTTAAGAACTCCTAGAAGAAAGGTAATTGGATATGGAAAAGAAAGAAACAGGTTGGAGAGTTGGCCCAGTGGTTAAGAGCACTCGCTACTTTCCAGGGGACCCTTCATAGACTTCCAGCATCTACACAGCACCTCATAACTGTCTCTAATTCCAGTTCCAGGAGATCTGACACCCTCTATTGCCTCCATGGGTACCTGGTACAAACATGGTGTACAGACTTACACGCAGCCAAACCCTACCCCACACACATATAACAACAACAACAACCAAATACTTCAAAACAAGTGAAATAGACAAACTCCTAAAAAGACACAAACTATTAAAAAGAACTCAGGAAGAATAAAAATATAAATAAACTAATTAATTAGCCAAATAAACAAAAATAAAAAACCATCCTATAAAGAAAAAGCACAGGCCTCAGAAACTGCTAAATTCTAGAGTGAAGGGACCAAATACTAGTACTAACTCCAAAAATAAGAAAATACTCCCCACTCACTTTATGAGGGCAGTCTCACTATGTAGCCTAGGATGGCTACTCAGAGATCCACCTGCCTCTGCCTCCAGAGTACTGGGACTAAAAGCACAAGCCATCATGCCCAGCAATACAGTGTTTTTCTAATAACAAAACTAGATAACATAATAAAAATAATAATAATGAGAAAACTACATATCCCTAATGACATAAACAAAAGTCTTTAATAAAATCCAGTGACCACATCGAGATGTAAAGAGTTAAACAAAAGCTAGTTGTTGTAGCTCAGTGGTAGAGTCTATTCCAACAGGCACAAGCCATAATGTCAATCCATAGTACAAAAATAAATAAATTAAATAAACAAAAAGAGCAAATAAATACATAAGTAAAAGCATACTATTATGACGAAGTAATATTTATCTTCGAAATGTAATTCACGCCGGGTGGTAGTGGCGCACACCTTTAATCCCAGCACTCGGGAGGCAGAGCCAGATGAATCTCTATGAGTTCGAGGCCAGCCTGGTCTACAGAGCAAGGTCTAGGACATAGCATTAATGGGCAAAAGATGAATCTTTTCAACAAATGCTATCTTTCACAGGTAGCCACCTATGAAAGAGTGAAGTGAACCTTTACCTTGTGTCATATACAAAATTAAATAAAAACAGATCACATACCAAAATGCAAAAGCTAAAATTATGCAATTATTTGAAGAAAAAATGCCAATCCTTATGATCTAAGTTAGGTTATCATTTTAGCATACTACCAAGAACATATGGGACCAAAGAAAAACAAGGTGAATTTCATTAAATATGTAAAACTTATGCTGTAATTGCTGTCCCCAGCCAAGTAGATGAAAATGAAGTATTTAAAATCAGATATTTACTGATTAGAGATGTGTATTCAGAATATATGTAGAACACTTAAAGTTCTATAATAAAAAGACAAATGTTCAACTTTTAAAATGGGCAAATGGGCCGGGCGGTGGTGGCGCACGCCTTTAATCCCAGCACTCGGGAGGCAGAGCCAGGCGGATCTCTGTGAGTTCGAGGCCAGCCTGGGCTACCAAGTGAGTCCCAGGAAAGGCGCAAAGCTACACAGAGAAACCCTGTCTCGAAAAACCAAAAAAAAAAAAAAAAAAAAAAAAAAAAAAAAAAAATGGGCAAATGGAGCTGGAGAGATGGTTTAGTGGTTAAGGGCATTTTACGCTATCAGAGAGACCAATACCTCCCATTGGGTGCCCCACAAACCCTGTAACTCCAGCTCCAAAGGCTTTGACATGCTTCTGACCTCTATGGGCACCTACACACACACACACACACACACACACACACACACACACACACCCCCACACTCACCCCTATACCTACATACAAACACATACACAAACACAAACATACACACACACACACACACACACACACACACACACACACACACACACACACGTAAAATAAGCCATTATGAAAAATGGCCAAAGGATATAAACATATTTGAGAAAAATTATCAGCTATAATAAAAATGGAGAAAAGATGTTAATTATAATATCAAAAGAAAAAAAAAAACATGCCCCTAATCACACAACTTCAAAATATATCAACTAAATTCCCACTGAGGATATAGGTTACTGGTACAGAACTTGCCTAGCATGTGGTAGACCTTGGGTTCTGGTAGACCTTGGGTTCTATTTTCAGTACTACAAAGGTAAATATGTAAATAAATAATAAAGAGAACGAGAATATGCCATCTTATAAATATATAACCCAGCCTTAAAAATTATAAATACTTTTATACACCTGTTCCAGCTACCCATCATTTTCATAATTCTTGAAGCATGTAGTTTTTTTACTTTTGTTTACTGTATGTCGTCTGTGTGTGCATGCATGCTACAGGGCTTGTTTGGAAGAGTTAGTTCTCGTCTACATTTACATGGATTCGAGGATCAAACTCAAATTGTCAGACTTCCTGGTAATTGCCTTTACCCACTGCGCTACCTCATTTGCTCCCCCTGAGAAATCCTACATAGAATGTTTTCCTTGAAGAATACATGTTTATTTTCTTTCTCTAGAAATTTTTTACTTTATTTATTTACTTTTATTTTTGTCAAGGGTATGTGTCTCACTAGATAGCCCTGACTGTCTTGGAACTCATTATGTAGATCAGGCTGGCCTCAAATTCAGAGATCTACCTGCCTCTGCTTCCCGAGTTCTGGGATTAAAGGTGTGCCCCACTACACCTGGCTTCTTCAGAAATTTTTTTAGAAGATATATTTGAGTAATAATACCAAGTAATATGCTTCTACTTTGTACTCATGGAATTATTTACCAAGCCACTTACAAAATTCATAAAATTCTGAAGGGTATGGTGGTATATATCTTCAATCTCAGTACTTGGGAGACATAGACAGGTGGATCTGTGTGAGTTTGAGGCCAGCTGGTCTTCACAGTGAGTTCCAGTCAGCCAGGGCTACATGGTGAGACCTTGTCTCAAAAAATAATTTCTTTTTTTTACGCCCCCCCCCCCCCAGATAGGGTTTCTCGGTGGAGCCCTAGCTGTCCTGGAATTTGTTCTGTAGACCAGGCTAGCCTCGAACTCAAAGAGATCCACATGCCTCTGCCTCCCGAGTGCTGGGATTAAGGGCATGTGCCATCACAGTCACTGGGCAAGAAATTTTTTAAGTAACATTTTAATGTAGACATTTGAAAACTTAAACTAGAGAAAACAGGGCTATGAATTACTTTTCTAAATAATAAAGTACTATTTAATAGACAAACAACGTTTGACCATTATTCACAGCCTCTTCAAAGCAATCACCAGAGCTGGAAAGATGGTTCTGTGGGCACCAGACATGCAAGTAGTATACAAATATACATAGTATACATACATACATAAAAGCAAAACACCCATACACATAAAATTTTTAAAAAAGAACTGAAATATCAAACCATTAAAAACAAATTACTATAAATACAGTTAATGGGATATGGCCAGAGTATGGTATAAAGAAACATAAAAGCTTAAATATCATTCAGCAAACAGAACATACAATAATAATGAAGTATTAAAGTTAAGAACCAAAAAGGAGAATGTAATACCAAAGGAAGGTGAGATGGCTTAACAGGTAAAGTCACTTGCCAAGCCTGAAAACCTGAGTTCAATCCTTGGGTTCCATAAGGTGGAAGGAGAAAACCAACACCTACCAGTTGTCCTCTGACTTCCACATGTACAACACAGATGTGAGTATCCCTCCCAACATGCACATGCAAACGAATGTAATTTAAAAGAAAGAGGGAGGGCAAGATGGCTCAGAGATTAAGAGCACTGGCTGCTCTTGCAGAGGTCCTGAGTTCAATTCCCAGAAACCACATGGTGGCTCACAACCATCTGTAATGAGATCTGGTGCCCTCTTCTGGTGTGCAGGCATACATTCAGGCACAACAACGTATGGGTTATAAATAAATTAAAAAAAAAAAAAACCCAAAAACAAAAACAAAGGGGGGGAGGGAGGGAGGGAGGAACAGGTTAAGACTTGGATTAGGAGTCCAATAATATAGAAAAAAATGGGAAGAAATGACAAACAGGTCTGTGCAGAATTAAGAAGTTTCTGGACAAAAAAGGAAAACATCTGTAAGAGTGAAGAGACAACTAAAAAAATGAGAGAAAAGGGCCAGAAAGATGACTCAGCATTAAGAGCACTGGATGCTCTTCCAGAGGAACTATTTCCAGTGGCTCACAACTCTAACTCCAGCTTCAGAAGATCCAATGCCTTCTTCCGGCTTTTTTTTTTTTTTTTTTTTTAAGATTTATTTATTTATTATGTATACAGCATGTATGACTGCAGGCCAGAAGAGGGCACCAGATCTCATTACAGATGGTTGTGAGCCACCATGTGGTTGCTGGGAATTGAACTCAGGACCTCTGGAAGAGCAGTCAGTGCTCTTAACCTCTGAGCCATCTCTCCAGCCCCCTTCTTCCGGCTTTTATGCGCATCAGGCATATACATGGTATGGGTGCACATATATACATTAAGACAAAACACTCATACAAGTAAGATTTAAAAAAAAAAAAAAAAAAAAAAAGCTGGGTGGTGGCGGCACATGCCTTTAATCCCAGCACTGGGAGGCAGAGGCAGGCGGATCTCTTTGAGTTTGAGGCCAGCCTGGTCTACAGAATGAGTTCCAGGACAGCCAAGTATACAAACACAGAGAAACTCTGTCTTGGAAAACCAAACAAAAAAGAACAGGACTATACCAGTTATTCATCTCTATAATCCCTGGAGAGATTCATATGTAGAGCATATAAATAACTTCAATTATCATTTTAAAAAATTTATCGTATCTTTGTTTATGGGTGTTTTTCTGCATATGTTTGTGTACCACGTGCATGCCTGGTACTCACGGAGGTCAAAAGAAGGCATCAGATCCCCTGGGAATGGAGTTACAGATGGTTATCAGTCACCACATGGAAGAGCAGCCAATTATCTTAAGCACTGAACTCTGTTGAGAGATATTTGATCTCACTGTGAAACTCTAAGACTGTGTTAATAAAATTAACCTTGGATCAGGGGTGGATCCAGCGACTAGTTGACAGAAATTAGCCAGAGAGGACGAAGAAGCCAGGAATATGGACAGATAGACCTACAGGAAGGAGTAGGGAAGGACTTCGAGATTCTCGGTCTTTTTTGGTTTGTGGAGAGACGATGTGGAAGGTCATCTAGTTGCTTCTCGGCTTCTCTGATCTAGCAGGTTTTCATCCCAAAAATCTGACTCCTGAGTCTTTATTGGTAAATAGAATGACAGAGACTTAGTTAAAACCTACATTTGCAGGCCACAGCCTAGCCAGTCCCACCAGGCCCAGGTCTGAGCAGCAGAGTGCTGACCAGGGTCAGGGGCACAGATGGTAATTAAAATATCAGTAGATTCAGGTGCGAGCCCCTAGGCTGACATAAAAACAACAGAGTCCCAGCATCCTACAAGAATTATTTAAACAGCAAAAGTTAAATTAAAAATTCAAGCAATAAATGAAACAATTAACTGAATATAGTTCTGAATAGTATATATGACTGTCCATATATGAAAAAAATGTTCAAAATCCTTAGCTATCAAGGAAATGCAAATTAAAACTACACTAAAATCAGTGAAACCAGGTTCACATGCTGGCCTGTCACTAGTCACTAGTCACATGGGCTTCAGTAGTTCACTTACTGTTATACCACCTATGTGCATCTCTCTTTCTCTATTTATTATTTTTAATAGTGGGCATGTGTATAACTGGGTAGAAGAGTGCAGGTGCCCAAAGAAACATCAGGTGGCCCCCTGGAGCTGAAGTTACAGGGGGCTGTGATATTCCCAACATGGGTACTAGGAGATTCAAACTCAGGTCCTCTGGGAAAGCAGTATCATGTGCACTCAACTGCTGAGCCACCTCCTAACCCTTGTTTCTGGCATAGAGGTGCTGGTTATATAAATTGCTGTAATATTTTTTCTTTAACCTGTTCCTTAAAATAGTAAACTGTGGCTGCACTGGTTGCTCAAGCCTTTAATCTCAGCACTGAGAATGAGACCTTATTTCAAAAGAAAGAAAAAGAAAAAGTGTTCTTACCTGTCAACTGTTTATTGAAGGTAGTGCTTCTCAAAACCTTTCTTATGTTAATAAAAAGGAAGTGAGGTGTCTACACCAGGATATAGAAATATAGTGAGAAGCCAGCACAGAATCCAAGTTCTCTTTTTGACTAGATTAATATGCATTTTGTATATAACTACATCTAATATTAAAATGTTAATCTTTGAGTAAAACTGAAGTATTAAGAAAATATGCTAGGTTTATGCAAGAGGACCTGTAACACAATGCTTCCTATTCCAAAACTGCCTTAAGATGTCTCCACTTAGAGAAGTGCAGATAGCAGGCTGTGGAAGGTGCTATGTGTGGAATAACCAAAATCCTCTATGTAAGGAAATGTCAAAGAGCAAAGCCTCAAGATATCTTCTTTTTTTTGCAGAGCTGCATACAACTAGAAAGGTTTTAAATGTATGTCATAGCTAAAACGCTAATGGTAGGATGTGATAGGTGTGAATCTGTTGAAAACATTACCTGTTTTCTTTGTTTTATCAGAAGTAGCATCCAGCGCAGTTAAGGGAGCAGAGATGTTCTTATAGATATCATGGCCACACATGCCAGGATCTTCCTCATCAGAAGAAAAAGAAGACAATTGTTCAACATTTTTAAGTTCATTGTCAGCTTTTTCTGATGGACTGACCCCTCCAGTCTCCAGTGCTAATGGCACAGGTGTTGCAGGTGACATCTTTGCAAGTGGTGGGGGATAGATGTTCCGGGTGACTTGGGTTCCTGATCGTCTGCTCTTATTAGGCATTCGAACAGCAAGGGTGGAAAACTGTTGCTTGGGCCCACACTTCAGGAAGTCTAAAAAAGAAGCAATAAATCCTGTTTTGACCTCTGGCTGCTTCTCCTCTACTTCCTTGATCTTCTGCCTCATCTTTTCTTGATGCTGGTAACCTTCATCACAGCTTTCTGAGGAAGGGGGAGTATACGGTAAATACATGTCTGTACCCCTGGGGTTCTGGCGCTTGCCTTGGGCAGACTTTTTCAGCTGTTTCTGACTACTGTCCTCTTCCTCTTTACCTTGTCCTTTTCCTTTAGCTTTCGTCTTGGGAAGGTTAAAATATGTCGCATCTTGCTTCTCCTCTTCAGTCTTGCCACTGGCTGCATCCCCAGGCTGCGCCATGGCCAGCAGAGCAAGTGTGCTCCTTCTCTGGCTCACCGACATGGTGCTGTCCTCACCCACTAGGGTGAAGTCATTCTCTGATGCTGCACTCTCTCCACTTACGCTCTGGCTAGTAGAAACAAACTCGTGATTTCTGTTACTACTCAATGCACTGTCAACAGCAATTTCACTATCTTCTTTAGATTCATGATTTATAACCAACTGTTTCTTAAATGGGTCAGAACTTTGCTCCTGAACTTCATGACCTGGTCCAACCATGGCTGAAGGTGCTTTAGTTGGTATATTTTGACCAGATGCTTCCACATGCTGTTGATCAAGGATTGTTTTTGACTGAAGGGTGGGTACCGATGAAAGGTTTACAGTAACCTGATTTCCATTTAAGGAAATGTCATTAATATTCTGTGGCTTTCCTACTGTAGCTGTTATAAAGTCGGAATTCACATGCCTGACATCTAATGACTGCTGAAAATGAGATTTAGAATCACCACCTTCAACAGCCTGCATGGTTTCATTTGAAGTTGACTTGGAAAAGTCAGAGGGTGTAACCCCACAAGCTGCTGCTGTAGCTGCCAAGATGTCATCTACATTTGATAAAATATTTCTTTCATCACTGAGAAGCATTGCCTCTGGGAAGCATATCGATCCAAGAGAAACAAACTGATTCTTTGAATCATGTGGATTGGTTTCATTGAAAGGGCCCTTCGTTGTTAGCTGCTGCAAAGGTTTTGAAGGTTCAGGGAGGTCTAGTTTCATAATATCAGAATTTTGAGGATGGAGCTGCTCCTGGGGATGCTCACCATTGCTCTGGATGATATGACCATCCATCTGAAGGAAAGAATGGACCACTTGTTGAGGACTCTGTACACGTTGTACTTGTAAAGATGGCTTTGCTTGTCCCAGGCTTGCCTGCAGAATCCCAGCCTGCTGAAGAATCTGTAAATCACAGGCAGAATCTAAAAGGACTGGTGTATTAGGAAGAGCCTGATGACTATGCCCTAAAGCATGATTTGGAATCTGTATCTGAGATGAGGCACTAATTATTTGATCATGCTGTTCCTGAACCTTGGCTTCATGCATCTTATGGATGAGAGAATGCTGCTGGTTGAGGTCTTTAGTGTTCAACCTTATCTGTGGAGCTTGCATTAAATTAGTTGCCTTCTTAAGATCAGGGTTTATTGCATTATTGGGCTGGCCACTTTGCTGGCTAAGTTGTGTCACTGAACCAACCATGTTTTCTTCTTGTTTTGAGCCCTGGAGAGCAACTCCAACCACTTGGTCTTCAAGGTGGGAGTTGTTTCTGGTTATCCTCTGAGAATATCGGTCATCTGACTTTGATGTCTTATAAACTGACTCTTGAGCATTTCCTTCTCCATCAGGTAGCCTTTGGCTTGACTCAAGAGATGCCTGTGACTGCAATGCCTGTAACTTTTGCACTGGAAAATCATCATCTTGCTTTGAGGATGTATACACATTTGAGTCAAGTTTTCTCTCAGCATAAGACTTTGGATCAGGGGAAGGTATGCTATTCTGTATTGCCTGACCACGAGTAGAGGATGCAAAAGATGACTGCACAGCAGGCAAAAACTTTTGGGGCTGAGGTGGTGAAGATCCTTGGGTGTGAGTGTTTGGGGATGAATGCATAGAAATATAATTTGGTGTTGGGCTAGAATCTGGCAAGCTCTGGCCCCGAGAGGCAGAAGAATAAGAAAGAGAAGGGGCTGTTAATGTCAGAGACTGACCAGACGCATAGCTTTCTGAAGGGCTAACAACTGATAAAACCTGTGATTGAGATGAATAACTGACTTGTGTTTGGCTAACTGGTGACAGACCCTGAGAGTGACCTACTGATGACAGGTCTCCTGTCTGAGCAGGGTAATTCTCATTTGTAACTAAAGATAATACTTCTTGCTGATTGGACGAATAACTAAGTGTCTCATTTTCAGAGGTTACAGGCTGAGATGACCCAGAAAAAGTCAATGTTTTGTATAAGGATGGCAATTTCTCAACCCTGCTGGACCTATAAACATGTGAATGAACAATAGATGGCACATTATGTGGCTGTACTAAACCATAATTTTGGGACTGACTGACTGATAAAAGGCTGGGTAGCTGTGCTGTAGAATAAATTTGTGCTTGACCTGATATTACAGAACTCTGGTTATGTAAAGGTTTAGAATAGTTTAGTGTTTGCACAGGAGGAATCACACTTTGAGGCTTCAAAATTGTAGTTGATGTTAGTGGTTGTTTTGTAGAACAGCCATCTACTTTTGTAGCAGAAGGAAGATACCCTGATGATGGAATTACAGATGAATAAGACTGAGCAAGTTCTGCTGAGACCTGAGGGGTCTTCTGTTGCAATGCTCCATTGCTCACCTGAGTAGAATCTCGAATTGAGCTACAGGATAAAGATGACTGCCTGGATGTTTCCTGAAAATTACCAATACTTGCACTTGACAGATAACTATGTAAGGGATGCTGTGAACCAGTCAGTTGTGCCTGAATAGACTGGGTACTTGAAGGCCGCTGGTGGTGTTTAATAACACTACATTCTCGAAGAAGGGCTCTTTCAATGGAAGCAGCAGAACTAGTAAAAAGAGCTGAACTGTAGGCTTGAGGGGTTTGCTGGGCTCCCCCAAGTGTTGAAGGCAACAAACTAAATTGAGGTTGTAAAAGATGGGGTGCTGACTCTTGAGCTGAACGATATGTTGAAGACTGAGGTGGTATGCTGTTACTTAATGCAGAACTGCCCAGGCGCTCAAATGCCAAAGCAGTTGGAACAGTTCCCTGGGAAGTCTTAATTTGTAGCAAAGGATCATGAGGGTTTAAAATTCCATTTGACGTAGTGTTAAAAGATGAATCCTGAAGCACCAAAGGTGAGGTGGTCACAAAGTTTCTATTGCTAAAGGTGGCAGGGTGCTGATAAGCGGACAGCACAGGGGGTGGAAGTGTCCCAGCAGTGGGCAGGGGTCCCGTAACAAACAGCTCAGTTGTTGCTGAGGAATGCATGCCTATGAAGAGAACATACAGAAATCTTCATGTAATTGTAGCACAGATACCTAAATAAATGTTGACATAGTACTGACAGACAACTCTTAGCCCATCAAAACATCTATAGGCTAATAAAAGGCCTTACAAATTGGATCTGTATATAAACTTTTAAAATTACATTTAAAATTAGCTTTCTTTTTTTGTTTTTGTTTGTTTGTTTGTTTGTTTTTTTCAAGACAGGGTTTCTCTGTGTAGCCTGTTTGTCCTGGAATTCGCTCTGTAGACCAGGATGACCTCTAACTCACAGAGATCTGCATGTCTCTGCCTCCCTAGTGCTGGGATCAAAGGCAAGCACCAGCATTGCCTGGCTTTTAGCTTTCTTTTTTAAAAAATTTATTCATTTTTATTTTATGTGCATTGGTGTTTTGGCTGCGTGTATGTCTGTATGAGGGTGTCGGGTCCCCTGGTACTGGACAGTTGTGAGCTGCCATGTGGGTGGGTGCTGGGCAATGAACCCAGGTCCTCTGGAAGAGCAGTCAGTGCTCTTAACCACTGAGCCATCTCTCCAGCCCCTTAGATTGCTTTCTTAAAGCAAAATCTAAGTTCCGAAAGAAGTAGCAGTTATAAAATAGGTGAGTTTACACATAGGGAATTGGACAAATGCCATATGAAAATGGAAGCCAGTAAAAGTGTACAGAACTCTCTGGCAGTTAATTTACCCCAAATTCCTAACACAAAATAATGAAGTAAAATGTACAAAACATTAAAATTAAAACACTAAATTGCCTATACCTAACATAATAAATAAAAAATAAGAGATGTTGTTAACACTGCCAAGTTTTCTTTTTCTCTCTTTCTTTTTTGTTAAACCAAATTATGTTCACTGAAGAAATCTCTTGCACTTCAAGTACTGACTTCTCATGAACTGTCCAACAACAAAAGATACATAACTGTTATGAAAAACTGACCATTAATTAATAAGAAAATGCCAAGAGACTGTACATTTCAGGACAGCATTCTTTCTTTTTTTTTGCCCCCCCCCCCCCCAACAGAGCTTCTTCATGTACTTTTGGTGCCTATTCTGGACCTGGCTCTGTAGCCCAGGCTGGCCTTGAACTCAGAGATGCACCTGCCTCTGCCTCCCGAGTGCTGGGATTAAAGGCGTGCACCACTATGTCTGACTCTGGTTAGGTATATATTAATCCTCCAAAGATGCAAGAAAGAAAAATGTGTCTGTTTATTAGCATTAAAGCCAAGCTTTACCTCATTTTCATTGTAACAGTCTCACGCCATAGATATCTTATATATTTATAAACCAAAATGTGAAAGTTGATTTTCCTTCTTATTCACTCAATAAACCCAGAATCATAATATACTTAACAAAAGAACTTTACCAGTTGCTTGAGGAGTGGTGCCATAACCAGGAAGCTGATGAGAAGCTGCAAATGTTTGTCTTTGAAGGATATCTGGTTCTGACTGTGAGGGATGTCCATCTTCATAGCTTAAATGAGAGAGGATAGTATTAAAATACATAATACAATACATATTATAAATATAATAAATAATACAAAGTACAATATATAATGTAAAATAATTTTTACACACACACATACACACACACTCCAAATGAGATAAAGTATTTACAGGAGAGCAACTAGCAGTTGCAAGTTGCTTTAGCCAAAAAACACACAGAACTAGCAAAAACCAAAAGCATAAGACAGAAATAAACTTCACAGGTAGGGATGGGAGTACATGCGTTAAGTTTCTTCTAGTTTAGATACCGGAATATACCCATTTTAAAGAGCAGGTTCACTAAATTTGATAAATTAATATGCCAGTCTAATAAGAACAATGCAACTGAATCGTTACATAGACAGTGCCAAAACCAGTAACTTTTTAAATTAGTATATTGGTTAGACAGATTCATATTTCAGATTCCCATCTTCCATCCCTGTCTCCAGCCTAGTTTACCTTCCTCTTTGAAAATAGTCCCCCAGGGAGGTAGTGATGCACGCCTTTAGTCCCAGAACTCGGGAGGCAGAGGCAGGCAGATCTCTGTGAGTCCCAGGACAGCAAGCGCTACCCCCGTCTCAAAAAAAAAAAAAAAAAAAAAAAAAAAAAAGAGAGAGAGAGAGAGAGAGAGAGAGAGAGAAAGAAAATAGTCCTATATCATGTCTTATACTTTTCTGAGTATACTTAGTTTAATTGGTGGAAATACTGTATAAAACAATGGTTTCTCAATGACATTACTGTACATGTATAGATGTACTTATACCACATTTTTCTATCCATTCATCCACTGATGGACACCCTAAACCAGTATCACAACCTGGCTAATGTGAATACTGATAGTCTAAACAAGATACCCAGCACTGCAGGGATCTCTGCTCTACGCTAACTTTGATGCCTTAGAGTATATTACCCAGGAGTAGTATAGCAGGGTGATATGTATCTTAGTTTTAGTTTTCTAAATAACGATTTCCGCAGCATGTAGACTAAGTAAATCATATTCGTACAGATTGTATATAAAGGTTTTTCCCCCTTCTCCCAACCTCTGCATCTGTTTTATTTTCTTGTTGATAACCTGGGGTAAGATGCAATCTCAGTGTGGTTTTGATATGTACTTTCTTATGGCTAAGGATATTAAACAGAAATGTTTAATTCACTGGTCCATTAGATTGGGTTACCTCTTACTGTGTAGTTTTAATTTGTTAGTTTTATGTGTATGTGTCTATGTCTGTGTGAATGTATGTTTATGATGTGCATATAGGAGCTTTAGGAAGCCAGAAGCGAGTGGGGATCCCCTAGAACTGGACAGCTGATGAGCTGTCATGTCAGTGCTGGGAACACCCTTTCCTCTGCAAAAACAGTAAGTACTCTTAACCTGTGAGCTATCTCTCCAGTCCCTAGTGTGGAGTATTTAATTATTTGACTTTTTATATAATCTGGTGACAGGCACAGACGAAGACTTTCTGAATGGGTCTCCAGTAGCTCAGGAAATAAGAATTAAACAAATGGGATTCCATAAAACTAAAAGGTTCCTTCCTACACACCAAAGGAAACATCAACCAGGGCTAAGAGACAGCCTTTGGAGTGGGAGATCCTCACCTGGCAGAGAATTAATATCCAGAGAATACAAAAAGCAAAGTTTTACCCAAGTCTTCTGCCCAGGCCAGGCATGGTGGTGCACACCTTTAACCCCAGGACTGGGAGGCAGAAGGAGGGTCTTTGTAAGTTTTAGGCCAGCAAGGGCTAAAGTAAGATCTTGTCTCAACAATGAAAACAAAATATAATTTTTTTGCCCAATTTTATTTGGGTTGTTTTGCAGTTTCATGTTCTTCGGTTTCACTTATTCACAGTAAATCTTGGTTTGAAAATTCTAAGTAGATTTTTTTTTCAGAAATAAACTGCTCCTATTTTTTTAAATTATATTAGACTATATTAAGTATACAAAATAATGGGCTTTGTGATGATTTTCTAGTGTATAAAGTACGTTTCTTTCTTCTTTCCATCCTTTCTTCCTTTTGAGACAAAATCTTGCTTATAGTTCTGTCTGGAGTGGAACTCTCTATGTAGACCAGGCTATCCTCAAAGTCACAGAAATCTACCTGCTTCTGTTGTGGAATATTTGTTTACACCGTGAAGGTGTGTCTTTGCCAAGGCGCCTTCTGATTGGTTTAATAAAGAGCTGAATGGCCAACAGCTAGGCAAGAAGAGATCAGGCAGGACTTCTGGGGACAGAGAGGACTCTGGGAAGGAGAAAGGTGGAGATGCCAGAAGACATGGAAAGTAAACAAGAGGTGCAAGATGGAAGAGAGGTAACGCCATGTAATAGATCATAGATTAATATAAATGGGTTAGTTTAAGTTGTAAGAACTATTTAGGAGCAATCCTAAGCTATAGGCTGTGCCTTTACAATTAATAAGTCTCAGTGTTGTCTTCTGTGAGCCTGCGGCCCAAAGAAAAATGAATCTACATGCCTCTGCTCCCAAGTGCTGAGATGCACGGTGTGTACCAGCATGCTCAGCTATGTAATGGACTTCAATCTCATCCATACCCACCTTACCCTCTTTTGTTGGTCTTTGTTTTCTCTTTCCCGATAGTCCTTTTAGGGTCTCAATGTGTAGCCCCCTGGCTCGTCTTGAACTCACAGAGATCCTTTGTCTCTGTCTGAGTGCTAGGATTAAGGGCATGTACCACCTAGTCCAGCTTTTTTCATTTAACGTGTAACTCCACCTCCATCTCTTTTACTACAAATGACATGCTTTCATTCTTTATGGCCAGATAATACTCACTTGTATAAGCATATACTTGAGAAAGCAAAACTACAAGTTAAGGGAGAACTGCTGAGTTACCAGGTTGTTGACTTAGGCTTCAGGAACAAAGCTCTTGCCTCCAGCAAGCACAAAGGCCTGAGTTTGGGCCTCAACGCCACACACATACCTTTTTAGTAATTCTAATTGATTTGCAGTGGTCTCTCATTACATTTAATAATTAACAATGTTGAACATTTTCCTCATCTGGCATGAAGAAACCTCTAGCAATTTTATTTGTGAATCTATGAGTTTGAGGCCAGCCTGGTCTACAGAGAGAGTTCCAGGACAGTCAGAGCTACACAGTAAAGCCCTGTCTCGAAAAACCACCCCCCCTCCCAAAAAAGGAAAGAAACAAATGAGCTCCTTGGGCAGATACAAATATTTTCTCCCAACCCATAGCTTTCATTTCCTAAAAACATCTTCAAAAAACTAGTACTAAATTTAATCAAATTTTAATTTTTAAATACACTGTCATTTGGCTAAAATTACAATAAAAACCTTTGTTTAACCCAATGTCTCAAAGAATTTTTCCCCCTTGAGTATTCTTCTGGAAATAAGAGAATAAGAGTGGGGGCTGGAGAGATGGCTCAGAGGTTAAGAACACTGACTGCTCTTCCAGGGGTCCTGAGTTCAATTCCCAGCACCCACATGGTGGCTCACAACCATCTGTAATGAGATCTGGCGCCCTCTTCTGTGTACATAATAAATAAATTAAAAAAAAAAAAAGAGAATAAGAGTATTCTTCTGGAAATAAATTCTTTCAGAGTACAAGCTCAATAGCTCATCAGTCTCTAACAACAGGAACTGGGGGTGTATCAGGTAGTGTATTTAACATGTGCGACACTCTCCATACAACTCCCAGCAGGAAAGAAAACGTGAAAAGATACTCTTAATTTCTTTATTGCTGTAACAAAATACCCTGTAACTTAGAAGAGAAAGAGTATTTTAGCTCACAATCCATCACTGCAGGGAAAGTCAAGGCAGCAGGAACTTGGAGCAGCTCGTCACATCCACAATCAAGAGCAGAGACAGAGACCGCAAGTGTGCATACTCACTGCTCAGCTAGCTTTCTCCTTAATGTAGAGGACCCAGACCCTGCGAGTGGTGCTGCCTACTCGTTGGCTGGGTCTTTCAACTTCAATTAACATAATAAAGAGCAACACACACACACACACACACACACTCTCTCTCTCTCTCTCTCTCTCTCTCTCTCTCCCTCTTGGAGACTTTTCCCAGGTGACTCTAGGTTATAAAGTTAACAAAATACCTCAGAGTTTGATTCTGAAATATCTGCATAGTCTTCTAGAAGCTAAAAATCTATAATCTAAAACTCAAACACTCTAACATCTGCAAGTGTGTGAAGATTATGCAATGTTCAAAACATCTGGATTTCAGATTCCACTTGGAGTTAATTTTTGAACAGGATATAAAGTCATAGCTGAGATTTTCCCCCCCCCACACACACACACTAACATACACAAACATTAGATTGAATCCAGGGCTTGTACACACCAGGCAAGCACATGACAGCACTAAGCTACATTCCTAGTCCTTGACTTTTGGAGATACATCTCCTCCTTCCTACACAGCCTAAATTAACTTCAAACTCATGATTCTATGGCCTCAGTCTCCCAAGTAGCTAAGGCAAGGGGCATATTACTATTTCCTCCATCCTCTTTCTTTTCATTCCCCAACCCTCTTTTATTTCCCCACAAGACTAGTAACATTCATCATAGTACACATTTCCTGGTTGGCTTATTAGATAGTTAATAAACACATCAACTCCACAAGGATGAGGTCTTTGCTTATTCACTGCTTTATCACTAGCACAAAGGATTGTATTTGATACACTGTAGATACTTACAAGTAATTAAAATTTTATGCTCAGTTTCAGAACACTGACTAAGCATCTACTCAGTTGCCAGGCATCTTGCTAAATGTTGGGGACCTAAAATTCAAACATTAAGCCAGAGCATCAGCTTATATCTATACATTAATAACCTGGCACTTTTGCAGTAGGCACACACGAGGTACATATACACACATACATAGAAGCAAAAAAAAACAAACCTCAAAATAAAAATAAACTTAAAAAATAAGTTACAGAAAGCAATACAAGAAATACTGTTTAAAAACACCTTCCAAACATTTATTAATAGGATATTTGTTGTTTTTGTTTTGCTTTGTGCATGTGTGTGTTTAAACAAATTATCTCAAATTACTTTCTTTTCTTTCTTGGGGGAGATGGGAGTTTGAGAGTGGGTCTCTCCATGTAGTCCTGGAGCTCTCTCTATGTAGACCAGGCTAGCCTCTAATGCACAGAGATCCCCCTGCCTGTGCCTCCCAAGTGCTAGGATTAAAGGTATGGGCCACCATGCCCAGCTGTGTGTATGAGTGTGTATGTGTGTGTGCACTGGTTTTTCAAGATGGTTTCTGTGTAGCCCTGGCTGTCCTGGAACTCACCATGTAGAAAAGGCTGGCCTTGAATTCACAGAGATCCACCTGGCTCTGCTTGTAGAGTAAGACAAGGGCCTCACTATACAGCCAATCTCTGCCTCCTAAATCTTGCGATTAAAGGTGTGCACTGGGACACCTGGCCTGCAGTTTTGTTTTTGGTAACTATTTGAAAGCACAAAGATTCCATGTGGTATAAAGTTAGCTTTTAGTTGACAACAGTTCACAAAATTAAGAAGATCAATTAAAACTTTGTGCTCCTTTCACTCTATGGCCCAGCAATTCCACTCCTGGAGACATGAAAGATTCACACAAAACCACCACATGAATGTTGATAGCATTTTCCTAACAAACAAAAAGTAGAAACAAACTTTAAGTCCAATAACTGAGAAATGAATATAAACAAAATGTGAGACAGCCATATAATGGTATACTGTTCAGACACAAAAGGATGAACACAGAAAATACTAAGCAGAAACCAAAACCAAAAGAGATGCGGCCATATGCGATTCCATTTGCATGAAATTTCCCAAATAAGCAAATCCATGGGGAAACAAGGATCGCCGTGCTTGTCAGGGACTGGGACTAGGACAGAACAAGCAGCAGCAAAGAGGAATGTGGTTACTTATGGGATGAGGAAAATGCACAGTACTACACAGTACTGCCAGCTGTACAGCCTGTGATCATCCAGTGATTAGTGGTAACTGTTTCTTTCTGTGCAACGTATCAGTAAGAAGACAGTCCATGATAGATCTGCCTTCCTGCACCTATGTCAGTCTCCTGTGCCTGGCCCATCTCTATATATTGCATAATCATTTTAAAAACAAGTATACACAGAGCTGGGGATATAAAATAGCTCAGTGGCAGAATACGTGCCCAATACACATACATTCCTAGTTTGGAATACCAGCACTTGGTATTCCAAATACAATGCTGGTATTTCCAAATACAATGCTGGTATTCCAAACTAGGAATATATGTGTATTAGGCAAGTACTCAACAAAAAATACTTGGATTAGGGTCTGGGGATATCGCTCAGAAGTAATGAATTTGCCTCATATGTGTGCAAGGCTCTGAGTTCTATCCTTTGCCAGTTTTTTGTCAACTTGACACAAGCTAGAGTTATCTGGGAAGAAGAACCTCAGTTGAGAAAATGCCTATCAGATTGCCCATGGGTAAATCTTTAGGGCGTTTTCTTGATTAATGTGGGCAGGTCCAGCTCACTGTGGGTAGTATCTCCCTTGGGCAGGTGGTCCTGATTTGTATAAAAAAAACACGCTGAGCAAGCCATGTGGAGCAAGCCAGTAAGCAGAGTTCCTCTACAGTTTCTGCTTCAGTTTCTGACTCCAGGTTCCTGCCCTGACTTCAAGATGGAATGTGACTGAGACATATAAACTGAAACAAAACCTTTTCTCCCCAAGTTGTTTTCGGTCATCTTATTTTATCACAGAAATAAACCCTAAGACAATGCCCATCACAAAATAATTACTCTGTGCAGGAGGCCGTGGGAATGTATAGCAGTGACAACTAGTGTTTAACAGGTCGATCCACCTGGTGGGGAGCCCCACCTGGAAAGACCATGGGGTAACTGTCTACGGAAACTGGTGGGTTTCTGTCTGTAATTTCTCTCATGTGTCACTACATTTCTTCCCTAAGAACTACTATGGGTGCTTTTCCAGTGCTTGTGTGTTCATCTCAAGAATATATTCCATCTTTGGGCACACATAGCTGTGGATGTTCTGGAAGACGATTTCTGTTTAGGTTGTATAATTTTAATGCATAGAAACTATACTAGGATATTTTACATTACTCCGACTGACAGGATTCTCAGTCACAAAGATAGCCTTTTACACAGACAGCTAATTTTGGACTTCGGAACAAACTCAAAACAGATTAAACTGCCCCTGCAGAAAATACACAGAGACTAATTCCCAGGTGTTGTTTACTGCTAAACCAAGGCCAGGCTGTTTACCCTGAGACATAGCTCCTTGCAGTAGTTCTCTTTCTGCGCACCTGACTGTTCAAGGTTCAGTCAACTGTTTACTGTCTGGGATCCCTCACCAACTTAGTGCTACATGCATGGGTCAATGTGACATTACTAGCCTAAGAGAAACTGTATGACTTACCTTGTATTGTGAGAATGGGTAGGGCTCTGAAAATGTAACGTATAATTGTCCAGAGTTTGGCTGTGGGGCAGCAACGGTGGAGTGGAGAGAGACAGCTGTGTAGAGCTGGGTGAAGGAGCTGCTGCCATGAAAGAAAAGCTATGTGAAGGAACTGGGGAAGGAGCTGGGCAGTGAGTGAGTGTATGTGTGTTACAGTTTTAGTGTGTGTGTGTGTGTGTGTGTGTGTGTGTGTGTGCAGAAGGAGCTGAGGAGAGAACATGAATAGCTAGGCAGGAAAGAGCAAGACAGATTTTTCAGAGAAGAGGGGGCTGTGTAAGTGTGTGTGGAAAATGTAGCTGCATGGAAAGAGACGTAACTGTGGAAACAGATATTTTCAGAGAGAGGATTTCTTAAGTTGAAGTAAAAGAGAAAGTTATCATCAGAAAGCATGTGTGTTCCTTTATTATTTACCCCTCAGATAGAAAAAGTCTAGCCCTCAGATATGTAAGAATTTTTCCTAAGCCCTTACTGCATTCATGGGATTTTTTTTAAAGATTTATTTATTTATTATGTATACAATATTCTGCCTACATGTAGGCTTGCAGGCCAGAAGAGGGCACCAGATCTCATTACGGATGGTTGTGAGCCACCATGTGGTTGCTGGGAATTGAACTCAGGACCTCTGGAAGAAGAGCCAGTGCTCTTAACCTCTGAGCCATCTCTCCAGCCCCCATCATGGATTTTCTTGCATTACTCTGGTGGTAGCTGAGGCAGCCCACAGCTACCAATAACTCTGTATATATTTGTATAATTTTAAAATAAATTTCAGAAGGCTAAACATTGTAATGAGCTAACAGCGTGTATTCCTTGAAGTTGTTTTTGTTGAGACAGCATCTCACTACTGTATCCCTGGCTCATATTGAACTTCAGGCCTCTTGCCTCAGCCTCCCTGTTGATGAGATCACAGTAGTGAACTACTTAGTTGACTGTGCACCAATCCTCATAGTTTTTTTTTTTTCCTTCAAGGTATGATTATTTGTTACTCTTAAGAGACTTAATTTTTGACTGGATTCAGAAGCAGAAACTCTGAGAGAGGACAGCTTACATCTCTTGGCAATCTGTTGTTCCTGGTGTTTTTCTTTGGCTGCTGTTGTTAAGAGTTTTCCTGGTCCTGCCTGGCCCATGGTCAGGACAAATCTCTCTCACCCACCAGCCTCTCAGCCGCTCAGACCCAACCAAGTAAACACACAGAGACTTATATTACTTATAAACTGTATGGCCGTGGTAGGCTTCTTGCTAACTGTTCTTATAACTTAAATTAACCCATTTCTATTAATCTATAAGTTGCCAAGTGGCTCATGGCTTACCAGCATCTTAACATCTGCTTCTCATTGTGGTGGCTGACAGCGTCTCTCTGTCTCAGCCTTCCACTTCCCAGAATTCTCCTCTCTCCTTGTCCCGCCTATATGCCTATACTTCCTGCCTGGCTATTGTCCAGTCAGCACTTTATTTATCAATCAATCATCCACAGTACTTAATTCTGGGAACAGGAAGGCTGAGTCAGGAGACGCTGCCAGCCACCACCGCCATGAAAAGCAAGATGTGAAGGCAGAACTAGGAAAAGGTACCAAGCCACATGGCTAAACATCTAATTAAGAATTATGGGTTAGTTTAAATGTAAGAGCTAGTCAGTGGTAGGCCTGAGCTAATGGCCAAACAGTTTTAATTAATATAAGCGTCTGAGTGATTATGCGGGACTGCGAGGGCTTGGTGGACCTGGAGAGAAACTCTCCAGCAACAGGCTACCTTCATTGTCTTGGCCAAAAGTTTAGTATATCCTGAAGCCTCCTTCTTTTCCTTAGTATATTGTTTTTCTTCAGAGCTATACACCTGCATTTGTGTTGCAGGTCACGTGGAGTAACAAGACACTGAAACTTGAGTGCTTTAGTTTTGGGTTTCTTACCATCTTTATTTAAGGGCTTTCTGACAATGTTATTGGAGGACATAATTTTCTTTAGAGAGATTAAAAAGCTTTCAGATTCTGCTAGCTCTTTTAGGTCCCAACCAACAAGGCACAGTAGTATCTGTTAGTCCAGGAAAATCCTCTTCTTTTTTATAATAATCAAGTTGAGATCAGATTGGCATCCACAATGTATTCTCAAATAGATGTGCGCTTCCCCCTCTCCAGTCCTCCTTGGGTCTGTAACAAAAATGCCCCTTACTCAACAGCAGGCACATTCTGCCATGGGTCAAGACACCTTGCTTTATGGGAAACCTTGTTTGTCATTCCCACCACTGATCCAGACCACATAACCCTTCCACTCTTCACCCAGAGTATCAGTAACTACTTCTGTGGCCATGCACTTCTCACAGAATGTAAGAAGCTTCTGTTCATAGTACATTTCAATGTGTTTTTGACAACCAGCGGCTGGGAAAGAGACACTACGAAAAAAGTACCACTCCTAGTAGTTTTAAACAATGGCCAATTTATATTTTCTTAACTCTAGAGTGAAAAAAAATCTTCAGAATACAGATACTGTTTCTAATTCCTGTATTTGGATCAGCTTAGAAAAAAATGTATATTTAAGGTTCGACATAGCCTTTCCTAAGACCTTTACCCAACCCCCAACTCTAAATACTACTAAATACTTCTAGCTGAGGCCTAGAAAAGAGAATGAACAAAGAGATATGTCCCAGTCTTCTATCCTCATTCCACACTTCTGTGGAATAATCCTTTTGTACACTGTAAAAATCTGTCACTTGAATTGGTTTAATAAAAAGCTGATTGGCCAATAGCTAGGATTTTCGGGGCAGAAAGAATGATGGGAGGAAGAAGGGCAGAGTCTAGCCAGATGCAGAGGAAGCAGGATGTGTACAAAATAAAGTAACAAGACAAGAGCCATGTGCCAGATGGTAGATAAGAAATATAGTTTAATTTAAATGTAAGAGTTAGCTAGTAACAAGCTTGAGCTATTGACTGAGCATTTACAATTAATATTAAGTCTTTGTGTCAGTTATTTGGGACTGGCTTGCAGGAAAGAAAAGTCTACCTACACTACACAATAATGAATGGGAGCAACCCAGCCTTACGATAAAGTGAGTCAAACCTTGAATGAGAAACTATCGTCTTTCTTTAGTTGCTATTATTTAAACTTAAAAAAATTGACTTTCTCCTCGAAACCAAAACCATTATTTAATTGCTGCTCTGTACCCTGTTTTAAATATAATCTTTCCCTAAAGTTTTAATCCAATTAGTGTTAACTAAGAACACTAAGTTTCATTAATTAATTGACTATTATTGTGATGTGGGAGGTATGCACTTATGTGGAAGTCAAAGGACAACAAAACCAAAAAACCAATAAACATATTTGTTGCAAAGATTCTTAATTATTTTTCAATTTTGTAATAAATAATCATTCTTAAGCTATAGGGCTTTGTTTTTAAGTCTCAGACTATGATTAGCTAAAAACAAAGTTTTGTAGAATGTTAGGCTTGTGAGAGGGACATTTTAGGGTATAAACACAAAGTTATTTCAGTGGATTTAGTGTTTATTTTTGTACAGATTTTTTAAACAGATTTATTTTTAAGTGTGTGTGTGTGTGTGTGTGTGTGTGTGTGTGTGTGTTACGTGGTGGTATGTGCTTATATATGTGAAGTGCCCACAGAATTCGAGTTCAGACAAGGAAGTCAGCATCAGATCTGTGGAGTTGGTTCTCTACAACTTCCCTATGCCTTTAAATAGGTTCTGGGATTGAATTCAGGTTGCCAGGATTGTACAGCAAGCATCTTTATCTGCTAAGCCATCCTTTGGTAGCCTATCCCTATGTCCATAATGCTTAAGGAATAAAACAAATTCCAAGTTTAAAAATCAACTAATCAAAAGTCCCATGAAATGTGTTAAATCCTAGATAAACAAGCTTGAACTTGCACATAAGTGGTAAGTTTCTTAAGCAATTAATGAATGATTTTGTCCTAAGAAATTATGTTATTTTGCTCTCTTTGTGTTAAAAGATTTTAGCCACTGGAAACTAGAAAACAGCATTCTCTTTCAAGTTCCTTTTACTTAAGCCTTGGCAATATCATCTTTCCATGGTTGGGGAAGATAAAAACCCAGGACTGCAGTCAGGAGCCCCCAAGTCTCAGTCTTGAGTCTACAACTGCTGCGACTCTTAGCAGAGTACATGGACTTCTAGAGCACTACTTCTCTCACTTGTAAGGCCCAAAAGCTCTTTATTCTCAGTTAAGATAAGTATTTCACTCTAACTATAATATTTCTGCATATAAAATTTAGCCAGAGAGACAGCTAAGTGGTTAAGAACACTTGCTGTTCTTGCAGAGGACCAAGGTTCAGTTCCCATCAAGCATATGGCTGCTTATAACCATTTGTAAATCCATGTAAGTGGGGTTTCTGACACCCTCCTCTGCTTCCATGGGCACCACGAACACATATGGCACATATATATACATTCATACATACATACACACACATACAAGCAAAACATATTAAAAAATAGTTTCTCAACTTAAAAAAAAAATCTTGGGGTAGAGATGGCTCAGTTGTTAAGAGAGAGTGCTGTTCTTGCATATGATCTGAGTTTGGATCCAGCACCCCTACCTCACATCTGCGTGTAACTCTAGCTCCAGAAGATCTGATGCTGACTTCCTCTTCTGAAGTCTGTGGGCACCTCACATATATAAGCACATACCACCAACACACACACACACACACACACACACACACACACACACACACACACAAATAAATCTGTTTAAAAAATCTGTACAAAAATAAACACTAAATCCACTGAATTATCTTTGTGTTTGTACCCTAAAATGTCCCTCTTACTTACAAGCCAAACATTCTACAAACTTTGTTTTTAGTTAATCATAGTCTGAGAGTTAAAAACAAATCCCTATAGCTTAAGAATAATTATTTATTACAAATTTGAAAAATAATTAAGAATCTTTGCAACAAATGTTTTTATTGGTTTTTTGGTTTTGTTTATTAATGTACAGGTTCTGCAACTAGACTGCAGGACTTAAACTCAGTTCTTACAAATTCTATGACTTAAGGCTAACCACACAAGCTTTAGTTTCCTCAACTATAAAACACAGGCAATAACAACACCTGCCCCTGCCAGGATGTTGTTGTAAGCGTAAATGTTGTGGGATATTTGATCACACTGTGAACCCTGAGTTTGTGTTTGTGTCAATTAAATAAAATCAAGCTTGGGTCAGGAGGCCGAGTTAGCAACTAGTTAACAAAAAGTAATCCTAGAGTCATAGGGTGTCTGTAAGACGACAGAGAGCCACACAGAAGCAGCAAGGAGGGACTTAGTGTAGCATGGGTTCTTCGGTTTTGGTGGAGCACAAGGACGCTCTCTTTTGGAGATGCTGACAAAGAGAGGTCAGCTAGTTGCTACTCAAGCCCAGCCTTTGACTCCTGAGTCTTGTTGATAAATAGAACAATGGAGATTTAATTAAAAACTGCATTTAGCAGCCGGGACATAGCCGGTACTTGCAGGAACAGAATTCCCAACAGGCTGCAGCCTGAGTGGCCTGGACACTGCCATAGAGGCAAGCCAGTAACTGTGGAGCAGCATTTGCTGGCTGAAACAGCAGCAGGTTAAAGCGCAGCCTCTGTGCTGACGGAAAAATAACAAGTAAACACTTAAGCACCCTGTACAGCACTACATTTGGCCCATCGTAAATGCTCAATCAAGGCCATCATTATTGCACCTAAAGGTTGCGTGTATACAACTGACATTTATTGATTGCCAAGTGTTTGACTAGAGACTAAGAAAAAAATAAATAAGCTAAGGAAACAGAAAAATATAATACTGTAAGGGAAAACTTTCCCTAGGAAATGGCAGCTGAGTATTGAAAGAGGAGACAAAATTATCTAAGGAAAGAAAGAAGTATCCTAGGAAGATGAAACAGCATATACAAAGGCCTGGAAATGAAATTATTAACAACATACTAGTAAACCTACAAGGAATTCTTTACATGGTTCTACTAGAGGATGCTATGAGGTTATCAGGAGTCAAACAGTGGAAAATAAACAAGCCATTTTATCATCAAGAGGCTCTAAAAACTTGTATTCACATAAATGAATAAATTATCAGAGTTTGAGAAGATAGACTGCAAATTCACTTTGAAAACTTTCAAGAGTTCTGGGACTGAACACAGGGCTAATGGTGAGAGTGAGCTAGGAGGTGTAGGTCATGGGTAGAGCACATGCCTAGCATGTAACCCTGGGTTCAATCCCCAGAACAAAGCTGAGTGGTGGTGGCATATGCCTTTAATCCCAGCGCTTGGGAGGCAGAGGCAGGCGGATGGATCTTGGTTGAGTTCAAGGCCAGCTTGGTCTACAGAGCTAGTTTCCAGAACAGCCAGGGCTATTACACAAAAGAAACCCTGTCTCAAAAAAGCAATAAATAAATAATCAATCCCCAGAACAAAAATTAAAAAAGAAAAAGTTCAAGTAAATCACTGGTAGATAATCTGATAAGCTGATTACCTGGAGAAAACAGTAAAGCCTCAAAGCAAAAATCTAGGTCCTTCCCAAACAAATTGAGACAGGGAATCCTGAGGAAAAAACAGCTCTACTAGAACTCCTTCAAAGTACAACTGAGAACTGTTGACCAAAACGACTTATGGGGTAAGAGGACTCAAAAAGAGTCAAGCGTGGAGGTTGGGTCATTACCATTTAGGTGTTTGTGGAAGACATGTTAATAAGTACATGCAAATGCTCAAGCATTGTACATGACAAGCAGTCTGAGAGCAGAGTTTGTTAGACAAACCTATTTGTAAGATACAAGTATGATCAACAATAATAATTATCATATTCAAAGACATTTTCTGAGTTCAAACTAAAGTCTCTCACTTTTCCTTATTTCTACTTAAGGTATCATTAAAGTGCAAAGCATGGTGGCACACAGCTTTAATTCCAACGCTCAGGAGGCAGAGGCAGGTTGATCTCTGTGAGTTCAAGACCAACCTGGTCTACATAGACAGATCCTGTTTAAAAAAAAAAAAAAAAAAAAAAAAGACAGTATGTAAACATTAGAGGGACCAGGTTTATTCTATTTAAAGAAAACAAGCCACCAATCACAATTTGTTTGTTTGGGGGTGGTGGTTTGAGACAGGGTTTCTCTGTGTAACAGCCCTAGCCGTCCTGGAACTGCTCTGTAGACCAGGCTGGCCTGGAACTCACAGAGATCCACCTGGCTCTGCCTCCCAAGTGCTGGGATTAAAGGCCTGCACAGCCACCACCCAGGCACAGTCTGTATTTTTATAATCACATGAAATGCAGATTTAGCAACAGATGAAGAATGAACCTACAAGGAGAATGAGAAAGCAGAACTAAAACTTGGGAGAAAAACTGGGAATTGGTGCCTCAAAAAATTATAAATTCTACATGCTCAGACACAGCGAGAAACTGGGGAGTAATCATAACCTAAATATGTTTATGTTATTCATATAATTACATTATATAGCTCTTCCCTACTCGCCTGTGGACCAGAGGCTAAGACAAAGCAAAGTCAACTAGAGCAAGAAACAAAATAAAGGTAGAAAGGACGTAGGGAAAGTTGAGAGCAAGCAGGAAGAAAAAATTGTGTAAAATGACAACTTATGGTCTATATCTAATTGCCTTTTTTGTTTTAAATTCTATTTAGCTTTGATCTTAAATTTCTTTGTTTAAAAACTCTTACAAGGGCCAGCAAGATGGCTCAGTGAGTAAAGGCAGCTGCAGCCAGTTTGATCTGAGACTTACATGGTAGAAGGAAAGAACCACAATAGACACACACTAGTAAAAAAAGGCAGAAAAGGAGCTGGAGAGATGGCTCAGCACTTGTAGAGGACCTGGGTTCAATGCCAGCCATCACATCAGTGACTCAGAACATCTAGGGTATCTGATGACCTCTTCTGCCTCCTTGGGCACTGTAAACATGTGGTGCACATATACAAACAGCCCCCCCCTCTCCATAAATAAAAATTTGAAAACAAAGCACAGAGGGAGGGGGACATTGAAGAGATTAGTTAAAAGTGAGGAGCAGTTAAAAGTGTACACTGTTCTTTCAGAGGACCCGACAAAGGTGCAATTCCCATGGCAGGTGGCTTACAACCACCTGTAACTCCAGTTCCAGGGGATCTGACACTCTTCTGTCTTTTGAGGGTACATGTGTACACACACACACACACACACACACAAAGAAAGAGAGAGACAGAGAAAGAAAGGAAGGAAGGAAGGAAGGAAGGAAGGAAGGAAGGAAGGAAGAAAGAAAGAAAGAAAGAAAGAAAGAAAGAAAGAAAGAAAGAAAGAAAAAAAGGCCTTAAAAATATATTTACAAAACTCCTCTACTGGAAGTGCAGCTATAAAATATTCCTTATGTACCCATTTAGCTATGCTCAAAATTTTTTCCAAGGGAAAATTTTAGCGTAAGTACCTATGTACTTATTCAGTATATACATGTAAAATGTACTAGTAGAAGACACTCACAAGACAAGACTCCTGCTATAGAAGAGGAGGCTAGACAACACACAACTGTCTAGTCTACAAGACATAATGAAATGAGTATATAGCAGAGAATGACACATGTTTTTCTTTATTCAACAAATATATGTAATTACAAGGTCCTGGAGCAATAACAGAAAAAGAGAAGTCAGAGCCAGAGAGATGCCTCAGCAAGTAAGAACCACCTCTTGCAAGTTGTTCTCTGATCACACAAGTACTGTGGCGCACACACCCATACACATAAATACACACACATACAAATAAGTGTAAAAAAAAAAAACTTAGGCTGGACATGGCGGCAAATACCTTTAATCCCAGCACTTGGGAGGCAGGGGCGGGGGATTTCTTGTGAGTTCAAGCCCAGCCAAGGCTACACAGCAAGACACCTGTCTAAAAAAAATTCCAAAAACTTTTTTCTAAGTCAAGACGAATGTCTTGTTATAGCTTTGAGCTTTCTTTTTTTTTTTTAAAAAAAAAAAAGTAGAGCTGGCAGTGGTGGCTCACACCTTTAATCCCAGCACTCAGGAGGCAGAGACAGGAGGATCTCTGTGAGTTCGAGGCCAGCCTGGTCTACAAAGCAAGTTCCAGGATAGCCAGGGCTGCTATACAAAGAAACTCTGCCTTGAAAAACAAAAACAAAACAAATAGATTTTATATTTTATGTATTTCTTAGTATGGTTTCTATTGCTGTGAAGAGACGGAAAACATTTAATTGAGGTGGCGATTTACAGTTTCAGAGGTTTAGTCCATTATCATCATGGGGAGCATGGCGGCATGCAGGCAGACATGGTGCTGGCTGTTAACGAGTCTTTTTCTGTCCCACCAGCCAGCTCCCAAGTAATGACAGAACCTTACTAATTATGAAAGCTCCGCCTGCAGATTAGGTTTGTTCCTAACTAGCTCATAACTCACGAACCCATAACTCTCTTTCATCTTGCATCTCCTGTTTCCTCTCTGTGTCTCCTGGAGTCTCCTGTGCACCTCAATTATCTCTTACTTCCTCTCTCTGCCCAGAAGTCCTGCCTATACCTCCTGCCTAGATATTGGCCATTCAGCTCTTTATTAAACCAGTCACAATATATCTTTACACAGCATAAAAATATCTTACCACAGCGGGCTACACCTCGATATGTAGGCAACAGGCAGTGAACTGTGACACTGGGCAGTATCTTGAGCATAGGAAACCTCAGAGCCCGCCTCCACGGTGACACACTTCCTCCAACAAGGCCACACCTGCTCCAACCAAGCCACATCTCCTAATAATGCCACTCCCTATGAGCCTATGGGGGCCACTTTTTTTTTTGGTTTTTTGAGACAGGGTTTCTCTGTGTAGCTTTGTGCCTTTCCTGGAACTCACTCTCTAGACCAGGCTGGCCTCGAACTCACAGAGATCCTCCTGGCTCTGCCTCCGGAGTGCTGGGATTAAAGGCGTGCGCCACCCCCCACCGGCTGGGGGCCACTTTCATTCAAACCACCACAATACATATGAGTATTTTACTTGCATGTGTACATCTACCCAACTTGCATGATTAGTGCCTGAGGAGGTCAGAAGAGGGTCTGGAACTAGAGTTATAAGATGGTTGTGAGCAGATATGTGGGTGTTGGGAGCCAAACCTGGGCTCTCTCCAAGATCAACAGAGCCTCTTAACTGCAAAGCCTTCTCTCAACCCCTGATACTGGTCCTGAATGTCAATGGAGAGGAGCTTTAAAGAAATTACATCATTGGGGCTGTACCCTTGAAGGGCATAATAGAACCCCCCCCACACACACACACACATACCCCAAGTCCTTGGCTTTCTAGCAAGGAAGTGAGTGGCTTTGAATCTGCCATGTTCTTGCCATGAAGTTCTGTGGCAGCACAGGCCCAAGTAAAAGTCTAAGCTGCCATGGGCTGAAATTTCCCATGAGCCAGGACAGATTCATTATTTTCTCAGGTATTCTGTCAGTGATGGAAAGCTAGCGCACACCTTTAGACTTTAGTTGGGATCCACTTTTCTCCTGGCTGGGTTTTGTCTCGCTTTGATCCAATCATTCTTACTGTGTCAGTAGAATATAACTTTCTTTTTAAGTTTATAGGCACTCACAGTTAGGAGAATGCCTTGAATCTCAGATAAGATTTGGACTTTGGACTTTTAAACAATGTTGGAACTACTAAATACCATAGCACTTTTGAAGTTGTACTGAATTCATTTTTCAGTGAGATGGCGATGAGCCTATGGGGACACGAGTGGAAAGTCATGGCTTAAAAGTGATGTCAAGTTTACAAGGGGTGGAATTGTAATGGTCCACTTCATCGTCAATCTAATGAGATATTTCAATCTCTTCAAATTTGACAAAAATCTCTGAGCATGTCTGTGAAGGAGTATCTAGATCAATCAAGATCGGAAGATCCACCCTACATGAGTTGTACCTTTCTGTGGGGTGGGAGTCGTGGAATGAATACTTTCCAACTGTGGACGCAAGGTAACTGGCCTCCACCTGCTTCTGCCACCAGTCCTGACCATAACCCAAAATAAATAATTCCTTAAGATGCTTTTATCTTTTTTTTTCCAGTTTCTTTTTTTTTCCCAGTATCAGAACTTTATTGGGGGGGGGGGGAACCAGGCCTGGGGAAGAAGCAGGGGGGGGGGGGAAGGGAGAGAGGGAGAGAGAGAGAGAGAGAGAGAGAGAGAGAGAGAGAGCGAGCGCAGAGAAGACATAAATCTTTTTTTGTTTTTGTTTTTTTTTTTCCGAGACAGGCTTTCTCTGTGTAGCTTTGCGCCTTTCCTGGAACTCACACTGTAGCCCAGGCTGGCCTCGAACTCACAAAGATCCGCCTGTCTCTGCCTCCCCGGTGCTGGGATTAAAGGGTGCACCACCACCGCCCAGCTAAGATGCTTTTTTCAACTATTTTGTCACGGCAAGGAAACAAGTAATGAATACACATAGTACAAAACTGGAAACTGGTGTGTACATTTCAAGATGAGAAGATAAGGCAGAATCTGTGGAGGTTCCATAAGAAACCGAAAGAAAATTAACAGAAAACTATATACCAAACAGTACTTTAAATATGAGAGATACTTTAGTATTTCTGAATTTTCTACATATTATGGCAAATTATTCAATCTGGTAGAAACCCATGGCCTTAGTCTGAAAACTTTTACCAAAAGTCTGCTCTAGGAAAAATAATCCCAATCCTTTTAAACAAACGGGAGCACAGCCTCTCAGCATCGCTGCAAAACCCCAAAGACTCTTCTTCAAAGTCTTCCATCTCTAACGTTCTTTTTTACTTTTTACTTCACTTAACAGTTCTGCTTTATCCTCTATCCTTGACCTCACAAAGAAGTTCCCCAGAGAACTAAAACACCTTGTGATTAACAGCATATTCTCCCACATCCGGAGTTCAAATACTGCCTCTGCCACATTATGGTCTTACAGTGAACCTCTCTGTGCTTCAGTTTCATTGTAAAATGAGTTAATAATATCTTTGCATAGTGAGAGGAGCTGAGATTACACACAAAAATTTATTAGAGTAGTGCACAACACCTGGAACCTAGCAACTGCTGCTATCAGCTCTCAGTGAAAGGCTGAGAAGAAATATGTCACCCCCTAAAACCTTGATCTCTGAGCATCCTTTGTCTCTATATAAACCCTAAACTCACTTCTTGGTCTTGACGGCTAGGTGTACACTTCAAAGTAAGGGTTCTACTTAATTGGGGGGGGGGGCGCTGGAGAGATGACTCAGAGGTTAACACTCGCTGCTCCTCCAGAGGACCCTTTGGTTCCAAGCACTCAAACCAGGAGGATCATGACTTTATGTACTCCAGCTTCAATGGTTTTGACACATCTTATCGCATCTCCAATCACATACCCACACGAAGATACCTACATATAATTAACAATAGATTTGGTGGTCAGGAAAACTCTGTGAAAAGGTAGCTCTAACTTAAACAAGCTGACAAGAGAGATAAGATCCACATCAGTGTTCTCAGTGTGGTCCTTAACTACAAAGCAGTAGAACCATCTAGGAACTTGTTAGGAATGTAAATTATAGGGCTGTATCCCAGATGTCCTGATTCAGACACTCTGGGCCAGCAGCCAGGACTTTCACCAAGTCCTTGGGTGACTCTGCAGGACCACTAAGATTGTATCAGGGAAGGGAACTGTCAGACTCCTCGCCTTAGGACATTTGCACATGCTGCTTCCTTGGCTATTTCCTCAAAGAGGAAATCTTCTCACTAACTGCCCCGACTTTCTAGTAGCTAGGGAGTTAAATTAAGCTCAACAAGGGCGAAGAATTTTGCCAAATACATGGTAGCACACTCATGTGTGATCCCAACATTTGGGAAGTGAAAGGATCAAAAGGTTCAAGGTCATTCTCAGCTACATAGCCAGATTGAATCTAGCCTGAGCTAAGTAACCCTCCATCTCAAATTAAACACACAAACAAAAACCCCCGCAAAACTTTCATTTTGTTCCTTAAGAGAGGGTTTCCCTATGTAGCTCTGGAACTTAGTAGGCTCCTCCTAAGCATGCTAGAATTATAACTATGACTGGATAAGAACAAAGATTTTTTTCACCTGAATTAACTGCTACTGAATCTTTAAGGTCTACAAGAGTTATACAGCATTTACTGACAAAAGTGAATCAGCATATGTTTATGCAATGTATGCAGAGTTCAAAACAGCTGGTGGGCTAGGGAGGTGCCTCAGCTGGAAAAGTACTTGGTATTCAAGCATGAGAAGCTGAATTTGGATTCCCAGCATCCACAAAAAAAGGCAAGCATGGTGGCATGCATCTGATACCTCAGCACTGTAGGAGGCAGATCCCAAGATTCACTGGCCAGTCAGAGAGTTGAACTATGAGCTCCAGGTTCAGCGATAGGCCCTGTCTCAAAATCTATGGTAGAGAGTGATAGAGGAAGACATCATTTACCCCTGGCCTCTGTGCATGCACACACGCACATCTGAATGCACAATGACATGAACACAAACATTCTTTATAACACACACACAAAACAAAAAAACAAAACAAAACAAAAAACCTCATGTTGAATACCGACATACTTATGAACAATTTGTCACTTAAAAAAACAATGATGGTTGGGCAGTAGTGGCACACACCTTTAACCCCAGCACTCCTGAGGAAGAGGTAGGTGTATCTCTGTGAGTTCGAGGCAAGCCTGGAACAGAAAGAGTTCCAGGGCAGCCAGAGCTGTTACATGGAGAAACCCTGTCTTGGAGGGGGTGCGGGGGAGAATGGTGGTGTGGCTGGAAAGATGGTTCAGTATTAAAAACACAGGCTGCTCTTCCAGATAACGCCGGTTCAATTCTCCGTAACTCCAGTTCTGGGGGGATGCACTCTTTGGCTTCCACAAGCAGTACATACATATGGTACACAGACATACATCCAGGCAAAACACCCATACACATTAAAAATAAATATACCTTTAGAAAAATAAAAGGGACACATGCCTTTAATCCCAGCAATTGAAAGGCAGAGGCAGGTGGATCTCTGTGAACGTGTAACCAAGGTGAGTTGGTTTACGTAGAGAATTCCAGGCTAACCAGCCTATATATTAAAGACCCTATCTCAAAAAACAGGGTTGGAGTCAGTGCACGAGTATTACCAAAACACAGCATGAAATTCTCAAATTAATAAAAACATTAAGTGTAGTAAACATTCTTTGAAAAAATAAATAAATAAATTCTTTGATTACTGTACCATTTTTCTTCTAGTTACCACCTTAAAAATGTACCTGTCTTTTACCCTTTAATATGTATGCTGCCAACCCCTCCTGGTGATGTCATCTTTTGTCTCTTCATTCATTGGACCTTCCTTTTTTCTTCTAATTTTTATTGTGGAAGAGGCAAATGTACCATGGGGCACACATGGTGGTCAGAGGACAACTTAATGGGGTCAGTTTTTCCTACCACCCACCTTTACAGAGTTTCTGGGAATGGAACTCAGGTGCCCAGCTTACAAGTGAGCACCTTTACAGACTGAGCCAGCTCACTGAGCCATTCTTTCCATTCCAGGGTCATAATAAATCTCTACCACCTCCCTCTTGTCTGATGTGTGGTACACTGCCTCTCATCTCAAAACCTGTTTCCTCAAAAAAAAAAGCTGGGCAGTGGTGGTGTACGCCTTTAATCCCAGCCCTCAGGAGGCAGAGGCAGGCTGACCTCTGTGAATTCCAGGCCAGCCTGGTCTACAGAGTGAGTTCCAGGAAAGGTTCCAAAGCTACACAGAGAAACCCTATCTCAAAAAACAAAAAACAAAACAAAAAAGCCTGTTTCCTACTTCTGCCAATTCTAATCAATTCTATAATTAACTGCCAATTTAATCTTCTTAAACCAACTCATGGGAGTTAGAGAGATGATGACTCAGTGGTTAAGAACACTTGCTGTTCTTCCAGAAGATCCATGTTCAATTCCCAGCACCCACATAGCAGCTCACAGTCATCTCTGACGCCAATTCCAGGGGATCCAACACCCTTTTCAGGTCTCTGAGGGTACCGGGTATGTAAGCAAACACACATACTAAAGTTATTAGGGCAGTGCTTTGACACTTGTCATTTAGTACATGCTACAGTTTTCAGCTAAGGACTGAGAATAAATACTTCACTCACTAAAATCTTTTATCTCTGAAATTGCTTTATTGTCTCTATACAAACTCCTCTCTGGTCTTGCCATCTAAGAACAAATAGTTCAAAATAAATGAAAGTGTGGGAGAAGAAAGAAAGAAAGAAGGAAAGAAAGAAGAGTTCACTGTTGAGCACTCACACAAGTGGCATACATTTATAGAGACATACACATAAATAAAAGTAAACCTTTAAAAAAAAATCAAAAAACAAGCCGGGCGGTGGTGGCGCACGCCTTTAATCCCAGCACTCGGGAGGCAGAGGCAGGCGGATCTTTGTGAGTTCGAGGCCAGCCTGGGCTACCAAGTGAGTCCCAGGAAAGGCGCAAAGCTACACAGAGAAACCCTGTCTCGAAAAACAAAACAAAACAAAACAAAACAAACAAACAAAAAAAATCAAAAAACAAAAGCCAATTCATTCAAAATATCATCCTTCTATAAAATCCTTTAAGTTTCCCAATCTTTACAAAGACTAAACTCTAAAGCCCCCTAAAATATAGTACTCTCTGTGGTAGTATAACTCTGGTGAGCCCCCACAATGAAACATACCTTTGTACAGTCTCCCTCCCACAATGACCGTACTTAACCGGAGACTTCACAGACTGACAGACTGTGACAGAAGTTATGCCATTCCAGTTCAAAGACCAGCCCCAAATTAGCAGAGCAGAGTCCAAGTCCTTCCTCGTGGGCACTTGTTCTTGGAAGTTCCTCCTTTGTGCTAATCCCTGTCTATTAGGCAACACTAACAATGCAAGTCAGTTTGTGTGCAATCTAATTGACAAATGCTTTGCGATCATCTTAAATAGGAAGAATTTTGACTGTAAGATCCCCCAGCCATATTTATACCTCTCCTCAAAAGAAACAAACTGTGTGCCTGGTAGCAGTTATTATTCCATTTGCTGAATGTTTACTAGCATTTCAGAATGCAGCAGTGCTAGTAATACATGTTGTTGTGTGCACTGTTCTATACGCTGACATAGTTCTAGATGCTTTTCTGAGTTATACAAACTGGTTAGCTTATGCTGTCAATTACTACATGAATCCTATTCTCATGAAATGTGTATTCTAGTAGTAGGGTGAGGGAAAGAGTAGCAACACTACCAAGTTACAGGAAAATCAGTAGAATTAGTTCAAAGATGATAACGTGAAGGGGAAACTGTATTCTGATGAGAACTACTAACCAGTTCTGTGTCCTTCCATCAGGGCAGTCAGGAAAACATCTGGGAACGAGCTCAATCGCCCAGAAACAGCAAAGCAAAGACAACTCCAGGTGAAAAGAACAGCCAGCACAGAAGCCATAATTTCAGCAGTTTCAGGAGAAAAAGCCAACCTGACTGCAGAGATAGTGGAATGTGAGAAACATGTAAGACTTCAGAATTAGCTGAGGCTAAAACAGAGGGCCTCATAGGCCAAGGGTCTGACTCTTCCGTTTGACTCTGAGTAACACTGGAAGTTTTTAATCAAGACAATTTATCACCTGATTTGAGTTGTAAAAAGTTAATTCTGTCCATCTACACTAATAAATGTGGTATGGAGCTGAAGAGAAGCCTCAGGGTTTATAAGCACTGGCTGCTCTTGTAGAAGACCTGGGTTTGATTCCCAGTACCCATAAGGTGGCTCACAACCATGTGTATCTCCAGTTCTAAGGGATCCTAGCCCTCCTCCGACCTGTAAGAACATGGCATGCATGTGGTGCACAGACAGTACATGCAGGCAAAACACTCATACACACCAAACAAATAATTAAAACAAAATTTAGAGAACCTAAAGTAGAGGCAAAGAAAGCAACAGGAAAAATACAACAGTTTCTGTGGGGATTACGGTAAAACAGTAGCAGCATTTACTAAGATGGGAAAGATAATCACTTTTTAGAATTACTATATCTGAAACACCTATTCAATATCTACATGAAGATGTCAGGCACCAGATGCAAAAATAGAGATATAAATTCAAATGTCATCTCATTCGTATCAAGCTGAGCTAGAGTGAGTGGAGAGAGAAAAAAAGGGTAGAACTCTAAGCCCCGGCTCGCACCAGCATTTAGAAGCCAAGCAGAGAAGTGACAAGTATATGAATTATTCTGTTACCCTTATAGATCACAAGCTATTTAAGAGTCAGGATAGTGTCTTTCCTATCTCTGCAGTACCCCGTAGAATTTAGTCTAGTATCATGAACTCAGATACTTGGTACATTTTAATGAGTGAATAAATGCATGTCATTAGATTTCTTGAGCTTTCACTAGAGAAATACATTTGATGATAAAGGCTACATTACCTCACATCTATCAGGTATTCAAATATCAATTTAATAAACGAAAGAAAAAACATATATGCCATGGCAGACATACTTTAGTATTCATTCCAGAGAAAACAGCACGGAAATAATCAATAAACATCCAAACCCTCCATCTTGGCCCCTGCTCCAGGGTGGAGGGGGAATGAGATGCACCTATACTGCTCACTTCAACTCCCACCTCACCCCACACAAAGTCATGCATCACCATACCTGGTTTTTATGTGGTGTTAGGGACCGAACCCAAGCCTACAGCATGCTAGACAAGCAAACTACTCACTGAACTACACCCCCAGCCTGAGTGAGTCTTAAGGTTTCTCCGTGTAGCCCTGGTTGTCCTGGAACTTGTTCTGTAGACCAGGCTGGCCTCAAACTCAAGAGATCCACCTGCCTCTGCCTCCTGAGTGCTGGGACTAAAGTTTTAAAGCTAGAGGGCCCTTCAAGCTTTCAAAAGCTCTTATAAAGATCACAATTTATAAGTAAAGACAATCCCAAATCAGCAAAAAATTATTTCAACAACACTTCTGCTATTAGAGTTCAAAAACTATAAACTCATGGAAACAGTACTGTTGCTATAGGTGTCATTTGTTTCATAAGCAATTGATTTGTACTAGTAACTGTTCTAAGCCACACATAATTTGTTTTACACAAAAATCCTTTGCAACAGGTTTTTCTAAAATACAGTTTTATGTGCATGAGTGTTTTACCTGCATGTGTATATATGTGCATCACGTGGATGCATGGTGCCCCCAGAGAGCATCAAAATCTCCTGGAACTGGAATTACAGAACTACGGGCTGCCATGTGGGTGGTGGTGGGAACTGAGTCAAACCTGGGTCCTCTGCAAGAGCAGCAAACGCCCTTAAGTGCTGAGCCGTCTCTGCAGCCCTAGAGTATGTATTCTCTCTACTTTCCTTTGTGGATGAGGAAACTAAGGCCCAAACACAGTAAGCAACACATCTGGGCACTGTGAGTCCTGAACTTCTGTTTAGCCATATCCTGCAGTGCTGCATGCTAAGTCTAATGGCACCATTCAGTCACATGACAGTTAAACAAACAAGTGTTCATGGTTTGGCCTAGAAACAAGACCACTATCCTACTTTAGTGTCCTTTTTGCTCCGGAGTCAACCTTTTTCTTTCAACCGCACTGCATTTTCCTGGTTCGCCCTCATCATCTCCGGCCCACAGCCAGAGATGTTCCTTGTTCTTGACTAGTTTTTAATTCCTCTTCTAACTAATCCCTCATGTTTACTCAAAGCTTGGGACTGATGTGTTTTTAAATGCCATCTCAAAGGGGAAGACCTTTTTTGTTTTCGGTTCAAACCTCCTTTGAGCACCTAGTCACACACTCCACTATCTCTCTGACCTTTTACTTGAATATGTAAAGGTCATTTAACGATGAGCTCATGTTTTTACAACCATCTCACCTCTATTTCTCCTTACGGATTCATGTTTGTCCACACCTCTAGTCATCTAGTTACTCAATTCAGAAACCTGGGAGTTGTGTGTGTTGTCACCAAGCCTTACTGCCTTTTGTGGGGCTGAGACACTGTAACTGGGCTGGCCTTGAACTCAAAGCAATCCTCCTCTCTACTGGGATTATAGGTGTCAGTTTCCATGCTTGTCTAGCCTTGCTGCTGTTAAACATATCTTCACTTCTCTTTGTCTCCCTCTGTGCTGATCCAAGCTCCTATTATCTTTCACCTATATGGTCTATAAAGCTCCCTAATTTAAAGGCACCTTAGCCTTTTTCTTACTCCCTTCAATTTATTCTCTCTTAAAAGTATCCATATTGACCACTGAAAAGACAAAAGCAAACAACCCCCTAAAAGGTAATGATGATGGGTAGAAGGTATGCTCATTTGGTTTCTAAAACTGAGGAGCACAAACAAGTGGAAATGTACAAGATCAGTCCCTACTGCCAAACTACACAAGTAATTACCAAGTGCTATTTTAGAAACATTTAGAGTCTAAAATCCTCTCCATAAATCCTTTTTAAACAAAAACAAAAACAAAAAACCTGGAGTTTCAGTGAGCAGTGGTAGTGCAAGCCTTTAATTCCAGCACTCCGGAGGCAGAGGCAGGCGGATCTCTGGAGTTCGAGGTCAGATTGGTCTACATAGTGAGTTACAGGACAACCTTGTTTCAAAAAACCAAAAAAACAACCCCAACCAAAAAATAGTAATAATAAAATTTAAAAAAAAAATCTAATGGAGCTGCTGCATCAAAAAAAATACTGTTTCAAACTCACGATTTACCAGGCACCTTCCTACTGAGTGATGAAAATGCATTTTAGGAGCAAGCAAAGACATTAAATCCATGTCAGTAACAAGTGAATGCCATTACCATCTGTCAGTTTCTGAATAAGTTACAGGAAATAAGGTGGCAGACAAGCTAATTCTTTATGGATAAATATCCATATTACATCATCACAGCTAGTGTTCATTTGCACCTTCAGAAGAAACTGCCACAAAAGGGAAACAAAAACATTCAAGTGATACATGAATTATGAAACAGCTTTTTAAAATGTTGTAAAAATATGACTAAGCTCCCAAATGCCTGATATTTTAAGGAATCTCAAGGCACATTCCAGATATACAGTATTTCTGATGTAACTGAAATCAAAGAAGACATTTGCCTGATTTGAAGAAAAGTAAAGAACAATTAAGAAGTGTGAGCAGCCCTGTACAGATGGCCTGATCCTAACACAACATGTTAACAAAGCAGGTTTTGTGGGGGAGGGGGAAAGCCTGCATTTTCTATGCTATAATTTAGCTGACCACACCCCTCCAAAAATGTTTTAAAGCAATGGCAGGGGGTTTGCATTTAAGTACTACTAACATCTAAAAAATAATAACAAAAATCTTTTAAACTTGTTTTCAAACAGGCTTGGGGAGTCATTCTGTGTTACTTTGATAACATTTGGAAAATATGACCAGCCAGTTTTTGTTTCTTGCCTCGGAGGTATTCTGCTCAAAGAAATAGCAGACAATAACTAGTCAGCATTTCAGTGTTATCTGCTCAATACAACATTTTTTTAACTTGAGATAAGAAATGCTAAACATTACCTATCATTTCTGTTCACTGAAGAGAAAGTTAATTTCTAAATTATCATAGAAATGAAAATGCTCTCTGTAAAATGATAGTAAAACTACCACCAAAAATAATCAAGGAAGGTCCAAATACCCTTCCTAAAATTCTTCAAAAGGGCATAACTTACATATAACACAAAACTATAGTTATTTCTACAAGACCTCAGCATATCATCAGTTAGCTCGAAACTGGAAAATCACTTTCTTTAAAAATCCTAGCTCTTTTAAACAAAAGGGCCAAGGTTTTCTGAGGTTTATTATTACCCTTTTGTTGGAGCATTATTTTTTCATTCTTTCAGAATAACTCCAAGGTACAATCTAAGACAAAGACCAGCTACTCTTTACATATCTATTCTAAATCATGAAAGCGGCACTTTCATAAAAACAAAGATAATTAGAATACTGTAATGTGTAAAGTGAAATAAAAAGTTCACTCGTGTCATTGTTAAAATGATTTAGAAACCTGGTGAGATCATATAGGCAACGAAGCTTCCTGTTGGTAGCTGAGGATGAAGTCATTAACAAGCCAGGATTCCCCAGTTCTTGGACCAGAAGCGGCACCTACCAGATTCAGTATTGTTCAGGGGAGGTGGCTTTAAAAATACCCGGCTCCCAAAACCTCCAAACCAGACCACGCCTTCCAGTTATCATTCGAATGGGACCGTTTCAAAGTGTGGTACTACTACCCATTTCCCGCGAGCTTAAATATCAAACAGGAGTCCACATTTTGGGGTCCTTTGGCCATGCTGGAGCAGAGATGAACTCTTGAATGCCCGCGCTACAGAATGAAGCCGAGACGGAGAAACATGTTTTGGGTCTTCGACCTTCTGAGCCTTCTTTGCCCACCAACCCTCAACGCTTCCCAACACTCAAGTCACCCCCAGGAACAGACAGCAAAAAGGGATTCTTGACTTCCTGCCGTTGTTAAAAGGAGAGGAAACCCAGGAGCAACTTTGAACGCGTGGAACTGAGCCACCACTGCAAACATATGTCACGCAGCCCCTGCTCAGCGTCTGCGTCCCGCCCTGGGGGTTCCCTTGCAGCCCACCTTCCCAGGTCCCTCGGTGTCAGCAACACGGTGCCGCGCCTCGTCCCCCCACCCCCGCCACCGCCCCCACCTTTACACTGCCGAGGCCCCCAGCACCACATTGTCGGCCACCCAGGTTCCAATACAATGGAATGTCACTGCCCGGGGCTCTGAGGCGCCCCGCTAGGCCTCCCCCCGGAGTCAGGACCGGTTCCCCAGATACCGAGTTCAGTCTGGAACCTAAACTTCGCCAAAAGTGGGAGTCCAGCACCGAGAGGTGACTGCGCCCCTCCACTCCCACCCAACCTTCCCTTCAGCCTCCCGCCCCGACCCACCCCAGGCGTGAATCCTGCCCCATGGGCGCCCCCACCCAGCCGGGACCACCCGCCCGGAGTTGTCCACCCGCTTCCCTGAAAGCGATGCATGGCGTCCCGAAGGTCCCCCCACCCGGCCCGGGCCCCGAGAGGGGCGGCACAGGCCCCGGCGCATCCGCGGCCTTTCCTGGCCCAGTGAGACCCCGAGCCCACCCCTCTCTACCTGGCCTTGAGGCTGGGGCTGCTACCGCTGCAGCTGGGGCTGGAGGCGGCGGTCGGGACTCGGGCTTCGTAGGCCCAGGCGGGGGCGGCGGGCTGCGTGGCGGCGCTGGCGGGGGGCGCGGGAGGCTCGGCGAAGCCCGCCGGCGCGTAGTGCGCGTCCATGGCGGGGTCTGAGGCGGCGGGGGCGGGCGGGAGGCGCGGGGAGGAAGAGGCGGCGGCGGCGGCGGCGGCGGCGGGAGCGGCCCCTCACATGGCGCGGCCGGGGAGGCGGGGGGGCGGGGGCGGCTGGCCGGAGGAACCGGGCTGCGGCTGGCGGGCCTCGGCTCGGACGTCAGGCGAACGGCGGCGCCTGCGGCCGGGACTCGCGGCGGCCAGGGCGCCCGCTGCCCAGGCGCCCCATGTTGTTGGATTTCCCAGGATGCACCTCCCGCGCCCTCCGCCCGCTCATCGCCCCGCCCCCTCGGCGCCCCGCGCTCTGGGCTGCGGATTCCGGGGCCGGGCCGGACAAGGGCTGCTCGCTGGACACCCTGGCAGTGGAGACGAGGCCTACGCGCTCGAGCGTCCGCGTGGGTGCGGAGCGGGGAAGACTTGCCAACGCTGTGCCTGGAGTTCGTTACGCTCCCCTCCGGGGTTCTTGGAAGGAACTCCAGACACTCGATTCCCAGCTCTTGATTTCTTTCTCTGCGCCCCAAACCACAGACAACGGGCTGCAGCTTTACAGTACTCGCTTCCTGCCCCAAGTTTGCTGGGCTTAGAGGATCTGGTTCCTGGTTCCTGCTTCCTGGGGGAGATTTCTATTCAAATTGATTCAAATTCAAACGAATTTTCCAGCCCTGGCTGAATGGGCTTTTCCCAGGAGTGCTTATTAACTGTCTCCACCCCCACCTCGGGGATTTTCTCACTCTGGAGTTCAGAATCTTCTACCTCAAGATAAATACTGCCGCATCATTGATTAATCCAACTACCATCTGGATGACTTTAATTACAATACATTTGAACTCACTATGTGCTCTGTGTGGGGGTTTTCTGCTCAAGATCTGTAATCTCTTCAGGACTCTACCCAAACATTGCCTTATCTGACTTCCAAGCTGTGTGGTGTGGGTAATTTAATGACTTTGAGGCTGTGTCTATTAAAGCTGTTTTTCCTTATGAGTAATGAAATTCAGGGATCATAGAAACCGTTTGGCTGGTGAGCCAAAAATTGAAAGTTAAAATTAACCGTGAAGCTTGGATTTAATGACTATCTCCCTTTAAAAAATCCGTATTGGCTTACCGCCTATCATGTGCTTAGCAAAGAGATCTCTATCCCTCAAGATAAAGACTAACACCAAGGTTTAAGCAAATCGGACAGGCGTAGCGGAAGACCTAATAAAGTCGATACACTATCTCGGTGGCTTCTGTAATACCTGGTATTAGAACTGCTGTTCCTTCCAAGACTGATTTTGTTCTGCGAGACTATGTTTTCCTCCTGGCGCCTACATCCTTTTGTTTCTATGCAGTCTTTAGTGTAAGTCCTTCTGCACCTGTGACGCTAGGAGCCTGGCTCCAGGGTGGGGAAGTAAAGAAAGTAGTGGTTATTTACAAGTGAATTCGAAGGTGTGGACACACGTGACCTTTCCAGTTTTATGTTAATCTCAGTAAGCACTTACCAAGGATATCTTTGAAAAGTGGTTTTCCTTGGGGAAGGAATTTGCCAACTCTCAGATCCTGCTGAGAAGTACCTCAAATATCCTTTACAACATTTACTTTTTCTTACAGCCGATGCGAGATCTGGAGTCTAAATGAAACAAGTTTTCACAACCAGCTATAATATTTATAAGTCGTGAGCACTAACTTTCTGTCTCTGTAGAGAATGTAGGAAACGGAGTGGCATGCTGTAAATGTTTTATGGAACTTGGTTTGAGATATACCCACAGCTGGTACTCAGGGTGAGTTCACAGGCAAAACCCAAGCAAGTGCCAATAAAACCTTGATGGTCTCTCACACTAATATGTAGTTTGTTAATGTCACATAAACCAGAAAAAAGACATTAAGGAAAAATTTTAGTATTTTAAAGTAATACTGCTCGTATCACGGTATGCTCCTTTGCTTGCTGAATAACACTTTTTCTAACCTAAAATCAACACACGTTTATTCTCAACTGTTACATGTCTATGAATATCATCGCTGAATATTCTAATATAATATAATTACATACATCTATAGGGCACAATGTGATATTCTGATACAGGTAAGCAAACCTTTTAAAATTGTGAAGCTATGTACAATTGAATTGTCAACACATTCTGAATGAATGGGTGATATTCAGAAGGATGTCTTCACCAAAGGTAGAGTCCCAGCACTGCGGACTTCACGTCTACTTCAAATCCTGCCTAACCAAGCTGTTCCAGGAAGGATCGAAAGTTTAGAATGAGCATTGTTCTTCTTGTTTTTTAAACAGGTGTATTTGTGTGTGTGTGTGTGTGTGTGTGTGTGTGTGTGTGTGTGTTGATGGTGGTGGTATTATAGCTCACAGATAGAACTCTCATTCAGCATGTGCCCAGGGTTGAATCCCCAGTACTGCAAAATAATTAAAAATAAATATGGCAAAGTAGAGTTTTTATTTGTTTTAAAAAAATAAGACTTTTATTTTATTGTTTTATGTGTATATGTGTTTTGCCTGCATACATGTCTGTGCACCATGTGCATGCCAGGTGCCAGAAGAGGATATCAGGTCACTTAGAACTGGAGTTACAGCCAGTTATGAGCTGCAGTGTAAGTGCCGGGAATCAAACCAGCTCCTCTGGAGGAACAGCCAGTGCGCTTAACCTCCCCAATTTTGAAAAGCAGAATTAAAAAAAAAAAAAAAAAAAAAATCCATTACTTTTTTTTTTCCTATGAAACACCTGCTCATTAACTCGTTAAAGACTCATTTGAAATGATAAACCTTCCACTATGGTTCCCCAACTCCTCCAGGCAAAAATCAGTTGCTTACGTTCAGTTGTCCTGTGGTGCTTTATTTTAATTTCTACTATGTGTTTTGTTGATTGATTGGCTGGTTGGTTTTGTTGACATGAGGTTTTATTATGCACCTCAGGCTGACCTGGAACTCACTATGCGTTATAGGTCTGAATGAAAAAAAAAATGAAATAAAAGGAGGACAGGACTGCTCCTAAAGTGTGGAGAAGATCTTTATTGTAGCTGTAAGGGAGAAAGCAGGCAGAGGGAGGAGTCCGGCTGAGCATGGCCGGCAGACTGAACCAGACCACGAGAAGAGAGTTGGGGAGGGAGAGCAAGAGAGGAGCCACCAACCAAGAGAGGTTGCCAGGGCCAAGAAACCAAGAGGCCTCTGTAGCCAAAATGCTTTGCGGGGTGGGGGCACGGAAGAGCACAGAAGCCCAGCCCCTGGGAGGGAGATATTTACGGTAGGGGGCGGGGTGAGAAGTGCTGGGTGGAGCCACAGGTACTGAGTGATGCTGGGAGAGCTGACCACTTTGTTATGTTAATAGACATCTCAGCCATTTTTTAGGGGTTTCTGTGACCTAACAAGCTCCTGGCAATCTCCCTGCCTCTGCCTCTCAAGTGTTAGAATTACAAGTGTAAGCCACCACATAGCTCTAATTTCTATTATAGTAAACACTAGCACTGCATTGCATTTGGTTATATAACTACCCACCATTTCGCCATCACAGATCAGGGATTTCATAAAGGCAAGGGTTATGCGGTGGTTTGAATAGGAATGGCCCCCACAGGCTGATATATTTGAATATTTGGTCATCAGGGTAGGAAATGAAAAGTATCTGTGTAAAGGGGTATTTATTCCTCCTATCACTTTAACCTGGCATAAAGTGGATCAGGCATGACCTCTTCGACAGCTGATTGACAAGTCTAGCTGGAACTTTTATGGTTTTGGTGGCTTGGTCATATTTGAATGCTTGGTCAGCAGTTGGTAGAACTATTTAGGAAGGATTAGAAGGTGTGGCCTTGTTGAAGGAGGTATGTCACTGGGGATGGGCATGGTGGCACACGCCTTTAATCCCAGAATTCTGGAGGCAGAGGTAGGCAGATCTTTGTAAGTTTGAGGCCAGCCTAGTTTACTGAGTGAGTTCCAGGACAGCCAGGGGTACACAGAGAAACCCTATCTCTAAAAACTGAAAGAAAGAAAGAAAGAAAGAAAGAAAGAAAGAAAGAAAGAAAGAAAGAAAGAAAGAAAGGAAGGAAGGAAAAGAAAGAAAGAGAGAGAAAAAGAAAGGAGAGATGTCATCATACAAGAATCAAACTGCATGAGGGCAGCATTAGCTCTTAAAATGTCAGAATCTGCTCTTTCTCTTTATACATTGAAAATACGACCTGTTGGTAGTGGCACACAGCTTTAATCCCAGGACTCAGGAGGCAGGCATCTATAGAGTGAGTTCCAGGACATCTAAAGCTGTTACACAGAGAACCCTGTCTCTAAAAATCAAATAAATAGGGCTGGAGAGATGGCTCAGAGGTTAAGAGCACTGACTGCTCTTCCAGAGGTCCTGAGTTCAATTCCCAGCAACCATATGGTGGCTCACAACCATCTGGAATGAGATCTGGTGCTTTTTTCTGGCCAAGTTCAATTCCCAGCTCACAACCATCTGTAATGAGATCTGGTGCCCTCTTCTGGCGTGCAGGCATACATGCAGGCAGTACACTGTATACATAATAAATTAATAAATAAATAAATCTTTAAGAAAGAAAATGACATCTTTATTTAAAAAAAAGCAAATAAATAAATAAGTGTGTGTGTGTGTATCTCTCTCTGTACCACATATGTGCCTTGTGCTGGAAAAGGCCAGAGGGCATCAGATCTCCAAGAACTGGAACTACAGAGTTGTGAGCCACCATGTGGATGCTGGGAACTGAACCCTGGTCCTCTGGAATCGCAGCCAGTGTCTTATCTACTCAGCCATCTCTCCAGCCCCCACCAGGAAATAATATCTCAAGTAGTAAAGTGTTGTATGTCAACCCTGGGGACCCCAAAGCTCCATGTTCTGCTCCAAAGAACAGTCTGAAAGAATCTCCCGGTGATAATTTAGAAAGTGTGATCTTTTGCTCCTCTCAGAACAAAAGTTGACTATGAAATTATGTTAAAGTAAAACAGCAGTGAAAATAAAGTTTACCATTAAAAAAATATGTGGATAAACATTCCCCCACGTTTCCCACTCTGCCCTCAATCTAGTTGAAATCATTATTTATTTATTTATTTATTTATTTATTTATTTATTATTTTGGTTTTTTGAGACAGGGTTTCTCTGTGTGGTTTTGGTGCCTGTCCTGGATCTCGCTCTGTAAACCAGGCTGGCCTCAAACTCACAGAGATCTGCCCAGCTCTGCTTCCCGAGTGCTGGGATTAAAGGTGTATGCCACCACCGCCCAGCTCAAAATCATTATTTAAACTGGTAGGCAGCCTGGAGTTAGACCAAATCCTTTATATCTTCATTTTGTAAGTAACATGCCAACATCCTATGACTTTTCGCTGCAGGTGAGTCGAACCTTTCTTCTTCTTTTAAATTATTACATTTACCTGGTATGGTGGCACAAGCCTTTAGTAGCAGCACTTAGGAGGTAGAGCAGGTAGACCTCTTTGAATTCCGCGTCCAGCCTGGGTTACAAAGTAAGTTCCAGGTTGACAAGGCCTACGGTGAGGCCCACTCTCAAACAACAACAACAAATGGAATGGAGAGATAGTTCAGTGGTTAAGAGCACTTGCTGCTCTTCCAGAGGACCAGGGTTGGGTCCTACCACCTACATAGACTCACAGCTGTCAAAAGACTCATACATGTGAAAATAAGTAAATCTTTTTAATTACGTGTGTGTGTGTGTGTGTGTGTGTGTGTGGATAATGTGTATGTGTAAGGGGCTCACCTGTGTCATGGCACTTATGTAGAGTTCAGAAGACAACTTGCAAAAGCAGAGTTTTCTCCTGCCACCAACTAGGCCTCAGGGATTGAATTCAAGTCTTCAGTCTTGGCATCAAGTACCTTTACCCACTGAGCCATCTTTCAGACCCATGTCCAACTTTTTGATATTGCCACGCAACAGTGTCTTCTACAAAATTCATAGTTGAGAACCACACCGTCAAGTTTTAAAAAGTAACCTCTCCCCACCGATCTCATAACGTTTGAAGTATGTTTGCAGTTTTGTATTGGGCCACATTTATAGTTATTGTGTTACACACACACACACACACACACACACACACCTTCCAGGGAACAGAGGGTTCAGCTGGAGAGAGCAATGGAACACCATCTCCTGGGAGGTGGCTTTGTTCATTAAGTGATTGGGAAATGCAGAATTTGGAGGTGATGTATTAGAAATGTAGTCTATAAATCTATACATTTCCTATTTTACAAATAGACCAAGCATTGTGTAGAAAAGATTTAAAGAGGTCACATTTCAAATTTGATTTTGAGGGGTTTGAGAAATGAGTTGATCTGGTGAAGGGGTTTAGTATTCTACTTTCCTTCTTGAGTTGAGAGGTGCCATCAGCTCTGACTTTGTTAACAAATCTCTAATTTCAATTTCTTAGGCCAGCATTGGGAATTAAAACAACAAAAAGGAGCCAGACAAGGTGATACACACATGTGGTCCCTAATGAGCGACCGAGGCAGGAGGATCACTTAGATGGAAGAGTTTGAGGTCAGTTGAAAATCAGAATGAAGTTGTACTATCATTTTCTCAGTCTCTGAAGTTTGATCTTGTCAACCAGGTTTGATGACTTTGTTGCTTGCTACAATTCCCAGGGAGATAGTAATGGAATCAGGAAATGTGCCTCTTGAAGCCTGCCTCTTTGGAAGCCTCCTTCAAGAAGTGAGGTTTCTCTAAAGACAGTGAAGACTCAAAATTTTCTTAGGGATTACTAAATCAGCAGCTTCATAAGGAGAGGTAGCTAGCAAAGCTGAGTGTGATCCTTTGGTAAGGGTATTGTTTACATGGGTTTGTATGCTTGATCCTCATGAACTCCCAAAGATGTAGGTGCAAGTGCTGTGCCATTTGAGCACTTACTGTGTTTTCTTTTGTAGTTCAGTATTTCATGGGTGCTCTATGACCCATGAACCTCAAATTTTAGCATCTGTATTGGTTTCCTATGGTGACTTAAACAAATGACCACAAGCCAGGTGACTTAGCATAACAGAAACTCATTGTTTCTTAGGTCATACTGTTTCTGGAAGCTCTGAGGAGAACCTTCGTCTTATTGTTTTCAGTGGCTTTCTGTGGCTCCTGGCCACATTACTCCAGTCTGTCTCTGTCTTCATGTTGCCTTCGCCTCTATATATCTTGCTGCTTTTCTGTCACTTATGAGGACAGTTGCCACTGGGCATGGGCCTAGCTGGTAAATTCAGGATGAGCTTGCCTCAAGATTTGTAATCACATCTGCTAAGATCCGTATGCCAAGCAAATTTAACATTCACTCATATAGAGGATTAGCACATGGACACAACTTTTTGAGAGTCATCAATCAACTCACTACAGCATCCACTGATGATCTTTGCCTCAACCAATCAGTACTTTGGTTACTGTGGTGGTTTGAATGAGACTGTCCCCCCATAGGCTCAGACGTTTGAATACTTGGTCCTGAATTGGTGGCACCATTTGGGTAGGTTTAGAAGCTGGGGCTTTGCTAAAGGAAGTGTGTCGCTGGGGGCTGGTTTTGAGATACGAAACCTTGGCCCATTCTCAGCATTCTCCCTCTTTTGTGCTTGTAGTTCCAGATGTGAGTCTTCTGCTCCCAGCATCTCCTTCTTTCTACCTGTTGCCTCCACTCTGCCGTCATGGACTTTAACCCTCTGGAACCATAAGCTCAAAAAAACCTCTTCTATAGGTTGTTTTGGTCATGTTTCATTACAGCAGTAAAAAAATAAGTAATACAGTCACCAAAGAGTAATTTTCCTAATTCCATCATTTCTTGTATGGCCACACAGTCATTAGTTACTATTCTTCTACAAGGAGGAACTAATTTTTTATCCTATTCATTTGATTTTTTTTTTATTATTCTATTTTTTGTGCATGTTTTGCCTGTATGTATGTCTGTGCAGCAGGTATGTGCCTGGTACCTGTGGAGGCCAGAAGAAGGCATCAGATCCCCTGGAACTGGAGTTACAGATGGTTGTGAACTACCATGTGGGTGCTGGGAATTGAGCCCAGGTTCACTGGAAGAGCAATCAGTGCTCTTAACCACTGAGTCATCACGCCAACCCATTTATCCTATTTATTTATGTCAATATGAACCCATAGATTCTTTAAAAAAAAAAAAAAAGATTTATTTACTTATTATGTACACAGTATTCTGTCTACATGCCAGAAGAGGGCACCAGATCTCACTACAGATGGCTGTGAGCCACTACCTGGTTGCTGGGAATTGAACTCAGGACCTCGGGAAGAGCAGCCAGTGCTCTTAATCTCTGAGCCATCTCTCCAGCCTCTGAACCCATAGATTCTTATTTTAGTTCATGGTTTTGCTAGCAAATTAGGTTCAGTTTATTTGAACCCTATACATGACAAAGAAAAGTTTGATACTTGCCTGATTCTATGGCTATAAACTTTTAAAACATTTTTAGATGTATTTATTTTCTGTGTGTTTTGCCCACATGTATGTATGTGCACAACACCCATGCCTGGTGTCTGTAGTAGTCAGAAGATAGCATTGGATTTCCCAGTACTGGAGTTAAGGATGATTATGAACCACCATGTGTGTGCTGGCAACCAAACCTGGGTCTTTTGAAGAGCTACAAGTGTTCCTAATTGCTGAGCTGTCTGTCCAGCCCCAGCCTCAAAGTTTTAAATGCTTGAAATATTCTGTCCAATTTAAGGATATCTTCGTTGACTTGAGGTTTGGTCCATACCACACAGTTTATGTTAACAACATGAGGGGGCTGTGGGTCACATGATATCAGTTGGACCCCTGGAGGGATTTGAGAGTTAAGGTCAGCTGGAAGGGGAGTGTATCCATCTATAATTGTCTTGTTGCTGTAACAAAATCCACAGCAAAAGCAACTGGAAGGAAGGAAATGTTTATTTTGACTTACAGTCCCAAAGGATAAGGCCCATCATAGCAGGAAAGGTATGATGTCAGGAGACAGTTGGTCACCTCATGTCCACAGTCAGGAAGCAGGGAGAGGTGGGATATCTCTTTTTTATTTAGTCTAGGACCCCAGCCCATGGAATGATGCTACTCATGTTTAGGACAAGTCTTCCCACCTCAACCTAATTTAGGTAATCCCTCATAGACATGCCTAGAGATTTATTTCCATGGTGATTCTAAATCCTGCCAAATTGTCCATCAAGATTAACAAACAAACAAACAAAAAAATGGTGGAGAGTAATTGAGGAAGATAGCTGAAGTCTTCCTTATGCATATGTAATATGTGTATGTGTACTCACACACACAGAAAAAATACAGTACATTTTGTAGCAGACCCCTTACTTTATGCTCTCAAGCTCCTACCCCCAAGATCCTGCAGTGTGTGTCTTTCTGATGTTTTGGACACCACTGGAGTTCCCAGGGAGTGCCTACATTTCTCTATCAGGAGAAACCTTCTATCATTGAAGAAGGGTGATCTGTGAGACCAAAATGAGCCATCTTAAAAATAAGACCAAAACGCTTTCACCCTAAAACTAAGGCCAGAGATTTCTTCTTTTAGGTACAGGCCATGAGTTACTAAAACCAGTCAGTTCAGATTCTAGAAACCAGGAAGTGTAAAAGTACAGAGTCACAAGGTAGTCACGAGGTAATGACTGCTGGACTATGGAATGTCTTCTCCCTGGTTTCCAGGGTAACTGACCACAGAAATGTCCCCACCTGAGGGCAGCCAATGAGAAATGGTGGCGGGTAACCACTCCCTTAGAAGTAAGATTAAGCCATGATTTCTAGAAAGCCCCTAGAAGCAAGCTAATCAGAATTGTACCCATACTAGCACCCCTAAATGATGTAACCTTGTGGCTTTTGCCTTTAAAAACTGAGCTTGCAGACAGGTAGGCACTTCCTCCAGCCTCCACTGCGTTGGATGTATTGGATGAAGTCCCTGCCTAGGCTTGTATTGTATATCCAGAATTAAACCTTGCTTTTGCATTCCGGCATGCTCGTCTTTGGTGGTCTCTCTGGGGGTTGCGATCTGGGCACAACAATCAATAAATAGATGTGCCAGGCTCTCAGCTCCAGGTAGACTGTTCTAGAAGGCTCTAGAAGGCACTTTGCTCTCTTCTCAGTGGTTCCCATGTTAGGGTGACTCTGTTGGTTTCAGCCATGACTTCGATCACATATACTTTGATCCTTCTTCCGTGTCTCCTTCCCTGCTTATTCTTCTTCCTTCCAGAGTAAGTTCTCTATACCCAAATCCTTCTCTTGGGTTCCTGCTTCTGCAGAAGCAAAGCTTATGCTGTGCTTGAGATTAATTCAAGTTTTCTAATTTAACTGTATGTCTTTTATAGGTGGCTTACCCTAAGCCTAAGCAGTTACTGAATCTTCCACCGGCTCCAGGTTGAATAAAGAAACAAAACTGAGTTAAAATAAATGTATAAAAGAATGCTTGTGGTGGGTTGAATAAGAATGGCCCCCATAGGCTCATATATTTGAATGCTTAGTCACCAGGGAGTGGTACTATTTGACAAAGATTAGAAGGATTAGGAGGTGTAACCTTGTTGGAGTACAAGTGGCCTTGTTGGAGGAAGTATGTGCCTGGGGGTGGGCTTTGAGGTTTCAAAAGTGATACTCTCATCCTCAACCTTGGAAGGAATCAAGGAAGTGACTGGGTAATTCCATGGCTAACTTGGCAAGATATAAAATCACCTAGAAGACAAACTCATAGGCATGTCCCTGAGGGAGTTCCTAGGCACACCTGACCAAGGAGGGAAGACCCAGCCTCGATGCTATACCACCATCCCAGGGGTCCCAAACTGAATGGGGGAGGTGAGCAGAGCACAGCATTCATCTTCTGTATGTTCTGACTCCAGACTCAGTGTGACCAACCACCTCATGTATTCGCCACCACATCTTCCCCATCACAGGGACTGACTGTATCCTCCAACTGGGAGTTCAAATAAATGTGTTCTTCTTTAAGTTGATTTTGTTGGGTATTTCATTTCAACAATGAGAGAAGTAATGGATACAAATAAGTAGACTGGTATACTTAGACAATACAATTTTTTTTTTTTTTTTGAACCAGGGTCTCTACATAGCCTTGGCTGTTCAGGAACTCACTATGTAGGCCAGGTTGGCCAAACAGTGGAATGTTATTTAATGCTCAAAAGAAATGAGTTTTCAAGTCATGAGAAGACATGGAAGAACCTTAGGTACATATCATTAGCCACAATCATTAGCCACAATATCACTACGTAGCCATCAGAGCACAAAAATGATAAAGTTGTGGTTGTTGGCCTGGTTGTTAATTCATGGGTACATTCATGCCCACACAAAACCTATAAATGGCTATTTATAGTGTCTTTATTTACAATTGCCAAACCTGAAAGCAAGTGTGATGTACTTCAGAGGGTTAATGTAAAAACTGTGGTCCCCCTGGACAAGGGTACGTTAGTGCTGAAAGGAGCTGACTGTTGAGCTGTAGAGAGAGGAAGAGGTGTTTTTTGGCTTGGTGCTGAGTTAAGGGTCAAATGCAGGCATTCTCACATGCTAGGCCACATCCCAGCACACATACATTTAGTCTTAAGGAGTAATATATTTGCCTCAAATGGTGTATTAAATATTAAAACTTTATTAAACAATAACACCCACACAGCTGTAGCTCAACCATTTAAATAGGATGCTGGCCCAGCCAAATCAAAGATATATATGCTATAAACATTATTTTGAAAACATGCAATTAGTTGGTCAGGTTTAACCTGCACAATATCACATGCGAGTCATTATAGAATAAGCAATAAATATTACTTAGTATAAAGTTTATTCACATGTATAAAAAGTAAATGTAACAAGAAGTTCATTAAAATAAAACACAGTTATGTTTTAGGAAGGCTATGCATTAAAAAATGGGTTGCTTTTTCCAGATAATACAAATACTGATACATTTGTACTGGTTAACATCAAACTGTTAAAAAAAGTTTGTAAACCCCAAACATGGCAGAAATGCAGTCCATCAGACTGAAGGCATCAACATATATCATACATATTCCCGCTGACCAGAGACAATATCTACAAAAGTAATGATTTTTATTTTTATCTTATTTTAATTAAAAAATTTTTAATTGCATTTATTTACTTATTGGAGGGTAGTGATGTATGCATGCCACTGCACACATGTGGAAGTCATCAGATACCAATTTGCAGGAGTAAGTTCTTTCCTTCAACTATGTGCGACCTGGGGATTGAACTCAGGAAGTCCATCTTGGCAGCAAGTGCCTTTACCCACAGAGCCTTCTCTTCAGCCCATTATTTAAATTTGTTCACTTGGTGTTGGAGATCAAACCCAGGTGCCTCGAGTAAGCTAAGTATGTATTCTACCACTTTTCCCTCAGTGTTTGGCTTTGATTTTCTTTCCTAGTACTTTGTTCCTTTTTTTTTTTTTTTTTTTTTTTGAGATAGTCTCATTCTGGTCAAGGCTGGCCTTGAACCTGCATCAATCTTCTTCCCTCTATTTCCCAAGTACTGCTATTCCTACCATAACCATGTCTGTCTCCAAAAAATCTAATCCTAAAAAAAAAATTACAGAAATACTAGACATTCCTCTAATAGCATAAATGTCATCCATTTCAGATCAAACAGCTAGTAAAATTTATTTTACATCTGATTAAAACAAAAATATTATGACTAATATGAGCTTTTGTTAAGCACAAGTAACTTTTAGCAGTAAAATTCTCTTGTACATTTAGGAGGAGTATACACACAAATCAATTATTTGAGAAATAGAAAAAAAATCCGATTAGAAATTCGGAGACCATTGCAAGGAGGGAGGGAGGTTAGTTCAAACTACTGCTAGAGTGTTTATCTGGCATGTACAAGGCCGTGGGTTTGATTCCCAACACCAACACCAACACAAAAAGAGAAGAAAGTCTGGAGGTAAACGGGAGCCCAAAGGTGCAGAGGACCGTGACCCTCTCCAGCTTTGGATTGTTCTGAGAGCATCCCTCCCCATTCTCCTCACTCAGGAGCACATTATTAACAGATGTGCAACTCCCACAGCCAAAGCTTGTACTCTTTTTTTTTTTTTGTCCTACAAAATGTAGAGTTTTATAACTGTGCCTTTGTCTCTTTCAAATCTAATTATAGCCATATTCCGTTCATTTCCTAATTGTAACGGAAAGAAAGTCGTATATAAAACCTTTGTGAAAACAGATTTAATGTTTAACATCCAGCCATTCCCCAGAGAAGAAGCAAAAGCGAAACAGCAGACTAAATAAAACGTCCCACAGTAACCACACAAAGACCTCAGCACCAAACACACCGCATGGAAGGAAACCACCAGTGGCACAGAAGTCTGTGTCCGTGGCTGAGAAATCCCCTCCAGTTTCCCGGTGCCTGCTAACGAGGGTTCTATTACATTTTTCTGTTTGTATTCAAAGTATCATGACATCTAGATGCTCTAGAAATACCAGTGATTTCCCAGTGTTAGTGGTGAATTCGAGATCCCTTCAGGTTAGGGTAGATGGTAAATATAAGGCTGCCAGTGGGACAAGGTGAGGCTGTCACAGGTATGTCCTGAAGCTAACTTTGGGGTTAGACTTGGGGAGTCAATAGAATAGTTCAAATTAGGATTCAGTAAAAGATACAGGGTATGGAGGTGTGTGTAAGCTGGGGTAAAACTCTTCCCTGCCATGAGCAAGGCCCTGGGTTCTGACCCCCACACTGTAAATTTAAAATAAATTATATATATATATATATATATATATATATATATATATATATATATATATATATATATATATGGTGGCACACACTTTAATCTCAGCACTTGGGAGGCAGAGGCAGGTGGATCTCTGAGTCCCAGGCTTGCCTGGTCCACAGACAGAGTTCCAGGACAGCCAGGACTACAAGAAGAAACCCTGTCTCAGAAAACCAAAATAAAATAAAAATAATAGTTTTAAATTTATATGTATGTGTGCATGTCTGTGTGAGTGTATGCCACATGAGTGCAGGTGCCTGAAAAGACCAGAAGAAGTCACTGGACACCTGAGAGATGGCATTGTAGGTGGCTGTGAGCAGCCCAACATGGGTGCTTGGATCCAAACTTGGGTCTCCTGGAAGAGCAGCAAATGCTCTTAACCACTTGAACAATCTCTCCAACTCTCTCGTATCTTTATACGTCTACTTGTCCTATAGACTTAGGATTATGCTCCCCTGTGAAGTGTGGGATGGGACTAGATAAGTGGGTTACTCATTGCAAAACCAGCTTTCACCATCCTGGTAGACTTCAAGCAAGTCCTGCCTTAACTCTGATTGTTACAAAGTGAGCAAAGTCAGTTCTAGTAACCTTTTAAAAAGAGAATTAAAGTCAGTGTAAAGCACACAGTTATACCAGGGAAGGTGCTATGGAGAGAAGATGTGAAGAACAGCAGAACTTTATAGGTAATATGGGCGGCTTGAAAATACTTCTAATTACATGGAGGTGTTGATAGATGATTTACTTGTGACCAGCAGCCAACAAGTCTGAAAATGTAAAAGGATAAAGCTTTGCCACTCTCTAACAACTGACATCTTCCTTTTATTTGCCTTAATGAAGATCATGCTGTCTTGTGTTTTGTTTTACTTTACCTGAGACAAGATCTCACTAATTACTCTGGGTGACCTTTGAACTAAGTATGTGGCCCAGGCTGGCCTCAAACTTGTGATCCTCTTGCCTATGCCTCCTAAGTGCTGAGACTGCTGGTGTGTTACACTGGTGTAACACAGATTACAATGCTATAAAAGAAAGGCACACACACATTCACATTCACACACACTGCAAAATGATGTGGATTTTCTAAATATTTAATTTGGGTGTAATTATCAAATGCAAGCAAGGTTGCAATCTCAACTCTATAACATCATAAAACAAAGTAACAATTTATAAAGGATCTTAAAGAATAGGGAAATGTCTGACAGAAACAAACAACAAAGAAGACCACAAATATTTTTTCTAGTCAACTTTTCTTTTCTTTCTTTTTATGGTTTTTCGAGACAGAGTTTCTCTGTGTAGCTTTGGAGCCTATCCTGGAACTCACTCTGTAGACCAGGCTGGCCTCAAACTCACAGAGATCTGCCTGCCTCTGCCTCCCAGTGTAACACAGATTACAATGCTATAAAAGAAAGGCACACACACATTCACATTCACACACACTGCAAAATGATGTGGATTTTCTAAATATTTAATTTGGGTGTAATTATCAAATGCAAGCAAGGTTGCAATCTCAACTCTATAACATCATAAAACAAAGTAACAATTTATAAAGGATCTTAAAGAATAGGGAAATGTCTGACAGAAACAAACAACAAAGAAGACCACAAATATTTTTTCTAGTCAACTTTTCTTTTCTTTCTTTTTATGGTTTTTCGAGACAGAGTTTCTCTGTGTAGCTTTGGAGCCTATCCTGGAACTCACTCTGTAGACCAGGCTGGCCTCGAACTCACAGAGATCTGCCTGCCTCTGCCTCCCGAGTGCTGAGATTAAAGGTGTGCACCACCTTGCCTGGTGTCTAGTCAATTTTTCAAGAGTTCAAGTTCCTTGACCCCAGAGCATATATACCTTGACACATGACAAGCAAATGAACTGAAATAGACAAGCATGTAAGTCAGGGAGTGTGTGCTCTGCTTGTGAGTCACTGAAATAGACAGGCATGTAAGTCAGGGAGTGTGTGCTCTGCTTGTGAGTCACTGAAATAGACAAGCATGTAAGTCAGGGAGTGTGTGCTCTGCTTGTGAGTCACTGAAATAGACAAGCATGTAAGTCAGGGAGCGTGTGCTCCGCTTGTGTCACATTCTGCTACATTTTCATTCTGTTTTGGTGCTGAGGATCTAACCCAGGGTCTTGCACACATGTTAAGCACAGGCTTTTCCACTGAGCTCCTCTTCTACATTCCTGAGGAAGAACTGGTCATTTATAGGACTACAACAGAAAAGTATCTGTTGAAACTATAGTATGTTTTCCATGTGTTAAGATGTACTAGAAAAAATGAGGGAGACTGAGAGTTAACTTAATGGTACAGCATGTGCTTAGCATATGTGATGCTCTGGTTCAGTCTTCAGCACATACACACACACACACACACACACACACACACACACACACACACACAAGCTGGGAAGGCTTTCTGGTGACTTTAGTTGGTATTGCTGAGGAGTCTAACCTCATACATATGAAGTAAGAGCTCAACCACTTGCCTCTACTATTCTGTTCCTCAACTTCCAGCTCAATATTGTGCATGTGTGTGTGCACATGCATGTGAACACATGTATGTAGAGGCCAAAAGTTGATATTGGTATTTTCTTCAATTGCTCTCCACCTTAACTCATCTTTAACTTAATTTAATTTTTTAATGGTTTTTGAGACAGGGTTTCACTGTGTAGCACTTACTGTACTGGAATTAGTTCTATAGACCAGGCCAGCCTTGAACTCACAGAGATCCTTCTGCCTTGGCCTCCTGAATGCTGATTAAAGGCTTGTGCTCCTACCACTGGACATTGTTTTTTGCTTTTGTTTTTCTGAGGCAGGCTTTCCAGCTGTCCTAGAACTCACAATGTAGAACAGGCTGGCCTTAAACTCACAGAGATCTCTGCCTCTTGAGTGCTGGGATTAAAGGTAAATGCACCACCTCACTGGCTCCACCTTAATTTTTGAGACAGAGTTTCTCACTGAACTTGGAGGTTCCTGATTCAGCTGCAGTGGCTAGCTACCAACCCCAGGGGGCCTCCTATGTCCTTCTACCCAGTGCTGGGATTGTAGGTATGTATCAAGTACTCATGGTTTTTGTTGTTGTTTTGTGGTTTTGTTTGTTTCAAACCCGGGTACTGAGGATTGAACTCAGATCCTTACGGTTGCAAGGCAAGCACTTTCCAAGTGAGGTGTCTCCTAAACCCATGAATAGCAATTTCTAGGAACAACAACAAAACCCTCTTGGCACCTCTTACCACACGGAAACATGATAGATAGCAAGTGAAAAACTAAGACCTGTAAATTTGGTGGACGCTCTGCACCAATTGAATCAGAAAAGCAAGTGATTATATCAAGGCCACAGATCTACACCAAAATGTCAAATTCTGTGAAGTATTTTCAGCCAAAAAGAAATCCTAATGAAGAGAAGATCTAATATCATGATTTGACATTAAATTAATGATTGACGGTTCCTAGTTTGCTCATTCTAATTATTAACAAACTTTGTCTTGTTTTGAGACAGGGTCTTGACAGGGCTCAGGCTGGCCTTGAACTCTCATCCTTCCCAAGTCAGCCTCCTGGGTGTGAGGATTATAGGCATTCATCACATTACCTAGCTATAGCAGACTTTTGAACCAGTACAACATACATTGCACAAAGGCACTTTCTTCTTAACTTCGAGGAAATGAAGTTCAAGTCTCTTACCAAGATGATAGAGATCCAGTCCCGGTCTGAGCCGAAAGCAGAACTGTGGTGGATTCTGTTCAGTGTGTATTGCTCCTTCATTCCTTGCAGTTTGTCATAAAAAGCTGAATGGGCAAATCTTTTTTGTTTCAGGGAGAACAAATCATTCAAACCACATGAATGTCTTATAGCAAGGCGGCAAGGTGGGCTTAGTGAGTCGGGAGTGACATAGACTTTTTAAACACCCTGAACCCTTTTGCTGGTCCAGGATATGGAGGTGGTGGTGAGACACTGTGTTTTCTGGTCAGTGCTACTGCCTGTTCATAGGAAGGTGGTCCTGCGTCCTCTAAAGGTGGCGATGAAGGTAAGACAGCCTCCTCCGGGCTTCTGAAAATGATGGAGGGTGTGTGTCTGGCCCTTCTTGTGTAGACAGCTGAAGAACTAAACAGAGAGATGACATTTAATTTAAGAGAAGTGAATTTCTGGGATAATGACATTAAAAATTCTAGAAGCCAGGCAGTGGTGGCACACTGCTTTAATCCCAGCACTTGGGAGGCAGAGACAGGTGGATCTGTGACAGGCCACCCTGGTTTGCAGAGTGAGTTCCAGGACAGCCAGGGTGACACAGAGAAGCTGAAGTCAGACATTAGTCAGAAACTGTACTCTGTCATCCTGTGATCAAAGTCAAGCTCCCTGACTTAGTTTCCTCCTCTCTAAAATGGGGTAATAGAGCTACCTCAACAGAGTTGCTGGTGTGCACTGAGTAGGACGTTTGACGTAATGCTTCCAGCAGAGTGAATCCCTTTTCCTCCTGCTCTGGAAATCAAATCCAGGCTTTGTTGTGAGGTGGCATGACGCCAAGTTACTTCAGTCTTGTTGCCTGGTTGACCCTTGACCTTCCCAAGTAGTATTTCTGCCATGTAATCTAGACGTGGCCTCCTTTCCATGATTACATAGCTCCTGAACTCTCTTTGCAAAGCCTCCCTTATCCTGGATTCACTGTATTTTTCATAGCTTTCTTCTTGGTTAATTATACAGAATTCTGAGACCCCCTTTTTCTCTCTGCTCTATTTTTTTCCCCTGAGACAGGGACTCAGTAGCTCAAGCTGGCTTCAAACTCACTATGTAGTTAAGGATGAGCTCGAACTTCTGCCTTTACCTCCTCAGTGTTGAGATTATAGGCATGTAGTGCTGGGTACTGAACCGTTGACTTCATAAATGCTAGGCAAGAGATCTACCAACTGAGCTCCACCCCAGCCCCCTTCTCTGTGCCTTGACTGGCATTGTTCCATTCCGGGAACGCTGTCTTTTTCTTTTCTCCAGCTTTTTCTCTAAGCCCACTTATTCTTGGCCAAGTACATAGTAAAGCAGTGGCCTAGTGTGTGTAAAGATCTGGGTTCCACTCTCCACAGTGAAACACGGAGTCAGTCTAACCCGCTCTCCTTCTCTTCATATTGGGATTGAGCCCAGAGTCATTGGCACGCTAGTAGGCAAGTACTGTACGGTTCAGCTGCCGTCTCCAGTCACTGGAAAACTTTGGGAAAGGGTCTTTTCAGGTTGCTGAGCTGACCTTGAACTCACTATTGTAACTGATCCTGAACTGGCAATCCTTCTGCGTTCTAGAATTGTGGATTTGTACCACTATACCTAAAGAATACTAACAATTTCCTTATCAGCCAGTGAAAGCTAAAATGCCACACAGGTCTGACATTTTCCATCCTCTCCTCTGAATTGCAAACTACGTTAAAATTTTTAAAATTACATTTATATGTGTGTATATATGTATACATATATATGCACACACATATATACACACATGCCACAGTGTGCTTGTGGAAGTCCAAGAACAACTTTCTCAGTCGGTTCTCTCTGTCTTGTAGATCTCAAGGATTGAACTTGGGTCATCAGAATTGGTGGCAAGTGCCTTTACCCACTGAGCCATATTGCCAGTCCTCAAACTACAATTTAAATGTTAGTAAATTGAGCTGTTTAGACCGCGGAGTTGGCTGGCTATAAAGTATCAATGCATAACTAACCTCCTAGAATTAAGGGTAATATGACAATTAAAGTCAGACAATTTTGGCCGACCTCTGATGCATGTCTACAGTATTTTTCCCACTAAGGGACAGTTGACATAGGTCTGGGGAGTTGTCTTGAAAACTTGATGATCTGAGTTTCGATTCCCAGAACTTTGTAAAAGGCAGACACAGTAGCATGGGCATGTGTAATTCCAGCATGCTCACTGTCATTTTAGGTGTTTCTCAGACATTGGTTTGTCCCCTCTGGAGAAATGTCAGCTCAAGTCCTTTATCTTTAGAGCTTGTCTTTTGTTGTTTTGCCCTTCCTTCACCTATCTAAAAAAAAAAAAAAAAAGGTTTTGTTTTATACCAGTAGCCAGTGCTCTTAACTGCCGAACCAGCTCTTCAGGCCCTCTCGTCTGTCTTTAAAATCTTTGAAATAAAATGTTATTTTATTCTGTCAAATCCAAGTTTCAGTTTCCTCCTCAGCCAGAAGTCAATGCTCAACTCCCATTCTCCCTATACGTCCTCCAGCTTCCTACCAGCCATTAAATCCCACAGCTTCTTTTCCCTCAGACAAGTCCAGACTCCTGACCTCCCCTGGGAGTCGCATGCTGGCATCTCAATGGGTGCTCCTCTACCTTACAGGTTCTTCCTGCTCTGCTGTGCATTATTTAAGCAATGTGTCTGCTTTGGCCACCTCTGTGTTCCCAGGATGGAACAGATTACGGCTTTCTCAAAAACCTTTTCCAAAAAAGCAGCCTTCTGTTCTTCTTGTTCTAACAGGATTCACCTGTCACCATCTTTCCTAGACTGAAATTTCCCAGCCCTTCCAAATTTTTAAATTTGGAACCTCTCTCTCTCTCTCTCTCTCTCTCTCTCTCTCTCTCCCTCCTTCCCTCCCTCTTTCCCTCCCTTCCTCCCTCCATATATATATCCCTCCCTCTCTCTCATTAAATGGTAATCACTCTGTGTCTTCTTTGAACACTCCCCCTCACTTTCAAAAACTCCAGAACACACTGAGCAGCAGGTGTAAAGGAACAATGGCAGCACTTGGTGCACAGGCAGCAGAACTTAGTTATATAGGGACAGGTGGCCCGTTCACTGGCTAATATTTTATAATTTACTAAGTTAAAAAAACTTACTTATGATACATCTCAATTTAAATTTCATATGAACATATGAATGCTGAGTACCTCTATAATCAGTACAAGTTCTGAACAGGTTTTGTGTTTGGTTGTTTTGTGGTGCTAGGAATTGAACTCAGGACTTTACACTCTACCACTGAGCTACAGCTTCCAGCCCCTGGGGACTATTTACTTACTCATTTGTTTATTCATTTAGATGCTGGGGACTGAACCCAGGGCCCCACATGTATTATACAGGTGCTCTACCATTGAGCTGTATGCCTGGGTTGGAGGCTATTTTTTAAATGCATAAACATTGCAAAGGCACATAGGAATACTCTTTCTCAAATGTGTGGAACAACCTGAGTTCAAAAATTAATAATAACAGTAATAGTTAATACTGATTTAGTACTATACACTAAGCATTATTTTAAGCACTTAATGATCTGGGCCACCATATTGCACAATGCCAAAAGACATTATTCACACATCTGTGTGAACGTTGCTCCCGTGGAACTATGATACATGATGGCTTTGATTATTATGGGGGGGTGTACATGTAAGTAACATGTCCAAGGACTAATCCTAGTCAATTGTGTACTCAGGATCTGAACAGCAGCATGTTAGCTCCCACGATTTCACATACATTACTGTATCACATCCTGTTTCGACCCAGCACAATACACATTGGTCCCTTTCAGAAACAAATGCTAGTCTAAGACTGTTGTTATTTTAGGATGGAATCATATCTTAGAGTAATATGCCAGAAAATATAAATTAAGTGGCAAATGCAAGTTTACAAGATGCTCAGAGTTCTGAAAATACTGTACCAGATTAACCAGTCAGACTAATACTATGTCATTCCACATATGTGATGTCAGAATAGCAAAATTCACAGAGGCAGAAGGTAGGATGGTGGTGAACTTGAGCTGGTGGGCTGGGGACTTGAACAGAAGATGGGGAGTATCTGGGTCCACTGGCATGGAGCTGGAGATGACTGTAAAGTCGTGTGAATGAGATGAATTCTGAACTTGAACAACTTACTTACAAATATAAAAGAAGATAAATTTTATTTTATGTAAACTACTATTCTGGAAATGCACTTAAACTGTATTATTAAATACCAAAATTAAGTTGCAAATGAGAACATACAATGTGCATACCAAATCCACAAAGCAGCTTCTTTTTTTTCTTTTCGTGTGTGTGTGTGTGTGTGTGTGTGTGTGTGTGTGTGTGTGTGTGTATGCAAATGCGCATGCATGTGCAGAGGCCAGAGGACAACTTTGGGTGTTGTTCCCCAGGAGTCATTTTGGGGTGATTTTTTGTTCATTTGTTGTTTGAGACAGGGTCTCTTAGGTAGCCCTAGCTATATTGGAACTCTGAATGTAGATCAGGCTGGTCTTGAACTCACAGAGATTCACCTTGCTTTTTTGAGACAGGTCTCTCACTGAGACCAGTGCTCACCAATTAGGCTAGCCTGGCTGTCCAGAGAGCTCTAAGCCTCCAGCTGTCTGTCTGCCTAGTACTGGGACTGTAAACACTTGCCAACATGGCTGCCTGTTTACATGGATGCTGGGGTCCAATCCAGACTCCATGCTTGCATAGCAGACATGTTACTGACTGGGCTATCTCCAGCCTAGCAGTTCTTTCTTTTTTTTTTTTTTTTTTTTTTTTTTGGAGTCAGGGTTTCTCTGGCTCTGACCTGGAGCTCACTTTGTAGACCAGGCTGGCCTCCAACTCACAGAGATCTGTGATAATATTTTATTTGTGCTGAAATGTGGTAATATTTTACCACATACACTCTTAATGGCTGAGTGATCTCTCAGGACACTAAAAAAAAAAAATTGCTTCTGTGGGCACAAACTAGAATAAAAAATTTTGAAGACTTTAATCTTCATTATCAATACCGTTTGAGACACTCATATAGCAATAGAAATAACTTTTAAGTGATTCTCTCAGAGGAGTCAACATGATCTCCTTCAAGCCTTCAAGAGGGAATGCTTTGCTGGCCTGGGACTGGCTATACTACTGAGGATGCTCTTGCATTTCTGGTCCCCCGTCTCTTCCTCCCAAGTGCTAGGATGGCAGACACATTCCACCCCTGGTTTATGTGGTGCTACAAATCAAACTCAGGGCTTTTGTATGCTAAGCAAGAATTTTACTAACAGAGCTAAATCCCTAGTCCCCCAGAAAAAAAATACTCTTCTAAATGTTGTGGAAAAATGTGTCCTTTATATTTACTGATCTCATGTAAAGAATTTTTATTTTTAAATAAGTAACTTTTAAAATGATAATTCTGACAAACAAACAGCCAAAGTTATAAAACTGGCGAAAGAAAACGATATTATGAAACTTTAAGAGGAATCATTTTTTTCCCTCATTCATTTCAAAGATGAGAAAAACTTAAGTATCTCAAGGAGGGCAGGAGAGACGGCTCAGCCATTAAGAGAGCGAGTTCCAGGACAGCCAGGGCTGTTATACAGAGAAATCCTGTCTTCAAAAAACCAAAAAACTCAAATAAATAAATAATAAAAAATAAAAATAAAAAAAATCAGTAAATAAAAGAAAGAAAGAAAGAAAGAAAGCAGATTGAGCAAGCCAGGGCGAACAAGCCAATAAGCAGAGTTCCTCAATGGCTTCTGCTTATCTCCAGGTTCCTGTCTTGGCTCCCCTCAGCAGACTGTGACCCAGGATTTGTAAGCCAAATCAACCCTTTCCTCCTCACGTTGCTTTTTACCACAGCAGTAGAAACCCTAACCAAGAGAGTTTTGCAAATAATTATGGTCCCTATGAATTCTTATCAATCTCTGTTAATGTACTATTTATCTTTAATTGGTAATAATTTTATTTTATTATTTTTAAGGTATCAATAATAGGTTAAAGCCAGTTTCCCTTCCTTCCTTAAAACAAAGTGTCATATGTCCCAGACTGGTTTCCAATTTGTTTTGTAGCCAAGGATGATCCTGAACTTCTGATTCTCCTGCCTCCACCTCCCTTGTGCTGGTATTTGTAGGCATGTGCTACCACAGCAGGCTTATGTGGTGCTGGGGACTGAACCCAGGACTTCTTGCCACCAGGCAAGCACTCTACCAACTGAGTTATACCCCCGGTCCCTGAACTGTTTTGCTTCTGCCACAGAGATCTGTTAAGTTCATGACCCAGTAAACTGCTGGACTTTCTGTTTTTGAAAATAATGGGGCAGCGGAGTCAAAAGGAGTGCTGTATACATTCCAGGGAGTGCTGCACTACTGAGCTGTGTCTCCAGTCTCTGGAATCTTGAGACCAGTCTCTGTATGTAGCCCAGACAGGTATGGAACTTGAATCCTGTTCCCCTACCTCCTAAGTTCTGGGATTATAGCTCTGAGCAGCTACACCTAGATCTTGTATTCTTTTGAAGGATCTTAGAAATAGCATCATTAGCCCATGTTTGCCATGACACACAGGTGGCCATACACATATACACTAAATAAATAAATACATTTTAAAAATTTTAGAAATAGCATCATTAGATTGTTAATGTGGATGTTAAAACACCAGACATCTGTCAGCCTAGAGTCTGGGAAGATATAAATGTAGTGTGGGATAGGGAGAGGACACTAACAGAGAAACTGGCAAAATCTGAATTTAGAGTTTAGTTAATGGTGATGTTACAATGTTTGTGTGTGTGTGTGTGTGTGTGTGTGTGTGTGTGTGTGTGAGAGAGAGAGAGAGAGAGAGAGAGAGAGAGAGAGAGAGAGAGAGAGAGAGAGATCAACATCAGTGTTTTTCTCAGTTATGCTCCACCTTGTTTTTTGAGACAGGGTCTCTCACTGAACAGGAGGTGGTTGATTAGGCTGGGCTGGTTGGCCTGCAAGCCCTAGGGAGCCCCTGTCCCCACCTCCCTGCAGCTGGAGTACAGGCCCATGCTGCCACACCAAGCTTTTCTAGTTGCTGGTGATCTGAACTCAAGGCTTATGCTTATGCAGGAAGCACTTTCCCGAGTGAGCCATATCTCTGGTCCTATTTTCTTAGTTTTGACCGATCTACTATGGTAACATAATTGGAAATTTATGGGAGAAACTGAGCAAAGGGTACATGAAAATTCCCTGAACTGTCTTTGCAATCATCTTGACTATCTAGGATTATTCTAGAGTAAAAACCTCAAAACAAATGGCTATCAGTTTGGCCCACTTAAAAACAACATTACAAAATGCACCAATGAAGTTACTATTTTGACTTACCCCAGATACGGCTGCCTGTTACACTTGGTGATACACAGATAGTAACCAAACAGGCCAAATATAACCAAGAATACTCCAGCGGCAATTAATCCAGTCAGAAGGCCCATAACATCAATTTTCTCTTTGTTAACATCTTAAAAAAAAACAACAGTAAAGTAAGTTAATAGCATGACTGAAAAGCATCATCTATAATTTCAACAAATTTAACACATTACTAAGGAGAATTTCATAACTAATAACTGCTTGGTTTATTTATCTACTTTTCTTTTTTTTTTTTTTGAGACAGGGTTTTTCTGTGTAGCCTTGGCTGTCCTGAAATTGGCTCTGTAGACCAGGCTGTCCTCAAACTCCCAGAGATCTGCCTGCCTCTGCCTCCCAAGTGCTGGGATTAAAGATGTGTACCACAATATGGCCAAGCAATACTAATTTATCTTGAAGTCTTTGTGTCATAGAACTACCTAAAAAAATGTAAATGATATTTGTTATTTAAATTTCTTTTTTTCTTTTTTTTCCAAGACAGGGTTTCTCTGTGTAGTTTTGGTTCTGGATCTCGCTCTGTAGACCAGGCTGGCCTCGAACTCACAGACATCCGCCTGGCTCTGCCTCCCAAGTGCTGGGATTAAAGGCGTGCACCACTACTGCTTGGCCTTTCTTTTTCTTTTTTTAAAAAATTATTTACATAGTGTGTGTGAGAAGGTTGTTGTGACATACATGCGGATGTCAGAGGGCAATTTCTGAGAGTTTGTGTTCTCCTTCTACCATGTGAGGCCTGAGAGTTGAACCTGGGTTTGGTGGCAAGCATCTTTACCCACTGAGCCATCTTGCCAGCTCTTAGGTGGCATTTCTTAATTATGTTTATTATTTCATTTCTTTAAACAGGTCATATTATGTGAATAATATCTAACAGTAAGTGGGATAAACATGTATTTTGCTCAGCTAGACATGTTGGTCCATTTATTAGGCAACCTTGGAATAGTCCCCTACAGGAGGTGCCTAAAATAAATGAAAGAATCAAGGGCAAAATTAATTAAATAAATGACCAAATGCAGCTAGAAGGAGAAATAGAGAGAAGGCATTTAAAAACTGGTTATCGGGCTGGAGAGATGGCTCAGAGGTTAAGAGCACTGACTGCTCTTCCAGAGGTCCTGAGTTCAATTCCCAGCAACCACATGGTGGCTCACAACCATCTGTAATGAGATCTGGTGCCCTCTTCTGGCCTGTAGTCATACATGCTGTATACATAATAAATAAATAAATCTTAAAAAAAAACAAAAACAAAAAAAACCTGGTTATCAGGAACAGAATGACAGTCAGACAGGACCAGTCAGTTCTACTATTCTGTAGAAAGTTGGGTAACTATTGTTGATAATTTACTGGATATTTCAAAATAGAAGATTTTTGTATTATCATCTCAAATAAATGACAAATGTTTGACGTGATAGATATGATAATTGCCCTGATTTGATTACCACACATTGTATATAAGTGTTAAAATACCACACTGTATTCCGTAAATAGGTACAAGTATTATGGATCAAATTATTAAAAAGAAGAGCAAGCAGCTTGAGATGACCAACACAGGTAAGACAGAGGCCTTCCCTTCTCTAGTAGCTATTACTGCTTCTAAACAATCTCCTCCTGGTGTTTTTTGTTTTTTTTTGTGTGTGTGTGTGTTTTTTTTTTTGTTGTTGTTTTTTTGGTGTTGCAGATTGAACCCAGACTTTCGTACATGCTAAGCATGTCTTCAACCACTGAGATATATCTTCAGTGATTTTCTTCTTCCCGCTCCCGGGATGGGGTGTGGTCTCCTAGAGTCTGGGCTGGCCTGGAATTCACTATGTAGCTGAGGAAGGTGACCAAAGAGATTACAGGTGTACACCACCATACCCATTTTATGCCAGTTTTGTGGCTCAAACCTGAGGCCTCATGCAAGCAGTTTACCAGCTGAGCTACATGCTCACTGTGGGTGTGTGCCTGCGTGAGTGCAGGTGTGTGTGTTCGTTGCTGGAGAGCAAGCCTAGATGCATGAGCTTGCTAGGTAAGCACTCTGGAACTGCAGCCCCAGCCCTACCTAACTTCAGCCTTATCCAGCAATCTCATTTACCTCTCAGAGGTGTTCTGTTCATTTGTGATGGTATCAAAAGAAAAGGTTATATTAGTTTATAAGCTGAAACTAACAGGGTCCTACTTCTGTGCAAGTTTTAACTTAGCCCAGCTGCTTAAACAACCTTTAAGCCCATTATCTCATTTCCCTAAGATCTCACCAAACTTGATTTTCAGTATGTAAACAGACGAAGGTAGCCTTCTGTCTCGCACAGCCCAGTATATAATTGAGAAACCGTCCTTGGTATGCACATTGAGCAATAGCCAAGCTCAGACATCAAGACTAAAATGTGTTATGGCGATGAGAGGTGAGGACAGCATGACATGTCAGCAGTTCTTCCCCTTACCCGATCGTGTGGTCGGTCCTTTAGTCGAATAATCCCGCCAAAACGTAGTCTAAGGAAAAAGACGACACTTTCAGATTTCTGTAATGTAGTATCATTTCATTTGTTCCCAGTGACCTAGATTGGAGGTGGTAAGCTCTTGGCCTGTGGCACAGTCGGGACATCAGTTCATTCAAGCTGACGGCAGTGACTCATGCTGCTGTCTCTGCTGTCTGGCTAATTGGTGAAGGGATTGCTGCTAGTCCCAGCTCTCCATGACCATGCCCTGCTAGTCTCCCCTTACCCAGCTGAGGCTGGCCATCTGTGAAAGCAGTCTGGTTTTCTGCACTGGGGGGTGAGGGGGTGGGGCTCGCTTTGCTAGGAGAGTTGAATTCACTGACTTGCAAATTTATCTCTCAGGCCGTTCAAGTTCTATGCGCTTTGAAAGAATCGAGGAGTTTTGAGGAACCATGATGAAAGTAGAATAATTTTAGTTTGTTTGCTTGTTTTTGTTTTGAGACAGGGTTTCACTGTGTAGCCCTGGCTGTCCTGGAACTCACTCTGTAGACCAGGCTGGCTTCAAATTCAGAGATCCACCTGCCTCTGCCTCTGGAGAGCTGGGATTAAAGGTGTGTGCCACCACCACCTAGTTTAAAATAATTTTTTTAAATTATGAAAAACATCATTAAATCCCAACAGGCACAACTATAAAATATGTTCTTTGTTTTCCCACCTCCTGCATGTGGCAAATATTTGCAGGAAGTGAGTGGTTGGGAAGGATTATGGAAGAATGGATAACTAGGTTCTCTCTATGCATTTGGAGGATCCCTGGGGAGTTTCTTATTCAGCAAAGAGCAAAGAAGGATGCTTGAGAAGGGAGAGCAGGAGCTGGCATTATTTTACGTGTAGAGGAAGTGAAGCGCTTCGAATTCTTCCAGAAAATTCTGTATTACAGCAGGCACAGTGTTACCTGTCTGTGTCCTGTATTATCTAAATTAACAGGCAGGATTGAATTATATTTTAATGGAGATTTTTTTAAAACAACAACGACATTGGGGGCTGGAGAGATTGCTCAGTGTTTTAAGAGCACTTGTTGCTCTTGCAAGAGGACCCAAGATTGGTTCCCACCAGCCACAGTGTGGCTCACAACCATCCATAACTCCAGCTCCAGGGGACTGGGAAGCCTTAGTCTGACCTCCTCAGGCACAAGTAAGCATGTGATGCACAGACATATATGCAGAAAAAACACTCATATGCATAAAAAAATTGGGAATTAAATTTTTAAAAAAGTCCCCCCCACCCCCTTAGGCCAGGTATGGTGGTGCATGCTTTTAATCTCAACATTCAGGAGACGGAAGCAGGAGGATTTCCACTTACTGAGACTCCCAACTCAAAAAAAAAAAAAAAAAAATCCTCTCTTAAACTACATAGACAAATCAATAAAATCCTAACACCAGAGGCCACTTTACATCTTCAGTGCCAGGGGCTGGTGAATGGCTGGGTGAATGGTGGAGAGGGCTTGCCGTGCACTCATAAGGACCAGAGCCCAGACCCCAGCACTCAGATGATGAGCAGCACATATATACACATACAGAGATAAAATAAATCTTAAAAACCAAACACGTAATATCCTCAGTGCCTGGCACATAGGAGACTGTCAATAAACAGTTGAAATAAAGATGTGGGCAATCAAGACAAGACCACTAAGAGGAAAACTTGTGCTTTGTTTTAAATGATTGATGCTCGAAGCACTTAGTTGCTGGGGACAGAACCCATGGGCTTGGGCTTTCCAGTGCCGTGGCCTCTGAGCTATCTTCAAATAACATCTTGAACTGAAATCTACTCTGCCCTGAGACTACTTTTTTAATATAATAAACATTGAACACATGGCCAGGCATGATGGCACACACCTTTAATTCCAGCACTTGAGCCCAGCCTGGTCTGTGTAACAAGTTCTAGGTTATCCAGGGCTACACAAAGAAACCATGTCTCAAATAAATAAATAATTAATTTTTAAAAAGTTTAAACACAATATCACCACATAGCCCATAATTTGCTAATTATTATAAACAAAAGCTAGTGAAGCACAAAGCCAACTTTCAAGAGGCTTACTTAGCATTTTAAGAAGTGGAAAGAGGTAAGAGGCATACAATTTTGATTTTGTTTAAAGCACATAGGTCTATAATGCATTTATCACCACTTTCTCAAAGTATAATGAAGTAACTTTCCAGGTGATTGACATCACCGGACAATTTACCGTTTTTTCGTCATCCCCGATAATCTCTCTGGCTTCTTCATAATTACAAAACTCCTCATAGCATTCTCTCTCCATGTCCCCGGGAGTGAAGAGTTCTAAATCAAACCTATTGTACAGGAGGCGGCGGTGCATAAAGACGTTTGCTGCTTCTTTTGTTGTAAAGACTAATAAAGAAACACAAAAGGATTTCAAACACAATAAAGGTAAGGCAGACACTTCCTGTTTTAACTGGAGAAAAAAAAAATCATTCTCTCGATATGGGTAAACTGTGCCGGCCTCTCCTGGGTGACCTCCAGATTGGCCTCCCAGATAGCATCAGTAAAACAGCTTCTGGGAAAATGTTGGCAATTCCAGACAATACTTGAGTTGTTTATGCCCCAAATTATTAACATAAATAAAAATTATTAAAGTTTCAGTTATCCGGGCTGGAGAGATGGCTCAGTGGTTAAGAGCACTGACTGCTCTTCCAGAGGACCCAGGTTCAAATCCCAGCACCCACATGACAGCTCACAACTGTCTATAGCTCCAAGATCTGATACCTCACACAAACATACATGCAGGCAAACACTAATACACACTAAAATAAAAACAAAAACATAAAAAAAGTTTCAGTTGTCCTTCCTGGTGATAATTTTTTTTCCTGAAAATAACAGATGAGATATTCTTTCCAAAGGTTGTTTCCCTACTACTTTTCCCTTCTTTTTCTTTTTAGTGCTAGAGTCCAACCTAGGGCCTTAATGATAAGTTAGTATGCTCTTTTGGTGTGTGCGTATGTGTGTATGTGTGTGTGTGTGTGATGTGTGAGCTCGTGTGTTGGTGCACCTATGCATTAGGAGGCCAGAAGAGGATGATAGGTGTCCTGTTCTATCACTCTCCATCTTATTCCTTTGAGCCAGGGTCTCTCACCGAATCTCAAACTCATACCTTTGGGGATGCTGGCTGGCCAGCAAGCTCCCAGAATCCACCTGTCTCTACTTCCCAGGACCGGGTTACAGGCCCATCAGTGATCATTCTTGACTTTTGCATGGCTGGTGCAGATCAAAACTGAAGCTGTCAGGTTTGCAGAGCAGGAGCTTAGTCACTGAGCCGCCTCCCCAGCCCCACACTAACACTTGTATATTGCAGGTTTTATATAAGCATATGCTAAAAGAATTCTAAACTCCTATTTATAAAATTACAGGCAAATCAGAAGATTAACTTAGAGCCATTCAGCTCATCCCAAAGGAAGAGCTCCTTCCACCCCTTCATCCCACCATCCAGACAGGTGTCCACAATACTCGGTGGAATTTCGTCCACATTTGCTGAGAAATCAATGGGAAACATAACAAGGGGAAGCATGTGAGAAGATGAGGCAGGACAAGCTTGAACTGGAAGTCAGCCTTGGCTACACAGCAAAACAAGGAAAAACCCGAGGCGGGGGAATATGATTTGTGAGTTTTGTAACCTCAGGCTGGCCATTATTTTTAGTGTCATGAGAATACTCAGATTTTGCCCGAGATCTTTTTCTATACATTAACTATCTAAGTAGGTTAGACTCTTCTAGATCTGTCTTGGCCAATGTAGAAGTTCCTGGCCATATATGGCTATTAAGCACTAGAAAAGTGGCTAGTCTAACTGATATATAAAAAGCACTCATGGGGCTGGGTGGTGGTGGCGCACGCCTTTAATTCCAGCACTCGGGAGGCAGAAACAGGCGGATCTCTGTGAGTTCGAGGCCAGCCTGGGCTACCAAGTGAGTCCCAGGAAAGGCGCAAAGCTACACAGAGAAACCAAAAAAAAAAAGCACTCATGGAATTTCAGATTTCATATTGAAAAATACGTGAGAGAGCACAGGCAAGTTATATATTGTGTATACTTTGAAAAGGCATTGTGGATATTAGGTAAAACAAAAAACATTAAAAATCTATTTCACCTATTTCTTTTTGCTCTTTTTTTTTTCTTTAATTAGTCTATTAATTACTTGAGGCAGGCTCTCCCTATGCAATTCTAGGTGGCTGGAACTCATTATGTAGGCTAGGCTGGTCTTGAACTTTTACAGAAATCCGCCAGGAGCTGGGATCAAAGGCACACACTACCACACCTGGCTTCTTTTTGCTTTTTCGTTTATGCCTATTAGAAAAAAAGTTGAATTATTTAT